>NC_140970.1:35023586-35031086 GCF_056783735.1 Eptatretus burgeri | reverse complement strand
AGGCATCCTTTTACAAGCCTGTTAATTTCCAATTGATAGGTCACATGGTTTGGCAGCCATATTGGATTGAAGGAAAATATTAAATAATGCTTACTCTGGAACCGCTGCATCAATCAATGTGA
The DNA here is from genome assembly GCF_056783735.1 of Eptatretus burgeri. NCBI lineage: Eukaryota > Metazoa > Chordata > Myxini > Myxiniformes > Myxinidae > Eptatretus > Eptatretus burgeri. The sequence continues at coordinate 35,030,964 of NC_140970.1, read as the reverse complement.
CTCTTCAGAATTATAATATAGCAGACAAGGGGAAAATAAGTTTTAACTTTCAACCCTATTGGCCACAAGGTCTGGCAGCCTGTATAATTTTATTATTTGAATTTGAGAACTTTTAGTTTTTGTTTTTTGCATAAGGCTCACTTGGCTGTGCTTGCATGCATTTGAGGGTACAGGAGCAGCAATTCAATTGATACTGATGATGGCCCCAGGAAAAATGGTCAACTTTACATCATAAATGGATGGAACATGCCCTGTTCCTCGGTGCATAACTTGTAAATCCTGTGTCGAAGAGAAACATGTCGGGACTCATTAGACTCAGGGAAATCCCGCTTTACCCTCTGCACCGATGGTGTCCACATTTATTACTTTGTGTTCAGGTTATTTAGACACCAATGCAATGGATACCGACTATGTATTCAGCAATAAGGGCTAACTGCTTACGTAATAAATAGATTGAATGCGGCGTGTTACTGGGTCCATAACTCATCAATCCCACATAGAAGAGAGATGTATAGGGGGGTTTGTATTACTTGTGGAGTTCCAGTTTATCCTGTGAACCCATGGTGACATTTCCCCCACATATATTACTTCGTGTTCAGGTAAATTAAATGCCATTTCAATTGCTACCGACGATGTCTCCGGGATAAAGGGCTAACTGAAAATGAATACATTGAACACTTCATGTTACTCGGTCTGTAACTTGTCAGTCCTGTGTTGTATCAAAGCAGGGTGGTGTCAAAGCCAGATGTCTTGGTACCCGGTCATCACTGCCAGCAGTTATTAAATGGCGGTTCTCGTTATTATTATTATTATTTTTGAATAAGGCTCACTTGGCTGTACCTGGATGGGTTTGAGGGTAGAGGAGTCGCAGCTGAAATGCGAATCCTATCCAGGTTCCTCCTGATGACTTCATCTTTGCTTTTTGCTTGTTTTGGTTCCTTCTGATTACTCCAATGCAGGATTTCTTCCATTCTTCCTATTTCGTCTTCTATTTCATTTGAATTGAATTGATTTTAATCCCATTCTAAATTCAATTGAGTAATAATAAACATTATGGGTCAGGGTCAGGTGTCCGATCAAAGTGGAGTTGCATCAAAGTGGGTCATCTTGGTACCTGGTTATCACTACCAGCAGTTATAAAGTGGCAATTGTAATTGTGTCTCTTATTAATTACGTAGCACACCAGTCCACAAATGCCACACAAATCAAGTTCTGGCGAGGGTCTGCAATCTCTGATTGCTATTTTTATTTTTATTTTTTTGTGACAGCTTTAAACAACGATCTTCTTCTTAATGTTTTACTAAAGTCTAAATAACCCAATTTTGATTGGGTGACGAAACTTGCTATCCATATTCCATAGCTGGAAGTTCAGTGTAATTACAGTGTCTGTCAGTTGGCTGCATCTGGAATCCACCTCGACTTCAACAGCAGAATACAAGAAAGATAGACCAAAGAAGCATGATGATTTGGTCGGAAACTATGCAAAAATAAACTCTACAAAATAATGTTTTCCATTGTGTCTGTATTACCAAATATCTCATCGTATTATGTGTTCGAGTTTGACTCCAAAACATTATATTGATGTTGAGTGCCAGGAAAGTGTTCTATGACGAGTTTAAATACTTGTTACCTGATGATTCTCTTTGGCATAAAATTTATGAAGGGTTTGTAAAAGTTCAACTTGGATTGACTTCAAGAGAACATCTAAACTCGACACTCAGTGGTTGCTGTATAGACTAGAGTGACATGATTTGGTTCCTTGTGTGATATCTGAACAGCAGCTGCATGGAGCAATGCCAAAACGCTCGAATATAAACTGCTCAAAGAGGGCTGCATCAGTTCATATAGGGCAGACCATTTTCCCGAGGAAATATCATGGTACTGACTCGAAAGAAGAGCAACAAAAATTTCAATAATCCCTTGAGAATTGCCGCTGTGGATAAAACTAGACGCAAATGTGATTCTCGGAGTTCTTGTTTTTCCTCCAATGGTGACCCATAAAGTCATGTGAAAAAAGAACATTGGTTCAATTAATATACAAATCCAAACGTTACCTAATAGACTTGTACTTTATTAGCATTTGTAAAGGTCAGCCAGACAACTGATAGTGTACTCACCTCTTAAGTTTCAATCACTGTTGAATTTGAATCTGACAAAAACTGCTATTCTTCTACAATGGATGGCAAAGATCATTCCATTATGTCATAGAGCACTCCAACTTTTGGAGGGATAATAAGGTGGTTATTTAATGTTCATTGATGATATTAATGCTTTTTTTTTAAAACGGAAAAGAAAGAAAAACTTAAAGTTCCTGAACAAGAGTATAATTGTGGCTTATTGGACCATATAAACCCTTTGAATATGTTGTAATTCAAACAGATGTTTAGGCTAAATATAAACACTTGAGCATTACCAAATATTACATTACCTTTTGTGTTAAGTAAAAATGTAAGTGAAAATAATAGATAAATTTTGAGATTAAGTGAAATGTCACATGGAATGATTTCCAATGTCAAAGATTTCTTGCACGACTTATAATCATACTATCTTACGTCTCAGTTTTTTTTTAACCGGGCAAGGATATTCCGATTGGTGTAATGAGATTTTAAAGTGATGTCGACAGCAAACAAGTGAAAACCCCTGCTGTACTTTTGTAAGGAACATCCACAATATTTGTGACAAAACTTTTCCATGATATTCTTCACAATTTTTTTTTTTAATCTTTTCATATTTTTCAAGGTTTTATTGTTTTTTTTTTAACCTCAACTCTATAACCATGTCACATTATTTGAACCCCATGACCATTAACTCACCAAACGAGTGCCATGCGAGATCTCAGGCAAAAATGACATGACATGATATCATGAAAGGGATGAAAAATTGATTGCCAGAGAATGCATGGAAAATACAGATGTCAGAGTGATCGAAAGATGATGGGCAAGGAATGAGAGTGTGGGGAGAAATTGAGATGAAGAAGAGGCTGCCGGGAGGCAGGGAATGGAGGCGAGGGAGAGGGCGAGAGATGGGGAGGGGGGGGAGCAGAAGAACTTGAATTAAAGTCAGAGGATAGACCTCCTTGTCAAAGGCAACAAGGGGGAAGAAACAGGTGCAAGGATGAACTGGGTAGAGGCAGCTTGTGTGAGCTGTTCAATGGACAGCTTCTGTTTACCTGGAAATATGCTGCACAGGTACGTTTTACCATCCATACACTGCCATTTTTTCTTTCTGTTCTTTCTGTCCTCTCAATGCCTTTTGAATAAATAATCTCATGTATAAGTGAAACAAGACTATTTATTCCAGCACTCATTCATATAATGTCATAATCACAAAATGCAATGTTGTGTCTTCAACTGATGGTGCCTTCTATTCCCAAATGTGACATGGTTTGAGTTCAACTATTTATTTTCCTTATTAGAGTTTGACAAATGGATGCCTAAAAAGTCCTACTGCAAGAAACGGTAGTCATGTCATGCAATATGCTTGCGACAACTTATTGTAAAAAGCTAAGGACCGAGCCTTTTGTGTAGTCTATCTTGGTGCATTGTTGGACTTATGCTGAGAAAGTTTTCTGTCGCTGAATCGACCTGTCATCGACGAGAGAGGATGCAGAAATTGAGCAATTATGTGTCAAAATATATATTGTTATGTTTGTTTCATTTTAAGTAAAACAGTAATCATTTGGAGTAACAACGATGTGCTGCTCCGGCGCATGCTCCCATACCTGACCTGACCTGACCTGACCTGACCTGAGTCATGCTCTTGCAAAGTTAAGACAGTTGAGACTGTTGAAATAATAATAAAAAACAGAAGATAAACTAAGGGTAGATGGAAGTGAAGAAATGTGATCGAATAAAAGTTTGAAAAATGTACATGTTAGTAAGTTCATGACCACTCCTCCGCTGTCATTGTGCCAATCAGAAGAATAACCATTCAAACAAATAATGACAATGAGGTTCTTGTCATATATACATACAATATGCATACAATCAGAAGTACTTTGACAAAACTTGCATTAATATGACATTGGATAAGAAATAGATTAATTGTGATGATGAAAAGTGAATGAGTGAGACCGCAGTTTTACTAGAGCTATCAGAAAACACACAAGTGGAATTTAAAGAAAGCGTGATGGAGATTTCAGGCAGGCGTGTGGTTACAATAATGGAGATCAGGAGAGGCACCCCACCACACGTCCTGCAAAACGCCGCGCGTGCCTCGCATGTCGCACGCTAATTCACATTGGCACGCAGCATGGATTCCGCACGACAACGCCAATTCGGCTTCTATTGCAGAGAAAGAATTCTGGATGGAATTTTAACAGGGCAATCACATTAATTCGTAAAACATCATAGATCCCAATGACCACATAATTGTTTTGATAAACTTAGGGGGCAGATTTAATGAGTTTATCAAAAGTTAAAGTATTCTTCGATTATTTTGGGAGAATCCTTGAAGAGTATGTATTTTATATATACTAAACAACTGAGTCAATCAACAAGACCATATTTTGATATGAACTTTATCACAACAGATGCAGGCAAATCATATGAGAATGTGAAGAATGTAATTTTAAGGAATGCTCCCATGATGAAAAGGCAAAAGAGGAATAAAATTAATGGTGCAGTTAAATTAAAAAAAATATATATATATATATATATATATATATATATATATATATATATATATATATATATATATATATATATATATATTGTTGTGGGCTGGGTATCGGCTGCGAGCACGACTGTAAGGTGGAGCAGTAGGGTCGGCTCCACTGAACACCCGGAATCTAGATTGTCACCCTCAGATATCTCCGAGGGTACGGGTCCCTTACAGGACCGTGAATCATCAATAAATCAACCGCGTGGGCACAGGATTATTTGCCAAACTTCAAAATACCTAGAGGCCCACGTGGCAAACTACCAAGTATTCACACCCTCGACGGAGCTCGAACGGGACGAGTCGTTAGCGTGCTCAACCCGTGCGTAACCCGAGCGGATGGTTACCGAGGTCCCGTCGGTCCAAATGCACACAACTATCGCAACAATGGCCTTTTTAATTCCCCAACATGCACCGTGTTAAACCAATGAAGAAAACACAGAAATGAGCTGATACATTCAACAAATGGATATTTATTTACAATAGGTGGGGAAGGAACACATAAGAGCAGAGTTAAACCGACTATAAGAAATGAAATGCTATGTACAAGCAAAAGAACTTATCCAGTTGCTACTTAAAGACGGGGCCCCAGACACACACACGCACACACAAATTCCCAGAAAGAGAAATGGACCTTCCCGCCTCATGCGCTTTGGCCCAGATGAGCGAACCAGGATGAGACCAGACCAGTGTCGAGAGATGCGTTCCGCCCAGTGCCAGCGAGATGCGTACAGCGCATCGCCAGCGAGATGCGTCCAGCCCAGCGCCAGTGAGATGCGTCCAGCCCAGGGTCGAGAGATGCGTTCCGCGCTCAAGCAGACCAGACGCTAATTATTTGTTCTCTCTTTCCTAGTCCTTTTGGGGCGCGGTCCGCTCATCACCCATTGGCCGCAAAATGACACCAAGTCTGCTGATTGGACCGGGGGGGGCGTGGTGGCCGTCGTAGCCCCGCCCCTCAAAGAAGGAGAGGAATATGGTCCTGCGTGGGCTGCGCCTATTGGCCAACCATCTGCAACCTGGTTCGCATCTCCCTGATTGGGCGAGAGAGAGGCGTCAGGTCCTCATGACTCCGCCCACATACAAGCTGACACGCACGCGTGCAATGGTGCGGTGGAGGATGGTGGGAGGAAGCGAAGGCAGGTGTCGTTGTAGTTATTGTTGATGTAAAAATCCTAACTATCAAAATAACTCTGCAGCGCATGAACATCCAATTCCCACTAGACGAGGGAAGGGACCCTAACTAGAAACACACACTTACTGATATAACTGAGCTATAGGGGAAGGCTGTCTGTCGGTGTGCACAAGGCTTCAAAATTCATAACAAAAAAAATATATGTATATATATATATGTATATATGTGTATTTATGTATATACGTATATATATATATATATATATATATATATATATATATATATATATATATATATATATATATATATATGTATATATATATATATATATCTATATGTGTATATATATATATATGTATATATATATATATATATATATATATATATATATATATATATATATATATATATGTATGTATATATATATATATATATGTATATATATATATATATATATGTATATATATATATGTATATATATATATATATATATATATATATGTATATATATATATGTATATATATATATATGTATATATATATATATGTATATATATATATATATGTATATATATATGTATATATATATATATATGTATATATATATATGTATATATATATATGTATATATATATATATGTATATGTATATATATATATGTATATATATATATGTATATATATATATGTATATATATATATGTGTATATATATATATATATGTATATATATATATATATGTATATATATATATATATGTATATATATATATATATGTATATATGTATATATGTATATGTATATATATATATATGTGTATATATGTATATATATGTATGTATATATATATATATATATATATGTATATATGTATATATATATATGTATATATATATATATATATATATATGTATATATATATATATATATATGTATATATATATATATATATATATATATATATATATATATATATATATATATATATATATATATATATATATATATATGTATATCTATCTATATGTGTATATATATCTATATGTATATATTGTTGCGGATTCGCGCCCACCGGCGTGCGAACGGCCACGTAACTCGAATCGCGGCACGTCGCCCACCGGACGGACAATCCAGTCGTGACCCTCTCGGACTAACGCCGGGAACTAGCTCACCACGATCGTGCCAATCGGCCCCCCGCGTGGGATAGGGTTGCTCGCCAAATTCGACCTACCTAAGTACCCACACGGAGGGTAGACCGGGCGATCGCAGGTCGACTTCGGACACGGGCCACTTTAAGCGACCCGTTCCGTACTATCGGGATAACCGAGCGGTGTTATCATTGGCCTCGACGGTTCGATTAATTATCGGGCGTTTTAGCCCACGACCAACCCTTTATGTGAAGTAAGATGGAGATTCAATAGAGGAAAAGACGAAGCGAAGCGGGAAAACAGTTCAACATAAAGCACATTTATTTCACGATGAACGGAAAGCACACATATACAATTACACCAAAAGCAAATGTAAAAGAAGAAGAAACACAATATTACACAAAAGCAAATATAAAAGAGAAACACAATGCAGATCTATT
>NC_140970.1:34921086-35018586 GCF_056783735.1 Eptatretus burgeri | reverse complement strand
CCGGCCCAGTATACTGGTACTCATTTCGCCGACCTCGGAAGGATGACAGGCTGAGTCAACCCCCTGGTGTATTAATTCAGTGGCTCAACGGGGCTTGAACTCAGGACCTCTTGGATCCCAAGCCGCTGCCCTAACCACTGCGCCAACACCAGGCTATATATATATATATATATATACATATATATATATATATACATATATATATACATATATATACATACATATATACATATATATACATACATATATACATATACATATATATATATATATATATATATATATATATATATATATATATATATATATATATATATATATATATTTCTGGAAAACGCATCCCTCCAACACCAATAGCAGCAAACGTACAGTGGTCCCCAATCAGTTATTTCATTAATGCGCATTCAGATCGTCCCTTCCTTCTTGTCTAGTGGGCCGAACGGGACAGTGCATTGTGTAAATCTCATAGTTAGGTCTGATTAAATCTCTGAACCTCATTCCTATTCTTTTTTTTTCTCTATTCCTGAGGTAAATCCAAGCAAGGGGTCCTCGCATGAGCCAGCAGGTGCTACGCTTGGACACCCATTGGTAAAAACCACAGTCGCCCTTCGCCTAAGAATGCGTCCTCACAGAAGACCAAAGGCAGCAGTAGAAGGCAACAATAAATGCCAGCGCTGCATGGAGCATGTGCAGCACAACGATGACCCCCACCCACTGTTCAGGCAATCAGAGGCATCACCAACATACCAAATGCTCACAATATACAGTATGCATGTGGCACAATCTCCTTCAATCCAAATCTCCATTAATAAATATATCTGTACCCTTTTCAATCCGAATCTCCATCTAATAATTATATCCAAGCCTTTCCCTCAATTCCCTGACACAGATCGAGGTTGGCACCGTGCACCCCACCACCTCTGATAACTGTGAGCATGATGCTCGATGACACGGGCAGACCCGCGCACTGACCATGTGCACAATGGCAGACCCGAGCGCACTGTACGGGGCATGCTCGATGGCAGGCAGACCCGCCCGCTGAACAGGTGTACAATGGCGGACCCGCGCCACTGGATGGGGCATGCTCTGGCGGGTGAACCCGCGCGCTGACCGCTTGTACAATGGCGGACCCACGTGCACTGTACGGGGTATGATCGATGGTGGGCGGACCCACGCGCTGATGACGTGTACAATGGCGGACTTGCGCACAGCCTGTGATACTTTATCATCGTACAGAACGGGGCACGAATAACACACATCTTTGGTGGGGTCTGCGCATGGGGTTACAATAACGTTATACCGTCAGTCTTCGCTCACCACGATGGCCACAACTGTCTCCCGTGGACGGCAGACATCCTACCGCACCTACGCCTTGATGTGTGTGTATATATATATATATATATATATATATATATATATATATATATATATATATATATATATATATCTTCTTCTTCTTCTTTCGGCTGTTCCCGTTAGGGGTCGCCACAGCGGATCATCCATATGATCCGCATAGTGATTTGGCACATGTTTTACGCCGGATGCCCTTCCTGACGCAACCCTGGTCGCCTCTTACGACACAGGGATATGGTACACCCATTTCAACCAGGGTATACACCGGCCCAGTATACTGGTACTCATTTCGCCGACCTCGGAAGGATGACAGGCTGAGTCAACCCCTGGTGTATTAATTCAATGGCCCAACGGGGCTTGAACTCAGGACCCTTTGGATCCCAAGCCGCTGCCCGAACCACTGCGCCAACACCAGGCTATATATATATATATATATATATATATATATATATATATATATATATATATATATATATATATATATATATATATATATATATATATATATATATATATATATATATATATATATATATATATATATATTGTTGCGAATCTGGAAAGCTATCACACTCAACATACAGGTCCTATAGCTCAGTTATATCAATAAGTCTGTGTTTCTCGTCAGGGTTCCTTTCCCTTGTCTAATGGGAAGTAAACGTAAAATGCGCTGCGATTTGTATTAGGAAAACTTATTCTTCAACGACCGCTACAACAATGCAACGACTGACCAGCGAAAACCCTCTGCTCCCGGCATCCTCCGCGCCCTCACTGGAATGCGGGTTTGGTCAGAACCAAATTCCTCGCCTAATATGGGCATAAAATAAGCTCGCGGGGGGGGGGAATGGAATGCGGCAGCCCCCCACCAACGGCGGATGAGTCACGCTGGAAACGTGGAGCGCCCGAGAGAGATAAAGGGAGATTTTTGGAGCGAAGCAAAAAAAGGTCTGGAGAAGGAGGAGAGGATTCCTTCACAAACAGAGGTCTGGAGAGGGAGAAGGACGAGAGGATTTCTTCACCGTCAAAGTCACCATCAGCCCTGGACCTTGTCCTCATCCACCACCTCATCCTTTGCATGATCGCGAGCTGGGGCGATTATCTCGCCTAAACCTCAGTTGGGTTCAGCTGCGCTGGACCGGCCGACGGTGACCGGCGCTCCAGGAAGAAGGGGACGCCCAGCCGCGCGTTGCGGCCAGGTAGCCAGCCAGCTTCCCCTGATCTGCAGCCCATCAGTCCTCCGGGCTGGAGATCCCATTAAAGACCAATTGGTCCACTTCTGTCTGTGGGTGTGTGTGTCTGTGTGTGGGCCCATCTAATAAGTAGGAAATTGCATCAGTATTTTTGCCTGTACATTATTTGCATTGCATGCCATAGTCGGTTTAAAACTGCTCTTTTGTGTTCCCTCATTCCCCACCAATTGCATTTATAAATAAATATCCCCATTTGTTGAATGTACTCAGCTCATCGTGTCCATTTCTACCATTGACTGGTTGTGTCGTGCATGTGAGGGATCAGCTGGCTATTGCCGGGGTAACAAGATAATTGGGCCGACGGAACTCAGCGATAAAACCGCTCGGCAACACACGCGGAACGAGCACGCTTAAGCGGCTCGCTTCCGTACAAGTTCCGTCGAGGTATAAATTCTCGGTTCTTCTGTCTGCGCGGATAATTAGGTACATCGAGATTCGGCGCTTAACCCTGTACCGCGTGGACAGAATATTGACAGTTTATGGAGCATTAAGGCATCCGTAGCAGGTTTCCGGAGTTGTCCGGAAACTACGACTGGATTCCGGGTGATCGAGCCGAGATGACTCCACTGCTTCATCTGGTGGTCGTGCTCATGGCGACGCACCGGCGAAACTATAACAATATATATATATATATATATATATATATATATATATATATATATATATATATATATATATATATATATATATATATGTATGTATATAGTGCCAGAATAAAGGAAGGATTTTCTTTTATTTTGTTTCCTTTTGTCGATATTTTTGTCTGTTTGAAGGCACCTCTACTTCGACTTCAGTTTACCTCACATAGTATTATATTTTGATTATTGTCCTTTGTAAATATTTGTCTATTTTCATTAAATTCCCGCATTTATTTTAAGTTGCTGTGTCCGTGTATTTGTCGTGGTGTTTGAGTATCACCCCCCGTGCATACATCTGTTTCTCCGTCGCTCCGGCATTGTGCCCTGCCCCTCGTGTGCACGCTATTATCTCTGAGAATCAACGTGTCCGCTTCCAAATAAGAACCGCTCGGCTATCCGGGCTGGTGGTGCTGACCACCCCTCAGCACAATTTGTGTCGGGGGTTTAACCTGGAACGCCAGCACCACGACAATATATATGCATTAGGAAAATAAAAATCAATAATCATCTCTTCTTACGATTCAAGTTTTTTGGTTCGACCATTCATCCTGCATGCGAAGCACCAGGGTGATAGCTAATAGCTGGGTCCAGACCCCCTTTCAGAAAATCGTATGACTATTCAAAAGCTATATGCAGTGGCTATAATGGGAACTGTTGTCGGCTTATGGAAATGTATGGCTTTTACTATGGTGAACATCTCTCGAGAATATGTTAAAATTCAGAAAAATGTGTGTTGTACAAAAAGTGTGTTGTACAGTGCAGTTGTGCAACACAAACTTTATAATACACATTGTTAAGTTTGTGCTGTGGTGGCTGTCCATGCATAATCTGTGGGATGCCCCAACCACCCTGAGCCACAGAAACTGTGTTGCCTTGTTGGCTTCCTTGGTCCTTCTGACGAAGCCTCACTTTCACTCAGAGAAGTGAGATCACGCAGGACACAATAAAGTCAACATAGAGAAGAGGCGACAATGTCCAAAGACTGCAGAGAACTGAACCTGGCACAATCTCATGTATCAACGAGAGCGTTAATAGAACACTTACACCACACGGTCTTGAGAATAAGGATATGGGAAAGGTTTTTTTCAACTTTTTCTTTGTGTTTTCGATCACGATCTATATTTGGGATGAGACATAATTTTGTTTGAATCTCACTATTCCCCAACGCTGAGGGTGTGAGGGCCAAGTTTGATTGGTCGAGATTGTGTAAAATGATGAAATATTTTGTTTGAGTACTGCTAAACTAGAGGTTTTTGGAAGTAACAAGAAGGCGATTTGTGTTCTACAGTGTTCAATTATATTATTAAATTGAAAAAAAATAAAAGTTTTAAACACTACAAAAAATATTTTAAAGACTGCAACGTCTTTTACACAGCCTTATTTAATGCGTTAAATTAGTTATTCGTGCCTGTTGTTTGTGTCCTTTATGACGTCCCTAAAAACAGTACAGTTTCCTGTTTGGAATGATTTTCAATCTTGTTTCACTACCACACTGACAGACAGACTAAAATTATTCCCTCACTCCTCTGTGCGCATGCACACTCAGGACGATATTCCGGACAATTTGCCAAATTCAGTGTCAAAGTACTGCTGAACTGCAGGCTCATGTTGCAATCCATATTCCGATTCGTGCTCTACAGTGTTCAAAATTTTAAATTAAGTAGTTCTTCCATAATAGACTGATGTTTGTAAACAGACAGACAGGGTGAATCAACACACGACTTTCAAAATGATGTATTTCTGCCATATTGCTCAGCCTGCATGTGCAGAAACCCCTAATGACGAAGTAAATCAGGTTGGCATGTACATCTTTCATACCTCCCAGATAAGGATTGGAGAATGAAACACCAAAAGTACTTGTTGGTGCACCTGCAAGAAAGGGGTTTGCCTCTGCACAACGAAACAGTTGAGAACTTCCTGATCAACTCGTTCAAAGAGTTGATATGTTACAGTCTGCATTGCAAAAACTCTCGGCGATGTGTGCCCACGAAAGGTCGAAGATGGAGCGTTCTAACCAAACCTTCATGCTTCTTACACCAATGGGAAGGTCATATTGGCTGTGAGAGCTGTTATAAATTTTTATTTTTTTGTTTGGTCCCAGGGCCATAAAACAAATTATACTCGATTTTTGCATCTATTGGTGAAAGGAGAAGTGTCCGTTCGTGTGTATGTCTTTGTGTCCCCTCACCACAGCGGCTGCTAGCTAACTGTATTAACAGGAAATGGTACGAACAACTCCTCTCGTCCACAGATATTTCTCGTGTTCCTATATTTCCCCGATTCCGATTTTCATTCAGGAACACAATTATGGTTAACCATCATTTTGCATTTGAACGTCATTTTGAAAGTCCCGTATTGTTTAACCCTGCTTTGCACTTTGTGTGCAGAGTAATTATGTTTCATCACAAGTGACTTCAATGCAGGAAGCCATTAGGCCCACCAAAGCCTACAATACGGTTGCTAACATATGGTCTGTGCTCCATCCTATCAAATGCTGAGCATCAAGCAAGGAAACAGCACGTACCATTTTTATAGTTTTTGGCATGATTCTGCCAGGGTTTGAACTGCTGACCTTCCAGACTCAGAGCGGATGCTCCAACCATTACACCACTGAATCTGGTGAATTGAAAAACAAAAAAACCCAAGGGTATGAACACTGGCTGAATGACAGCTATTCCTTGAAAAAAATGACAAGGTGAAATAAGAGACTCCCCAGAAGAAAGTGCATCATCAGAGTGGATGGGGCAGAAGCTATAAGGGTGGGTGTAATACACAGTGGGGCAAGGGGTGTTGCAAGTATATTTTCTATCTTGTCTGTCTCACTCTCTTGTCTATATCCTATGGAATGTCTGAGGCCTTAAGATTAGATAATTAAGGTTCCCCATTCGTTTGTTTGACTTGTGGGTGTGTAAGCAGTGGAGGGTTAAGGGGTGTTTATTGTTCATGATTAATTGCTTCACCCTGTGTTCCCACCCACCAAGTGTTTTCCTAATTACATTTTAAAACCACTTGGTCTCTGATCGCAAATGAAATTGTGCAGGTCTGTTAAAGGACAAATTGGATAGCACCCATCAAGAGACCTTGCCATATGCCTAATGATTCTGCTTGGTTATTATTAGATATGAGGTGTAAGGCACCGAATAAACGCGACTCATCTACTGGCTCTATGGTCCTATTTGGTACAGTATTATGGTGCACAGACTCGTGATCTGGTCCAGGGTTACTGAATCAGTCGACTGCCATGATCGCCTTGACATGGTTCACTAGGTTTCGAGCTGGGCAACTGGACGAACCTGACGACTTCAACATTGGGAGTCAGGATTGGGATTTGAACCCTGGTCCAAATCTCCACTTCAACATTGGTGTCAGGTGAGTGAGATTTGGACATGAGGAGTGGGGAAACCCCTCTTCAAAGCGAAATCACCTGAGTGCGTGATTTGTTGTAATGAGCAATTTTAAATTGAAATGAGCAATCAGGGAGATTCAAACCAGGGGGGAGCATACTGTGACTGTGCAGTTGCCAATGTGGCCCCAGCTGAAAGGGAGGCAGAAGGCCCAGTAGAGGGTGCAATGGAGTCGCCTTCCCCACCCGGTAGCCCCAAACTCCATATAAACCCAAGAACACTGAACTCCACACAACCGAAAACAGTCCAGCATCGCCACCGCAGCCACATATTGTACGAGAGTTAGAGAGTCAGTATAAAGAGCATTATTAGCAGGAGCAAAATGGGTGGTAGAGGGAACAAACGAAAGAAGTAAATACAGGAGCAAACTATACAGACGCCACTGCGACCCCAGCCGAAAGGGAGGCAGACAGCCCGGTAGAGGGAGCAGTGGAGATGCCTTTCCCAGCCGGTAGCCCTTAACCCAAATAAACCCAAGAGCACAGAACCCCCTACAAGTGACAGCAGACCAGCATCATCACTACAGTCATACATTGCATGGCAAATGGAGTCCATGCTTCAAAAAATATTGGGTAGGCTGGAAGCTAAAATGGAAGCGGGTCAAGCCGAGCTGACAGATGGGTTGGAGGGAAAATTGGGGGTGAGACACGCCGGTTTTGCAGAATTATTAGCGGATGTGCGGAAAATGCAGCAGGAGATAGTGGTCGGTCATGCCAGATTAGAGGGAGAGGTAAAAGGGCTCAGGTAAGAAGTGTACGAGTTAGCAAGGGAAATAGAAGCAATAAATGGGAACGAAGGGATTAAGTGATTAAATAAAATGGACTACTAGGAAGATAGAGGTGTTAAGGAGGGGGCAGGATACATTATGGAGGGGTAAAAGGGGATGTAATAGCAATAATGAAAGGGTGTGTAAAGAGAAACAAGAAAAAGAGCAATCAGAGATTGCAGACCCTTACCAGGACTTCTTTTGAGTGGTGTGTTTTTATAGGTTTTAGGGTAAATCCAATATGGCTGCCAAACCATGTGACCTCTGATATTGTTGTGGTTGTGGAAATTTGCAAGACATCATTGAGGTTCTCTGAAGATCAGTTATTTCGATAGGTATGTGTTTCAGGTTAGAACCCCCACCGATGTGTAAAGGGATTTGTTTGTGTGCCGGGCTGTGAATCTTTGAGGTGGCTGTTATTCTTTCTCTATCTTTTATTTTAAAACAACACAACATGCTCATCATTGACAAACAACGCCATCTTCGCAACCCAGCATCTCCTACAACATGAAACAAACAGCAACCGTCATCTCCTCACCATCGACAAACAACACCAACCATCTCCTGAACAAACAACGTGAGCCGATTTAGATAAACGGATCAAAACGAGGGCTTCTCCGAAACCAACTGGTGACGTCGGACTTGGGGTTTCCTTCGAGGGGTGAGAGGTCAGAGGTGACGAGCGGGCGGAGCCTGGCCTTGGGTGAGAGTTTGAAGGGCAGGTGCCCAGCCTTATGAAAAGGGCCGAGTTGAGTCACAGTGTCAAAGTAAGTCGTCGGTGGCGAAGAAGTCAGTAAGGTGTTGGTGGCGGAGAAGTGGGAGTGCGCCAGACGAGAGTCGGAGAGCAGCCAGAGGGGAGCACGCACCAGAGGTCCTGCCAGCTGCAGTGGAGTCGAGCAAGCTGCATCGTGGTCCAGGCGAACGGCCCTGAGACGGTCGAGCGACGTCACTGAGGTAGTGAACGGGCCCCCAAGAGCATCAACTAAAAGAGCAAAAGACCCGTTCACTCCTCCAAGCGCGTCGCCGGCCAGGCCCGACCGACCAGGCCGCAGTGGAGGCCAGACGACCGAGGGGAACCGAGCAAGCCGCTCGCCAAGCTGCTCAAGCTGACGGCCGCTCAGCGACTGGTGCGTTGTGACACGGCCAAGAAAGAGACACCAGGGGTCACCGACCCGAAGACCGAGCCGTCATAAGGGGCGGTCAGGTAACCTGCCCAGCCTCTTGTGAGCCCTCGGTCATCCAGGCTCCGAGTTGGAATAAAGGCTCACGAGCCCGTTTCTTTTTCTGGGGTTTTGTATGAAAGTTTTCTGTGGCACCTTGTCTTTATAAGTAGAATTGTTGGTTAAGTGTGTGCCTGTACATAATAGACATAGGTTGTAGGCTTTGCTTGTGTCATGTCCCCTTCCCCCATTGATTGCTCATTTGTAATAATAAATGCCCCCATTGTTTGAATGTCAATCTGCTCGTTGCGTCATTTCCTCGCATTGACTTCCACGGTGCGTTCGGGAAATTATCCTGCTATTAAAGCCAAATTAAAGTGGTCAATTGGTCCGCCGGAACTTGGCGATTAAAACCGCTCAGCATCGCACACGGAACGAGCGCGCTTAGCGGCTCGTTTCCGTACGAGTCCCGTCGAGGTATAAATTCTCGGTACTTCTGTCTGCACAGATAATTAGGTATATTGAGGCTCGGCGATTAACCCTGTACCGCGTGGACAAACTGTTGACAGTTTATTGTGCGTTAAGGCACCTGTAGCAGGTTTCCGGAGTTGTCCAGAAGCAACGACTGAATTCCAGTTTTTGGCGGATGCGCGACTGCGGTTGGGCTGAAGCGGTCATGCGTGGCTGTCGGAACTGGCTAATTCCTAACAATATCATGTGTGAACATTTTGTTCTTCATGGACAGGTGGTCATACGTGTAAAGTTTCACCTCGATTTGTTCAGCAACTTCAGTGAAGAAGATTTTTTAAAGTTTTTTTTTTTTTTACAATATGGTTGCCGATTCACGTGACCGATGACGTCATGAATTTTTTTTTCTGTGTATCATTTTATTCCGAGATGACCCTCAAAAATTTTCTTACTGATCTACATATGCAATTATGATGTCATAACGAGGGCACCCATGATGTTATAGAAAAATCACTCATTTCCCATGAGTGGTACTTGCTATGTGCCAAGTTTCAATTTTTTCCTTGGTGCGGTTTCAGAGATACATAGGTCCAATTTTTTTCCGTTTTTCCAATATGGCTGCCACACCACGTGACCTATGACAACACAATTATCATTACAACATTCCATGTGAGTAGTCACACCAATGTTGAAAATTTTGTCTCAATCCAACAAGCGGTTGCAGAGAAAAACACAAAAGTTCTGTATGGACAAACAAACAGACAAACAAATGGACCCAAATGCAATACTCTCTCCTCTGGCGAGGGTAATAATGCAGTAACAAAGAAGGTATTGGAGATGGGGCAGAGCAGGGAAACAAAGAGGCAGGCAATAGATAAATGTACACTACCGTTCAAAAGTTTTAGAACACCCCCATTTTTCCAGTTATTACTGAAATTTAAGCAGTTCAAGTCCAGTGACTAACCTGAAATGGTATAAAGCTAAGTGGTAAACTGACAGAGGTGAAAAAAAAGTTTAGGTTACCAAAAACTGAAAAATAATTGAAATTTCAGAGTTGTTAAAAAAGGCCCTTTTCAGGGAACAAGTAATGGGTTAGTAACTGCAGCTGTTCTGCAGCAATGGAAGTAAATTAAGCCTTGAAAGTTGATGCAAACAATTCCTACAGGTGTCCCAAATTTTGTTGATTAGTTACAAACCCTGTCTGTATAAAAGCAGTGTTGGAACAGACTGTATTGCTACATCCTCTGAAACATTATTTGGACAATATTGCACTGCAGGAAGTAGTATATTGCTATCATAATGGCGAGAAAAAGACAATTAACAAAGTAAGACAGACAGACCATTATAACCCTGAAAAGTGTAGGTCTTTCTTTTAGAGAAATTGCAAAGCAAGCCAAGGTGTCAGTGAGTACAGTTTCCTACACCATCAAAAGGCATTTGGAAACTGGAGGAAACTCTGACAGGAAGAGGTCTGGCAGACCCAAAGCCACAACACAATCAGAAGACAAGTTTCTGAGAGTCAACAGCTTGCGTGATAGGCGGCTCACAGGACAGCAGCTTCAAGCACAGCTTAACACTGGTCTCAGTAAGGAAGTCTCAGTTTCAACTGTGAAGAGATGACTTCGAGTTGCAGGTTTGACAGGTCAAGCGGCAGTAAGAAAGCCATTGCTAAGATGGCAAAATAAGAAAAAGAGGCTTACCTGGGCCATGAAGCACCGCCAGTGGACTACTGAAAACTGGAAGAAGGTCTTTTGGACCGATGAATCAAAATTTGAAATCTTTGGTTCATCACACAGGGATTTTGTACGCTGTGGAGTAGGCGAAAGGATGGTTCCTCAGTGTGTGACACCAACTGTCAAACATAGAGGAGGAAGCGTGATGATCTGGGGCAGTTTTGCTGGATCCAGAGTCGGGGACTTGCACAGAGTAACTGGCACCCTGAACCAAAAGTGCAACCACAGCATTTTGCAGCGCCATGTAATACCCTCTGGTCTATGCCTAATTGGTCTGGGGGTTCATCCTACAGCAAGATAACAACCCAAACATACCTCCAGACGATGTCAGAACTACCTCAGATAAAAGAACAAGACGGTAGGCTTCAAATCATGGAATGGCCAGCACAGTCTCCAGACTTAAACCCCATCGAGCTGGTTTGGGATGAACTGGACAGAAGGGTCAAATCAAAGCAACCTACAAGTGCAACACATTTGTGGGAACTTCTGTAACAGTGTTGGGAAGAACTTTCATGAACAATATTAATTTCCATTGTAGAAAGAATGCCACGAGTATGTTCGGCTGTTATATTTGCAAAAGGTGGTTACTTTGATGAGTCAAAATTTTAGATTAAATTTTGCTCAACAAAACGATTCCATGATTTCTTTTGTATCTGCAATTATTTATTTGTTCTATGCTTTAATTTCAGAGTACATTGAAACATTAAACTGCTTAAATGTCAGTAAAAACTGGAAAAAATTTGGGTGTTCTTAAACTTTTGACCGGTGGTGTATAGAAAACGGGAATGGAGATGTAGAAAGAGAGTTGGCATGAGCTACAATGGTAGTAGAGGGACAAAAGAAGAAGTAAAAAAAAACCACGAAGAGATAAAGCCAATAAAAGAGAAGGTGGAGAAAATAAAGCAGGCTGTTACATAATGCATGGTGTCTGTGAGACATGAAGTGATGACTTTTCAGGGGCAGGACCAGAGGCTGCAATCCCATAAAGGGCACAATGACGGAGAATCAAAAGAAGAGGTGAGAAGGTACGTGGAGAGCCATATCAAAGAAGTGAAGGAGTTGGTACAACACTGCAACCAGGTGAGGGCTGCAATCTCCTCTGGCAGAGAGAGTGGGAAAGGGGGTGAGTGGAATGTGTTAGGGCTATGGAATGCGCCCAAGTGAGAGGGAGCGGGTCAAACGCGAATGCAGACGGGGGACAGTGAGTTGGACTTACGGGTGTGAGCCCCTATCGATCAAGAGGATAGAGTGTCTAGAAGGGCTGGGCCCCGCAAGTTCCAGGGTTCGGGACCAGGATCCCCGGGAAGTTCCTCTAGTGCCACATGTTGGTAAGAGTGACGTGGGTGCATTTGTGATGAGAGGGAATGGCTTGAGCCAGGATGAAGGTCGGGTGCACTTTGTGGCAGCTTTGAGCAGGGTGGCAGAAGAGGTCTTGGCAACCATGCCTGAAGGCCCAACATCCTGAAGAGTGATGGTGCAAAATAAAGTGAATGAGATCTAAAATCACATGGTGTGAAGGTGTGAATGGAATGGAAGTGAATTTCTGCTGAGGGAGATCCTGGGTTAGCCTGAGGAATAGATAGCAGAGATTTCAGAATATGGATGCCATTCTGGTATTAGTGCTGAGAGAAGCAAAGTTCATTTTTATTTGGTGCAAATGTTCATTGATGGGCTGGGGTGTGGCACATGGTAAATAGGTTTTAGAGGGAGGGGCATCTCAGGCGCTGGGTGCCCACTGGCCTGTTGCAGGCTAAGGAGCCTGGAGGTGTCGCCATATTTTGTGTGTAGGCTAAAGTACCTGTGAGACGATGTGTGGCGCGAGGTGCAAGGAAGGGCACTGATGGTGGAGCCATTGAGAGCCCCCCAGAATTTGGCAAGGAGCAAGCCACCTGTAATGTGGCCCCAGCTGACAGGGGTGTTGCATCTGAGATCAGATGGGGACCTGCAGAGGGAGCCACACCACACAGCCATGGAATTGTGCAGCGGCACAGAGTGAAAATTTGAGTGCAAGGCCTGAACTGATAAAGCACCAGAATGCGGACCATGGGTAAATTGGTTATATAGAGCCCCACAAGAGTGGGGTTTTTTTTAATTAAAAAGGAAAGTGTTTTGATCATGATAGGAACTCCTCCTTCACAGAATCAACGCGGGTCGTCCTGGCCAACAAGGAGAGAAATCAGCCACCGCCATCCAGTGAGTTGGATTACACCAAGCCAATTCACCATAAACCTCGAGGTCACAATGCATGTCTTGATCTCCTCCTGGAAGATAGGCTAGTTTAACGAGATGAGGGGCCCAGGAGAGACAGATTAATTTATAGGGGTTTAGATAGGCAGGAGGTATGGATTAGATAGAGGGATTCGCAGGGTAGTTAGGGATACAGGAGGTTCGGGCCGAAGCCAGCTGTCTAACCTGCTGCCAACGCACACTCCTGCCATGACCATTACAGCTGACGTCATTCACGTATGTCGGCTCATAACATCTGCTAGCTCATGCCATCTGATAGCCATGCCACTTGCCAGCCATGCCATCTTCCAGCCATTTCATCTGCCAGCCATGCCATTTGCGAGCCATGTATGTACCTGCCATCTTATCACCTGCCTTTTGTGTCTCCATTGCTTGTTGAGCCAGAAAAGCCGAAGACTTCTGTTGAATGACCACATGGGCCCTGTGTCATTTATTTTGTTGTATTGGGCCACATAGGCCAATAAAACACCCATTGGTTGAGAGGCTTTAGCGTGAAAGAAAAGACGTTCAAATTCCGAGTCATTTTATTAAACAGCCACCGGCCAACCCATTCATCCCTGTTTAGGGAAACCCTTTACTGGAAATCTGTCAATAAAGCAGAGCTCAAGCATATTGACATGTTATAACATCCAAGGCAAAATGATGCCACCACAGTATTCCCCCTCCAAGTGCATTAAGCAAATGGAAGGCACAAACAAATACATAATGTTGTAGAAAATGAGATGTTGACTCTCCATGTAAAAATAAAAGTCACAGCAAAGATAAATGGTCAACATGCAAAATGTACTCTCATAAATATCGTGCTGAGAAGTGTACATGATGCCAAGAGCAAATCATAAACAATGGTAAGGGTGTTGTTGTCGTAGGTGTCAACCCGTTGGTCAATGGGAGTGTCGGCTCCGGTGCAGTGGTGCTATATCAAGCAAAGCTGGCTTCAAGCGATCTATGCAGACTGTATCATGACCACTGTTAATTATCGAGTATGAAGGTCTTCTCGGAGAATTGTAGAACTTTGTAAGGTCCGTCATAAGGTTGGTGCAAGGGTTTCTGGACAGCGTTGCACAGTACGAATATGTGGGTGCACATATAAAATTCCTGGCTGATAAAAACCGGGTGTGACAAAGGTGTACATGTTGGTGTCACTCAGAGGCCTTGCATGGTTGCACAAAGTTGGTTGGCATAGTTGGTGGCATTGGGCAAGGTGTCATCGGATGCTGAGAATAATTGTCCTTGGAGACAAAGCAGTGTACCATACACGAGCCATGGCGTGGAGCATCCAAGGTCATCTTTTGTAGCAGCTTGCATACCAAGTAGGACCATAGGTACGGTATCTGTCCAGTGCATGGAATTGTCATGTGCTTTCAGGAAAGACTTGTGTTGGTGGTGGAAATGCTCCACCATACCATTCACTGCTGGATGGTAAGCAGTGGTTCGCACACGGTCGGTACTCAGAAGTTGTCAGCTCGCGAAATAGAGCCGATTCAAACTGTCTACCACGATCCATATTGATGGTTGATGGAACGCCAAGACGTGTGATCCAGGTGCAGACAAAGGCCTTGGCGAAGGTAAGTGTGGTCATGTGAGCTATCAGTGTAGCCTCCAGTTAGCGGGTGAAGTGGTCAACACAAATCAGTAAACAGCGGTGCCATTTGAATGTGGTATGGAACTGACATGATCCACCTGGATCGTGTCGAAAAGCTTATCTGGTGATGAAAATCTACCGGGTGGTGCAACAGTATGATGATGGATCTTGGAGCGTTGACAGTGAAGACATTGCTTGGCTCAATGACGCACATCGGCATTGATGCGTGGCCAGACGTAGCATGTGGTTATGAGTCGCTGGGTTGTTTGAATACCCGGGTGGGCGAGTGAGTGAAAAGTGTTGAACATTGTATGACGGAATGCCGCAGGAACGATAGGGCATGACTGTCCCATCTATGTATCACACACGAGGGTAGTGTTTGTCCCTGGCAGCGATACCTCGTGAAATATAAGTGAACTGGCTGCAGTCTTCTTCGGCTGCAGTCGTCGTACAGTCTACTACAGTCTGCAGGTTGTAGACCATGGAACTCCATGTCTTCCCATTGTGCTGCTGCAAGTGTATTAAAATCAATGGCCAGTGTTTTGGAAGAAGACAATGCCAATACCTCGATGCGTGACAGACCACCAAGTTCGCGATTCCTTTGATGTGCCGGATGTCGGTGGTGAATTGCGAGATCACTGAGTTGGCGAAGTGTGTGGGGAGAATGAGAGTCTGAATGGGTGGACAGAATGAAAATTAAAGGTTGTGGCTGTGTTTGGAAAGAGAATTGTCTGGCCTCAAGAAGTGGCGGAAGTGCTTGATGACGAGGTACAGCGAGTAAATCCCAATTTGAAGGTGCTGTACTCACGCTCTGTTGGTTTCAGCATTTTAGACAAGAAGTCCAGTGGACGCCATTCAGCATCTACGAGCTGGTGAAGGGTGACCCAAATACGTTTGCCAATCGGGTATGTTGTTGCTTCTGGCTTCGGATGAATCAGGAGTGAGGCGTTGGCCAGTGTGTCATTGATGGTGTGGAATGCTGATGAGGTTGGCTCCGACCATCTGAACAATTGTGGATGCTTATCAGTTCGGACTAACTCGTTCAGCAGCTGCAGTGTTGTGGCTGCATTTGGAATAAATTGAGAGTAAAGGTTGACTAGGCCCAAAAACTCTGTTTGCATTAAGATGACGGTAATGGAAATTCCGAATAATCTGTACCTTCTCCCTGAGCAGACGGATGCCTGAACGGTGAACACAAAGGCCGAGGAAATTCAATTCCGGAAAGCCTAACATGCACTTTGTGGGATTGATGACAATGCTGAAGTCCTGCAAACAGTTGAAGTGGAGACATTGTTCATTATGTTTTTGTGCGGTTGCGCTGGTGATTAGAATATCATCCATATACACATAGTAGAAGTGTAATCCCTGGAGCTCCTGATCACTAAAACGTTGAAAGGTTTGTGCGGCATTGCGTAGGCCAAAAGGCAACCGAAGGAATTTGAACAGGCCAAAAGGCATGGTAACTGCTGTCTTCGGGATGTCATCTGGATCCATGGGAATCTGATGGTATGCATTCATAAGGTCGACTTTGGAGAAGATTGGTGTGCCATGGAGTGTAGCAGTAAAATCCTGAAAATGTGGAATGGAGGTAACGGTCTGGAACGATCACATTGTTTCAGGACCGGTAATGCCCGCAAGGACGCCAATCCCCAGGTGTCTTTTTGTGTACCATGTGCAGTTGTGAAGCCCAACTGCTGGACTATAGTCTGATTATCCCATGCTTTAACATATAGTCAAACTCCTGGTGGGCGAGGCATAATTTCCCAGGTGGTAGTCGGTGAGCACGCGTGAAAACAGGGGGTCCCGTGGTTTCGATACAATGCATGATCTGGTGCTTGGTGGGCTGGATTGTCGCCGATGGGCACGTTATGGACAGGAAGTCATGAAGTACTTTCTGAAAACCTTTCCTGGGAAAGGAATGACCTTTCCTGGGAAAGTCACATTTCCAACCTCGCCTCAAAAGCCAGTCGCCGACTGGGAATCCTCCGTCGTGCTAAGTCTTTCTTCGGCCCTCTTGAGCTCCTGACCACTTACAAAGCTTTTGTCCGTAGCCTGATGGAGTACTGCTCTCCCCTCTGGGCTGGTGCTCCTGCCTCCCATCTTTCTCGGCTTCACGCTGTCGAAACCAGGGCATTTAAGATCATCGGCATCTCCCACAATGAAGCTGAGTCTTTGGGCCTCTCACTCAATCACCGCAGGTTGGTCGGTGGTCTTTCTGTCTTCTACCGACTCCTCTCCAGCCTTGCCCCCCCTGCTCTCTCTGCGATTTGTCCCCACCACATTTCCACAGGGCGCTCAAGGTCCGCCAACAACCCCCTTCTGGTAAAACTACCAAAATCACGAATCACTGCTCATCTTCACTCTTTCATTCCTCTTTTTTCCCGCCTTTGGAATAAACTTCCTCACTCTATTCTTTCCCATTCTTCCCTCCAGGCTTTCAAAACAGCTGTTCACCACCACCTCTTATCTTCCCCCATCCAAATCCTCGATCTTTTCTACCCCCGATAATCCACCCAAGCCCACTTCCTTCATTTCTCCTACTTTCCTTCCTGAAAGTCCCTGAAATGTCCATCTTCTCTTCGCCATGTTCCCCATCCCATCCCCATCCCTCTCCCTTCCACAGTTCACCTAATGTGACTGTTCCCCACTGTTTTGTCCCTTCCACTCCCACCCCTCTTGTCTCATGCCTCCTTGCTGTGAGTTGTGTGTTAGCTCTCATACGAGCCTCGACCAAGGTATACAAAACAACAAAAAAAAAAGGGCACATAGGCGTGGATGGAAGACACGTGATATTCAGTGACGAAACGGTGGATGCTTTACCGAGAACACTAAGCTGTGTTGAGGCATCCAATGAACGGCGATGTTTGACGTCTTTGAGAAGATTGAAATGATGCAAAAAATCTACACCAAAGATGGAGTATCTGGTGTCAGAAATAGTAAACATCCAGGGAAATGAGCAATGTAAACCCAAATCAAAAGTAGCAATAGCGCTCTTGTTCGCAGTATATAACGAATATTCCTGTCAATTTTTCTGTTCAGCGGCAGATGGTGGCACGATGCTCACTTCTGCCCCTGTATCCACAAGAAAACAAAGTCTGCTAGTACGATCCACGAGGAAGAAAAGGTGACTGACGTATGGCTCAGGTGAAGTCGTCGCCATTAGTTGTGGGCCTCGTCATTTCCCTGCGTCCGGTATGAGCATGGTGTTCTACACTGACGAGCATTCGCACTGAAGGCCAAGTGGTACCAACACCAATCTGGAGCATTCACGGAAGGTGCAGGCGAATGGTAGCTCGAGGTCCAGTGTTTCTCGCTGTTCCTACAAAGGGTATTCGAAGATGGCACAACTGGTGTTGCGACAGAAGAGAGCTCCAAGACGAGCTTCTTTAGGCGTGCCATTACAGACTGTAGCTGTGTGACGTACTATGGTTGAGGTATCACATGAGCCACGATTGATGTAACTGTTTCAGATGATCAGCCAGTTCTGCAAAGGCACATAATGCCAGCTCTGCATTCGCTGCAAGTATAATGCAGATGTGTGGTGCTAAACATTGCAACAACAACTCATGAAGGAGTGACTGGTCAAAGATAGCATGGCGGTCACTGAGAAACTGCTGTATATGACGCAGTGGTGATGTGGGTCTTCGATTCCCTAAATCCTCGGTTGTACGTTGTTGAAAGCGGCAGTGCTCAGAGGGGGTCGTGTGCTTTATGGACGTGGTCTTCAAAATTGTGTACGGGTTGTTCTTTGGAGGTTGTAGTAAAATATCTCTCATCTCCGTTGCATGCTCTGGTGACAAGGATCCAACAATGTATTTTAATCGCATCAACTCGGCAGTAATGTTCCGGGTGTCGAATTGGGCTTTGTCTTGCATAAACCAGAGCTGTGGGTCATTAGGCCAAAATTGTGGCAGCTTTCTCGAAACCACTGCCACAGATGAACCTGGTTGAGTGACCATGAAGGACATGACTGGTCACGAGCTTGTACCTCCTTGTCCATCCATTTGGATCACGTCAAGGTCACCAATTTAGTGTGGAAGACAAAACGTCCGAGACGTTCGGATTCCAAGGCAATTATTTTATTAAACCACCACCGTCCAACCCACTCGGCCTTGTTCCGTAAAACCCCACACCGGAAATCCACCGATAAACCAGAGCTCAGGCATATTTACAAATTTCTGAAATCCAAGGCAAAGTGATGCTGCTACAAGGCCGCATGGGCTCTATTGTGCAATTATTGTGGGCACTACAGGCTAAGAAGACTCATGGGATGTTGCAGAACACTGGGTGCTGATATGCCCTGCAGTCAATGAAGACACTTGTAGTGCTAGGACCCAAGGCCCTGATAGACAGCGTTGGGAGGGGACGTGCCACTGGGTAGGGCCAGTCAGAAACAATGAACTTTGAAGACTGTATGAGGCAAGAAGAAGAGGCCCCCTGGTGGTATACGTTACATATAATCATGAGAGAATGTGTAGGATTGGTGGAATGATGCATTGGACTTGGGATGAACTATTTGTTTTTAAATTATTGCAAGTGGATTTATACCTGGGTGGGGAGTTGTACTGTACAGCAAGTGGAGATGACCTCATGCTGCTCCCCTTTCTGGACACAGACTTGGGAGATTCGGAAAAAGGAAGGTGGGGGTAGTGTTGTGGGAATGACTTTGAGGGGCTAACTTTGCAAAGGATATGTTATTTACTTCCCATATTGAATGTAATAGATTAAGCGTGATATAATTTAATTGTGAAAGTACAAGTCCATTTTGGTGCACCTTAAATGAATGTTGAATTTGCCTAACCTTGTGCCAGGGGATTGCAACACTCACTTACAGACAGAGTACACGACACAGCCAAACTGAAGACGTGTTAATTTAACCAAGATAACTTTGTCCTCAAGGCTGACAGTGAATTGTCATCCAGCGCAATGAAAATTACTAAACTTAAACGGGTTTTCTAACTTCACCAAACCAAAACAGAATTCACAGAAGATATCCCACACATATTTTGCTACCATGGACAGGTGACTTAAGCATTGGCCAAACCTTCCTTTGTGAGCCAAGGAGAGGAAAATCTGAGCTTCACATTATGAAGCTTCATTTCTGGCAAGAGGAAGCAGTATCTCACAATGGAAACCTTACGCTTCCCGAGTTACATCTAATTGTTGATGAAGCACAGGCATGATGGGCCAAATGGCCTCCTCCGGTGTTAAATTTCACAATGCACATTCATGTTCACAACATCATTGAGCAAAATTATTGAAACAATTAAATTAGAAGGGCAATCTTCGATGTCGCGATGTCACCAGATATGCCTCTACCCAGATTATTACATCGTTATACATACTTGTAGCAAGTTTGATTTAAATCTGTGAATCCAGATTCAAAATATTAAACTAGATGGTATTCATTGAGTACATGACATGCTCAATGTTCAGAAAGACTTGGTTTGAGCCAACTTCTTTGTTTTTTAAGGTTTTTTTTCTTCATTTGATCCAACATGGCTGCCAGACCACATGACTGATGACAGCATCTTTATCAAACTATATTTCCCATGGGTAGTTGATCAATTAGTTAAATTTTGCATTGATCGGTTAAGCGGTTTCCACTATGAAGATTTTAAAAGATTTTTCCCTTTGATCGAATATGGCTGCCACAGCACGTGATACATGATGGTCATCAAGGGCGTAGCCAGGCTGAGGAAATGCCTCGTCGCTCATTTCCTGAAATATGAACTGGCCTGAGCCCTCTGGCCATCTGAGCTCCCTGGGGAGTAAACTATCCAAGCTACCCGGCACTGCTCTGAATACTCTTATCTCCACTCCTATCACAATACCTAAATAGGTATTGCTCCTAAATCGCCTCATCGCTTTTGGACCTCTGGCTACGCCCTTGGTCATTTTAATGAAAATCCTGTTCAAATTTCAAGTCAATTGGATGAAAAAAATTGAAGATTTCAGAAATTTGGCCTCTGTTGACCTTTTGGCCAATGTTAACCTCAAAAATTGTTGGTGGTTGAATTTAGTGATCTGATATGCAAATCCTGTTTAAATTTCAAGTCAATCAGATGAAAATTGAGGAATTCAGGAATGTGGCCACCCCCCCCCCCCCGCCCCCGTAGACCCCATTGGACCCTGGCTTTTTAATGTCGTGAACAAATTTCTAATGGACCTCTGGTAGCTTATACATGTTGTTGCGTTTGAGCCTGAGGAGTAACTGCTGAAATGTATATATTTGGGTTCTTCCTTGCATCTTTGTTCTTTGCTCCTTTTGTACTTCTTTCTACTTTTTCACAATTATTTTTATTCATTCTAATTCTTGCTTTATTCATTCTAATTCTAACACTGTTGGAGTGTGTGTACCCTGCAAAAACTTGGGGAGGGGATGGGGGCAGAGCATAGAAAGTGCAGGGGGTGCAAGACCAGAAAGAAGGCTGTAGAAGACAGAGAGACCACTGACCTGTCTGTGATATGAAAGCTCAAAATTACAAATTTCCTCCAGTATTATAAGACTTGTTTCTTCTCTTTCATCTCTTTTACTCTCAAGGTCTCTCTTTCCTGATCTATCTCTCGAAGGAGAAGTGAATTCTTGCAGAAAGTTTTCTGTTAGGTTCACTTGACTGCACCTGGATGAGTTTGAGGGTACTGGAGTAGTGGTTGAAACCCGAATCCTATCCAGGTTCTTCCTGATGACTCCAGCTTTGCTCTTTACTTCTTCGGGTTCCTTCTTGGTCTTCCGTTTGATTTAGTACATCACGGGTGATGAAAGTTGTGGTCAAGTTTCATCAAAATTGTGTGTGTAGTTTCAGAGAAGAAAGCAAATACATATTTTGGGGGAAACCACCATGTACACCCCCTTGGACACAATTTTTTTTAATGTCGTGAAAAAACTTCGGTACATTATGTGTGATGAAGGTTGTGGTCAAGTTTCATCAGAACTGTGCGTGTAGTTTCTGAGAAGAAAACAAATACCCTTTTGGGGGGACAACCCCCCCCCCTCTTGTATACCTCCATAGGCCTCAATTTTTTTTAAAACTTTCATACATCATGGGTGATGAATGTTGTGGTCAAGTTTCATCGAAATTGTGTGTGTGGTTTCGGAGAAGAAAGCAAATCCATAATTTGGGGTCAAACCTCCCGTAGATCCCCTTTGACCCCAATTTAAAAAAAACTGCATGAACAACTTTGCTACATACCAGGTGCTGAAGGTTGTGGTAAAGTTTCATCGAAATCGTGTGTGTAGTTTCAGGGAAGAAGTTGCAACTGTTTGTGGAGGGAAGGACGGACGGATGACACACCATCCCATAAGCTCCCCAGAACTACGTTGCAGGTGAGCTCAAAATTACAAATTTCCTCCAGTACTATAGGACTTGTGAAAAGTGGTTCAATTTCAGGGAACGCTTTCTTTACTTCGTACACATCACTTAATCTGAACAATCCTCATCACCTTGACAAACTATTGATTACGAAGTTGGACATTAAAGTGGATGGATATGTGGTGAAGCTGCATCGACACTGGGCCATTGGGAACAGGGTCACCTGACTCCATCAATCGCTCTGACAAGTGGGTGCAATTCTTGAAGTGCTGCAAACCTCCAAACTTCCTTCAAATTGTTCAGCAATGAACTAATTAAATTAATTGGCTCGAAGTTGACCTCGTGGTGAAAACTGAGCCATTCATGCACTTCAGTTATATAATGAAGTGCACTGAATTTGAAAAAAAAAATGTAAAAAGAGTTGCTGAGGAGCTTGTGGCAGCAGCAACAACAAAAACAACATTAAAATGCCAAGCGGTATCCTGTGCAGTAAACCCCACCAATCCATGACACTGACCAACTCCTCTCCAGGTCCGATCATCTTTACCTTGTACGCCTCCGCTGTGGATACCACCCACAGCCCTTACACGACACACACAGCCTTGATGACACAACTGATGACACCTGCAACCTCTGCCAGGCTGCCCCACACATAACCCAAAAATTATGGAAGACCGCGTGATCCTGGCTCCAGTTATACAAGAGCGTAACATTACAGATCCGAGGGATCTCTGGGTCACTCAGTGGAGATCGATCGGCTATCTCTGTGCCGTGGGCCTGTTTGAGCAGAACTGACCGGGGCAACACAACAACACCAAGAGCAAAAAAAGGATAATTATTTTGTGCACGGAGTTACTGTTGGACTATGTATACCTTGCAGAAACCTGGGGAGGGGATGGGGGCAGGGCATAGAAAGTGCAGGGGGTGCAAGACCAGAAAGAAGGCTGTAGAAGACAGAGAGACCACTGACCTGCCTGTGATATGAAAGTGATAGGCCCAAAGACTCAGCTTCATCACAGGAAACTCCAATAATCTTGAACGCCTTGGTTTGCATGGCATCAAGTTGAACAAGGTGTGAGGCAGGTGCGTCAAACCCAGAGGGGAGAGCAGTAATCTATCAAGCTGCAAATGAAGGCCTTGTTGGTAGATGAGGGGGAAAGAATGAGGCAGAGGGAGAGAAAGAGAGAAAGAGAGTTGTGTACGTACCAAAGATGTCATGTCCTTGGAACGTCCAGGTCACCTATTTTGAAGACAGCATACTCAATCATGCAGTGCCACCTGCTGGTATCTTCTATTTTTTTTTTAAACTAAACCTAAATACAGCACTGGTTGTGATCCATTTTCTTTTTGTCTTGGCGGAAGGTAGACAGGTGAATCTGTTAGATGTGGATGGACGGATCGACCATTCAATTAAAGGATAATAAGTTGGAAACAGGGACATCATGTGACAAATGGGCAGAAGTATTTGGAACAACCTGGTAAACCGATGGTAATCTACACATTAAAGTAGCCATATTTCTCCATCTGTTTCTCTCTTTCTGCCCATTTGGTCAGATAAACTCATGCACCCGGAAACGTCCAAGCAATGTCCGTATTGGACAAATGAACACTTTTCTCAGAGTCGGAACTGCTTGTAAGTTCGATTCTGGAGCTTAAATTTTGTAATTCGTTTTAGTTTAAGAGATACTCATGGTGAACTCGTATGTGGAAATGAAATAAAACAATGAACGCTGATGTCTCCGGGCGTTTGTAAGCATTGCAATGTACCCAGCGATTTGTAGCTATGATGAACAGCTTGTTCCGTGGTGGTGGTCGTATGGCAGCTTAGCTGCCGGGGTAGCTATCATTTCTTGAAGCGTGACTGTGTCGCTGATGCAGTGCCCCTCTACCAGTGCACACATTGGAACTGGTACTCATTTTGCTGACCTCGGAAGGATGACAGGGTGAGTCAACCCCCTGCTGTATTAATTCAGCGGCTGACAGGGCTTGAACTCAGGACCCTAGGATCCCAAGTCACCACCCTAACCACTGAGCCAACACCAGGCTCAGCTTGTTCCAAGTTGCGGCCTGTTCCAAGTCAAGGCATGGTTGAGCAGGCCAAAAAACATGGCGGCTTCAGACCCCAGCGAGGCCACCCGGGAAATGCCTTAAGACCCCAGACAGCAAGGTGGCCGAGGATCGCCTGATGAAGGATATAATTAAATAAGGTCGTCAATTATCTTTAAAAGGGGTGTTTTAATTAACCAAAACACCCAATTTTCACTCTTGCACTTTCTTGGAGTGCATGCAAAGTTTCAGGCTGCTCAGTTTCATGGTTTTGGAGTTATGGAGGACACACACACACACACACACACACACACACACACACACACACACACACACACACACACACACACACACACACACACACACACACACACACACACACTTCTATTAGTATAGATGGATGGGGTAAAAGATACAACCAAGCTGTCTGCCAAAGCTTCGGGAAGCATTGTAGGATGGGGATGTTTGGAGAAATGTGATCATGAATGTCACCAAAAGTCGGACACGACTCGATGGACGAGATAACTCCGTCAGATTTACATTAGAATATATAAAAATATATTTAGTACAGGATCTGAGGATATGTAATATAAAGAACAATAATGAAAGTTATCATGAAAATTCAAGCACAGGCTGCCAGGCCTACACACCAAGATATATTAATTAATTCAATAACAAAAATTTCACTCTAAGTTTTAAAATACATTTGTCGTAAAACGTCTTCACATTACAATGTTAATCATAGTTTTTATTACTTGTAATAAATGCCGTATATATACGACATTGTATTGTAAAATAAAAAGGACAGTCGATTTTATTTTGACGTCGTTTTTTTTTTTCATCGAATGTTCTTATTTGTAATATTAATATTCAGTTATATCCTCAAACGATCCATCTCGAAGGTCCCAAGTGCGAGTTTTTAACGTCAAGATTTACATTCGAGTCCTTAAACAATCACCATTCCTGTAATGTGACTGGACTGTGTGGTCAAGCGATGGCGGACCTCACACATACTTTTAAAGAATTAACCAATCAGCGAGCACCAACGTCTTTTTTTGGCGGGAACCGGTGCATTATGGGATCGGGAAACCCCCTGTGGTAACTATCAAATAATACAAACTACCTCAGTTCGGTTTTATCTGACGATGTACACATGCTTTAATGGGAGCATCGCGGTGCAAAGTCTGTCACGGAAGCCATGACAGAATAATTTAAGGGGATTCTTTGTGTGAAAACATAAGCGTGTGGAGCAGAGTGCGGGATAACGTGATGACGTCACCACGACGCGAAGCTCGCCGGGTTGAGGGGGTGAGGGGTGGGTGGGTTTGAAGTTTGCAGACATCGAGGCCGTATCTTGTTATTTCTACGGGGTTTGGTGAGTCATGTAGTTCCTTGAACTGTCATTGTGACTGCGACTTGTTTGTAATCGCGTGTTGTGCTCTTTTTCAAACACCTGAGCCGTGGAGACACCTGGCTCGCACGCGACGCGCCTTTGTTCTGTTAAATATGGCGATCAATGAGTTTCATTGTACTTTTCGAATGTAAAGCGGCTCCGATGTAAATCAGGACGAGTCGTGGAGTATGCCTTCCTTCCTCGATTCATTGCGTCGATCATCGGTTTATTTATTTTGCTGATTCATGCACATGCAGGTTACGGTGGTGGTGGGTTGGGGGGGGCCCTTCAGGGGGTTGGGGGGCCCTTCAGGGGGTTGGGGGGGCCCTTCAAGATCGATTGCCTTTTGGGATCGAGTTTATCCTAATTCCATTCATTCAGTTGTGAAAGTTTCAAAGGTTTTCGCCTTTGCCGAGCACGTGTTCGCGCGACGAATCTCCTTTATCATTGTGTGTCCGCGTCGTGAGGTCTGTCTCTGTCTCTGTCTCTCTGTCTCTGTCTCTCTGTCTCTATCTCTCTCTGTGTCTCTCTCTCTCTGTCTCTATCTCTCTCTGTGTCTCTCTCTCTCTCTCTCTCTGTCTCTGTCTCTGTGTCTGTCTCTGTGTCTTTCTCTGTGTCTCTGTCTCTGTCTCTGTCTGTGTCTCTGTCTGTGTCTGTGTCTGTGTCTCTGTCTCTGTGTCTCTGTCTCTGTGTCTCTGTCTCTGTGTCTCTGTCTCTCTCTGTCTCTGTGTCTCTGTCTCTCTCTGTCTCTGTCTCTCTCTGTGTCTCTCTCTCTCTCTCTCTCTCTCTCTCTCTCTCTCTCTCTCTCTCTCTCTCTCTCTCTCTCTCTCTCTCTCTCTCTCTCTCTCTCTCTCTCTCTCTCTCTCTCTCTCTCTCTCTCTCTCTCTCTCTCTCTCTCTCTCTCTCTGTCTCTGTCTCTGTCTCTGTCTCTGTCTCTGTCTCTGTCTCTGTCTCTGTCTCTGTCTCTGTCTCTGTCTCTCTCTCTCTCTCTCTCTCTCTCTCTCTCTCTCTCTCTCTGTCTGACTTTCTCTCTCTCGAGGAAGAGACGATCTCTTTGGAGGTTCAAGTTTAAGTTTAGGACTGCGTTATTCAAAGGAAGTTTGCGTTAAGATTAATAAAGAAGACTTTTGTTTGTTTGTTTTTTATATGCTCGAAGTGCCATTTTCTTATCAGGAAGATCGATCGCTCTGTTCCGTCGCTTTCCTTTACTATTTAAACATTCATTCGGCAGGGGGCAGATGTTTCTTTTTGTAACTTTTGTTTTTTCTTTTATTTCTTTTTTGATGTATTTTTCAGTTTACGAGGTCGCTGTCGAGGTATTTATTTGTTCAGGAGGATGTTGTGTATATATATATATATATATATATATATATATATATATATATATATATATATATATATATATATATATATATATATATATATATATATATATATATATATATATATATATATATATATATATATATATATATATATATATATATATATATATATATATATATAATGTTTGTTGCCGCTTGCCCATCCACGCAACTTTTGTTTTTGTTTGCTTGTTGTCATTGACGAGCAAACGATCCCGAAACACGCCGCTCGCTCCCACGTGCTCCTTTTTTTAATTGGACGATTCTTTTCCTCTGAACCCCACGTCACGAACCGTGATTGGACGGTATGTTGTTGTCACGACGTTAAGAGAAGCTCGCTCATTGGTCAAATCTTCCTGGACTTCGGTTGCTTGAAACGATCACGTGACTATGCAATTGTTGCCCCGAAGTTGAGGCATGCTCGGACTTGCCTGGAGAATTGCGGTTCACAAACTATTTGTTGGTCACTGCCGCTTGATTAGTACAGTACTACCGAAGAATGATAATAACTGCAGTGAGTTTATTGCATCTATTGTGCAAGTTCGTGTAAAGTACAATCTCATGTTCACAATCGAATCGTTCCGACACTGAGTTGGCAATTTACACGATCATTAAGAAAGAAGAAAACAAACTTTTTCGAAGTTCCGATCGCCGAGAGAAAATGTATTTCATGGAGTTGGGGAGAGGGGTTGAGTGGGGTTTATGGATGCTAAATTAAGAAAAAGGAAGAGTTTAATAGGGTGGAGGAGTGGGAAGGTAAAAACAGCATTTTGCGAAGGGGTTAAGGAAGGAAGGGGTGTGTTATTGTACGGGTGGGAGTTATAATGCTGATGGATTGGATGGAAAAGCCCTTTGAAGATTATTATCCAAGAAGAAGAACTATCGGGTACCTGATTGAGGATAAATGTGCACATTGACTACACGAAGTAGTAAAGGCGTTCTCCAACACTCAAACAACAATGAAGTGCAGAACAAAATAATGTCCATTTCAATGCCGAGTTGTTTACGTGCAACTTTTAACATTCCATAGAATCCTCGGTGGTGGTCACGTGGACCATCGAGCAGAAACCACATATTTCCACAGCACATGTTCACTATTTTGATTGTTTTCTTTCCAGTGTTTATTTGTTTTCAGTTTATATCGATCAACAAATGCCTAATTGTCTGATCGAGTTGAGAGTGGGAGTTTGAAGGGGGAAAAACTGCTTGTTGGACAAAACTTCATCGAAACCATAAAACAATTTTTGGGATTAGTAATTGGACTCCCACCACCACCTTCAGTGAAACACCGATGAAAAAGGTTCAGTGGGATACAGGAACTTTGTCTGCTCTACACTCGACAGTCTATAGTCAATACTTTGGCACGTGGTGTACAAAGACACTTGGTCAGCAACAAAGATGTGGCAAAAATAATTGCACACAGAATATTTACATGGATTTTTTTTTCAACTAAAACATGTTTACATGGAGCATGTTTACATGGAGCATGTTTATGATGGAGCATGTTTACTGCAGTGGGAAACATGATATGGCTGATGTTGCAAACATTGACCTTTCGTTAGACCAAAAATAAGGCAAGCGAACCAGCAAAAGCAAAGTTTTTGTTGTGAACCCAAGTGGAAGGCAATTTTTTTTTATTCGATGAACCCTAGCAGAAGCCAAGTTTTTGTAGCAAATCCGGTGGAAGCAGTTTTTTTTTTTTGGTTTTTTTTTGTAGCAAATCTGGCGGAAACCAAGTTTTGTTATTTTGTTTTTGTAGCAAATCCTGTGGAAGGCAAGTTGCAGCAAATCTTGCAGAAGCCAAGTTTTTGTAGCAAATCTGGCGGAAGCCAAGTTTTTGTTACAAATCCGACGGAAGCCAAGTT
Source organism: Eptatretus burgeri (assembly GCF_056783735.1). Taxonomy (NCBI): domain Eukaryota; kingdom Metazoa; phylum Chordata; class Myxini; order Myxiniformes; family Myxinidae; genus Eptatretus; species Eptatretus burgeri. The sequence continues at coordinate 34,990,004 of NC_140970.1, read as the reverse complement.
TTTTTTTTGTTTTTGTTTTTTAGCAAATCCGGCGGAAGCCAAGTTTTTTTTTTGTTGCAAATCCTGCGGAAGCCAAGTTGTTGTAGCAAATCCTGCGGAAGCCAAGTTTTTGTCGCAAATCCGGCGGAAACCAAGTTTTTTTTTTGTTTTTTTTTGTACCAAATCTCGCGGAAGCCAAGTTTTGTTTTGTTTTTGTTGCAAATCCAGCAGAAGCCAATTTTTTGTCACAATTCCTGCGGAAGCCAAGTTTTTGTCGCAAATCTGCTTGAAGCCAAGTTATTATTTTTTTGTAGCAAATCCTGCAGAAGCCAAGTTTTTGTCGCAAATCCGGTGGAAGCCAAGTTTGGTTTTTGTTTTTTTTTTGTAGCAAATCCAGTGGAAGCAGTTTTTTTTTGTAGCAAATCCGGCGGAAACCAAGTTTTTGTGACAAATCCGTCGGAAGCCAAGTTTTTTTTGTTTGTTTTTTTTTAGCAAATCCGGCGGAAGCCAAGTTTTTATTTTTTTTGTAGCAAATCCTGCGGAAGCCAAGTTGTTGTAGTAAATCCTGCGGAAGCCAAGTTTTTGTTGCAAATCCGGCAGAAGCCAATTTTTTGTAGCAAATCCTGCGGAAGCCAAGTTTTTGTTGCAAATCCGGCGGAAGCCAGGTTTTTTTAAAGTTTTTTTTGTACCAAATCTCGTGGAGGTCAAGTTTTGTTTTGTTTTTGTAGCAAATACTGCGGAAACCAACTTTTTTTTAATTTTTCTTATAGCAAATTCGGCGGAAGCCAAGTTTTGTTGTTTTGTTTTTGTAGAAAATCCTGCAGAAGCCAAGTTGTAGCAAATCTTGTGGAAGCCAAGTTCTTGTAGCAAATCCTGCGGAAGCCAAGTTTTTGTTGCAAATCCGGCAGAAGCCAATTTTTTGTAACAAATCCCATGGAAGCCAAGTTTTTGTCGCAAATCCGGCAGAAGCCAAGTTTTTTTTTTGTAGCAAATTCGGCGGAAGCCAAGTTTTCTTGTTTTGTTTTTGTAGCAAATCCAGCTGAAGCCAAGTTTTTTTTTTTGTAGCAAATCCTGTGGAAGCCAAGTTTTTGTTGCAAATCCGGCAGAAGCCAATTTTTTGTAACAAATCCTGCGGAAGCCAAGTTTTTGTCGCAAATCCGGCGGAAGCCAAGTTTTTTATTAAGTTTTTTTGTACCAAATCTCGCGGAAGCCAAGTTTTGTTTTGTTTTTGTAGCAAATACTGCAGAAGCAAAGTTTTTTAAAAAAAAATTCTGTAGCAAATTCGGCGGAAGCCAAGTTTTGTTTTGTTTTTGTAGAAAATCCTGCGGAAGGCAAGTTGTAGCAAATCCTGTGGAAGCCAAGTTTTTGTAGCAAATCCGGCAGAAGCCAAGTTTTTTTTTTGTTTGTTTTTTTTAGCAAATCCGGCGGACGCCAAGTTGTTGTAGCAAATCCTGCGGAAGCCAAGTTTTTGTTGCAAATCCGGCAGAAGCCAATTTTTGTAACAAATCCCACGGAAGCCAAGTTTTTGTCGCAAATCCGGCAGAAGCCAAGTTTTTTTTTGTAGCAAATTCGGCGGAAGACAAGTTTTTTTTGTAGCAAATCCTGCGGAAGCCAAGTTGTTGTAGCAAATCCTGCGGAAGCCAAGTTTTTGTTGCAAATCCGGCGGAAGCCAAGTTTTTTTTTTGTACCAAATCTCGCGGAAGCCAAGTTTTGTTTTGTTTTTGTAGCAAATCCGGCGGAAACCAAGTTTTTGTGACAAATCCGACGGAAGCCAAGTTTTTTTTTGTTTTTTTTTAGCAAATCCGGCGGAAGCCAAGTTTTTATTTTTTTGTAGCAAATCCTGCGGAAGCCAAGTTGTTGTAGCAAATCCTGCGGAAGCCAAGTTTTTGTTGCAAATCCGGCAGAAGCCAATTTTTGTAACAAATCCCACGGAAGCCAAGTTTTTGTCGCAAATCCGGCAGAAGCCAAGTTTTTTTTTTGTAGCAAATTCGGTGGAAGACAAGTTTTTTTTTGTAGCAAATCCTGCGGAAGCCAAGTTGTTGTAGCAAATCCTGCGGAAGCCAAGTTTTTGTTGCAAATCCGGCGGAAGCCAAGTTTTTTTTTTTTGTACCAAATCTCGCGGAAGCCAAGTTTTGTTTTGTTTTTGTAGCAAATCCGGCGGAAACCAAGTTTTTGTGACAAATCCGACGGAAGCCAAGTTTTTTATTATTTTTTTTAGCAAATCCGGCGGAAGCCAAGTTTTTATTTTTTTGTAGCAAATCCTGCGGAAGCCAAGTTGTTGTAGCAAATCCTGCGGAAGCCAAGTTTTTGTTGCAAATCCGGCAGAAGCCAATTTTTTGTAGCAAATCCTGCGGAAGCCAAGTTGTTGTAGCACATCCTGCGGAAGCCAAGTTTTTGTTGCAAATCCGGCAGAAGCCAATTTTTTGTAGCAAATCCTGCGGAAGCCAAGTTTTTGTCGCAAATCCGGTGGAAGCCAAGTTATTTTTTTAGTTTTATTTGTACCAAATCTCGCAGAAGCCAAGTTTTGTTTTGTTTTTGTAGCAAATACTGCGGAAGCCAAGTTTTTAAAAAAAATTTCTGTAGCAAATTCGGCGGAAGCCAAGTTTTGTTCTGTTTTTGTAGAAAATCCTGCGGAAGGCAAGTTGTAGCAAATCCTGTGGAAGCCAAGTTTTTGTAGCAAATCCGGCAGAAGCCAAGTTTTTTTTTTTTGTTTTTTTTTTAGCAAATCTGGCGGACGCCAAGTTGTTGTAGCAAATCCTGCGGAAGCCAAGTTTTTGTTGCAAATCCGGCAGAAGCCAATTTTTGTAACAAATCCCACGGAAGCCAAGTTTTTGTCGCAAATCCGGCAGAAGCCAAGTTTTTTTTTGTAGCAAATTCGGCGGAAGACAAGTTTTTTTTTTGTAGCAAATCCTGCGGAAGCCAAGTTGTTGTAGCAAATCCTGCGGAAGCCAAGTTTTTGTAGCAAATCCAGCTGAAGCCAAGTTTTTTTTTCGCAAATCTGGCGGAAGCAAAGTTTTTTTTTTTTGTAGCAAATCCTGTGGAAGCCAAGTTTTTGTTGCAAATCTGGCAGAAGCCAATTTTTTGTAACAAATCCTGCGGAAGCCAAGTTTTTGTCGCAAATCCGGCGGAAGCCAAGTTGTTGTAGCAAATCCTGCGGAAGCCAAGTTTTTGTTGCAAATCCGGCAGAAGCCAATTTTTGTAACAAATCCCATGGAAGCCAAGTTTTTGTTGCAAATCCTGCAGAAGCCAAGTTTTTTTTTTGTAGCAAATTCGGTGGAAGATAAGTTTTTTTTTGTAGCAAATCCTGCGGAAGCCAAGTTGTTGTAGCAAATCCTGCGGAAGCCAAGTTTTTGTCGCAAATCCGGCGGAAGCCAAGTTTTTTTTTTTAGTTTTATTTGTACCAAATCTCGCGGAAGCCAAGTTTTGTTTTGTTTTTGTAGCAAATACTGCAGAAGCCAAGTGTTTTTGACAAATCCGACGGAAGACAAGTTTTTTATTATTTTTTTTAGCAAATCCGGCGGAAGCCAAGTTTTTATTTTTTTGTAGCAAATCCTGCGGAAGGCGAGTTGTAGCAAATCCTGTGGAAGCCAAGTTTTTGTAGCAAATCCGACAGAAGCCAAGTTTTTTTTTTGTTTTTTTTTAGCAAATCTGGCGGACGCCAAGTTGTAGCAAATCCTGCGGAAGCCAAGTTTTTGTTGCAAATCCGGCAGAAGCCAGTTTTTGTAACAAATCCCACGGAAGCCAAGTTTTTGTCGCAAATCCGGTGGAAGCCAAGTTATTTTTTTAGTTTTATTTGTACCAAATCTCGCGGAAGCCAAGTTTTGTTTTGTTTTTGTAGCAAATACTGCGGAAGCTATAGCAAATCCTGTGGAAGCCAAGTTTTTGTAGCAAATCCGGCAGAAGCCAAGTTTTTTCTTTGTTTTTTTTTAGCAAATCTGGCGGACGCCAAGTTGTTGTAGCAAATACTGCGGAAGCCAAGTTTTTGTTGCAAATCCGGCAGAAGCCAATTTTTGTAACAAATCCCACGGAAGCCAAGTTTTTTTTGTAGCAAATTCGGCGGAAGACAAGTTTTCTTGTTTTGTTTTTGTTGGAAATCTGTCGGAAGCCAAGTTTTTTTTATTTTATTTTTTTTTTTGTTAGCAAATCCGGCGGTAGCAAAGTTATTTTTTTAATGGGAGCAAATCCTGCGGAAGCCAAGTTTTTGTTGCAAATCCGGCAGAAGCCAATTTTTTGTAAGAAATCCTGCGGAAGCCAAGTTTTTGTAGCAAATTCGGCGGAAACCAAGTTTTCTTGTTTTGTTTTTGTAGCAAATCCTGCGGAAGCCAAGTTGTCGTCGCAAATCCGGCGGAAGCCAAGTTTTATTTTTTTCCTGCGGAAGCCAAGTTTTTATTTATTTTTTTTTTTAAGCAAATCCAACGGAAGCCAAGTTTTCTTGTTTTGTTTTTGTAGGAAATCTGGTGGAAGGCAGGTGTTTTTTTTTTGTTAGCATATCCGGCGGTAGCAAAGTTATTATTTTTTTAATGGGAGCAAATCCTGCGGAAGCCAAGTTTTTGTAGCAAATTCGGCGGAAACCAAGTTTTCTTGTTTTGTTTTTGTAGCAAATCCTGCGAAAGCCAAGTTGTCGTCGCAAATCCAGCGGAAGCCAAGTTTTATTTTTTTCCTGTGGAAGCCAAGTGTTTTTTTTGGTTTTTTTTAAAGCAAATCCAGCAGAAGCAAAGCTTTTTTTGTAGCAAATCCTGCGGAAGCCGAGTTTTTTTTTGTAGCAAATTCGGCGGAAGCCAAGTTTTCTTTTCTTGTTTTTGTAGCAAATCCTGCGGAAGCCAAGTTTTTGCAGCAAATGCGGCGGAAGCCAATTTTATTTTGTTTTGTTGAAGCAAATCCGGCGGAGGCAAAGTTTTCTTTTGTTTTTTTTTTTGTAGCAAATCCTGCGGAAGCCAAGTTTTTGCAGCAAATCCGGCGGAAGCCAAGTTTTTTTTTTTGTTTTGTTTTTTTTAGCAAATCCGGCGGAAGCAAAGTTTTATTTTATTTTTTTTTGCAACAAATCTGGCGAAAGCCAAGTTTTCTTGTTTTGTTTTTGTAGCAAATCCGGCGGAAGCCAACTTTTTTTCTTGCAAATCCAGCGGAAGCCCAGTTTTTGTAGCAAATCTGGCAGAAGCCAAGCTTTGTTGTTTTGTTTTTGTATCAAATCCTGCGGAAGCCAAGTTGTTGCAAATCCTGCGGAAGCCAAGTTTTTGTTGCAAATCCGGCAGAAGCCAATTTTTTGTAACAAATCCTGCGGAAGCCAAGTTTTTGTCGCAAATCCGGCAGAAGCCAAGTTTTTTTTATATTTTTTTGTAGCAAATTCGGCGGAAGCCAAGTTTTCTTGTTTTGTTTTTGTAGCAAATCCGGCGGAAGCAAAGTTTTTTTTTTTAGCAAATCCGGCAGAAGCCAAGTTTTTGTACCAAATCCGGCGGAAGCCAAGTTTTTTTTTTTTCTTTGCAAATCCGGTGGAAGCCAAGTTTTTATTTTTTTGTAGCAAATCCTGCAGAAGCCAAGTTGTTGTAGCAAATCCCACGGAAGCCAAGTTTTTGTCGCAAATACGGCAGAAGCCAAGTTCTTTTTTTTTTGCAGCAAATTCGGCGCAAGCCAAGTTTTTTTTATTCGCAAATCCGGTGGAAGCAAAGTTTTTTTTTTGTTTTTTTTTTGTAGCAAATCCTGCTGAAGCCAAGTTTTTGTTGCAAATCTGGCAGAATCCAATTTTTTGTAACAAATCCTGTGGAAGCCAAGTTTTTGTCGCAAATCCGGCAGAAGCCAAGTTTTTTATATTTTTTGTATCAAATCTTGCGGAAGCCAAGTTGTTGCAAATCCGGCGGAAGCCAAGTTTTTTTTTTTTTTTTTTTTTTTTTTTTATTTTTTTTTTTAGCAAATCCGGTGGAAGCAAAGTTATTATTATTTTTTTGCAGCAAATCCTGCGGAAGCCAAGTTTTTTTTATTTTTTTTTTTTTACAGCAAATTCGGCGGAAGCCAAGTTTTTTTTGTTTTATTTTTGTAGTAAATCCTGTGGAAGCCAAGTTGTTGTAGCAAATCCTGCGGAAGCCATGTTTTTGTTGCAAATCCAGCAGAAGCCAATTTTTTATAACAAATCCCGCGGAAGCCAAGTTCTTTTTATTTTTTTGTAGCAAATTCGGCGGAAGCCAAGTTTTTTTTTTTATTCGCAAATCCGGTGGAAGCAAAGTTTTTTTTTTTTTTTTTGTAGCAAATCCTGCGGAAGCCAAGTTTTTGTTGCAAATCCGGCAGAAGCCAATTTTTTGTAGCAAATCCTGTGGAAGCCAAGTTTTTGTCGCAAATCCAGCAGAAGCCAAGTTTTTTTATATTTTTTGTATCAAATCCTGCGGAAGCCAATAGTTGCAAATCCGGCGGAAGCCAAGTTTTTTTGTTTGTTTGTTTTTTTGTTTTTTAGCAAATCCGGTGGAAGCAAAGTTATTATTATTTTTTTGCAGCAAATCCTGCGGAAGCCAAGTTTTTTTTTTGCAGCAAATTCGGCGGAAGCCAAGTTTTCTTGTTTTATTTTTGTAGTAAATCCTGTGGAAGCCAAGTTCTTGTACCAAATCCTCCGTAAGCCATTTTTTTGCAGCAAATCCGGCGGAAGCCAAGTTATTTTTTATTTTTTTTTAGCAAATCCGGCGGAAGCCAAGTTTTCTTTTTTTGTAGCAAATCCTGCGGAAGCCAAGTTTTTGTCGCAAATCCGGCGGAAGCCAAGTTTTCTTTTGTTTTTTTTTTGTTGCAAATCCTGCGGAAGCCAGGTTTTTGCAGCAAATCCGACCGAAGCCAAGTTTTTTTTGTTTTTTTTGCAGCAAATCCGGCGGAAGCAAAATTTTTCTTTTGTTTTTTTTTTGTAGCAAATCCTGCGAAAGCCAAGATTTTGTTGCAAATCCGGCAGAAGCCAATTTTTTGTAACAAATCCTGCAGAAGCCAAGTTTTTGTCACAAATCTGGCGGGAGCCAATTTTTTTTTGTTTGTAGCAAATTCGGCGGAAGCCGAGTTTTCTTGTTTTGTTGTTGTAGCAAATCTTGCGGAAGCCAAGCTGTTGTAGCAAATCCTGCGGAAGCCAAGTTTTTTTTTTTTGCAAATCTGGCAGAAGCCAATTTTTTGTAGCAAAACCTGCGGAAGGCAAGTTTTTGTCGCAAATCCGGCGGAAGCCAAGTTGTTTTTTGTTTTTTTTTGCAGCAAATCCTATGGAAGCAAAGTTTTCTTTTGTTTTTTTTGGAGCAAATTCAGCAGAAGCCAAGTTTTTTTTTATTTTTTTTGTTAGCAAATCCTGCGAAGCCAAGTTTTTGTAGCAAATCCGGCAGAAGCCAACTTTTTTTTTGTAGCAAATCCAGCGGAAGCCAAGTTTTTGTAGCAAATCCAGCAGAAGCCAAGTTTTTGTAGCAAGTCCGGCATAAGCCAAGTTTTTGTAGTAAAACCAGCGGAAGCGAAGTGTTGTTTTTGTAGCAAATCCTGCGGAAGCCAAGTTTTTGTGTAGCAAATCTGGCGGAAGCCAATTTTGTGTAGCAAATCCTGCGGAAGCCAAGTTTTGTCACAAATGCGGCAGAAGCCAAGTATTGTTTTTGTATCAAATCCAGCGGAAGCCAAGTTTTGAAGCAAATCCGGGAGAAGCCAAGTTTTTGTAGCAAATCCAGCGGAAGCCAAGTTTTGTTTTTGTAGCAAATTCAGTGGAAGCCAAGTTTTTGTGATGAAATGCAGTGGAAGTAAAGCCATTTTTTTGACATTGTGAAGGCCCAAATAAGTTGGCAGGGATTTTGAGTTTTCCCCCTGCTGGAAATAGAATTGTTGATGATGGGTTCCTGCGAAGTCTTGCTTGAGATATGTATTTCACTTTTCATGAGTTTTATGTCATTTATTTTCTCCATCCCAAAGCAAATTCCGAAATGATATTTCACCCTCTGCAAAAGCAGCCAGCCATGTGCTGTTCAGCAGGTGTACGTAAACCACTTGGCACCGCCTTTTATGGAGAACACTGACTGTGATGGTCACTGACTGGAGTGACCATCACAGTCGTCATCCTTTTCCACTGCATTCTTCCATGAACCTTGATCTTTCCATAAAGAGAACTATTTTAACACTTTGTAAAGTAAACTGCTATGTGTTCATGTTAAACCTGGAAAGTTTTGGGAATTAACTTTTTGGAAGTGTAAGGTAACTAAATACAATACATACCAGCTTATTATAAGATTTCCAAACATTTTGTTGTGATTCTTACTTTTCTCATCACCTGAATTCTGTTGGGTACAGTACTTCATTTCCCATGCATTCCCAATGACTTTCAGCCAATGCACCTTCGAGTCACATTGATGCAGCCAAAGTACATATATATATATATATATATATATATATATATATATATATATATATATATATATATATATATATATATATATATATATATATATATATATATATATATTGCAGATTCGGGGGTCCGGGGGGGGGGGTGATTCGGACAATGGCGTCAATCACTGTCCGTAACCAGTTTGGGTTTTCGCACCCTACTCTCGACAGCCAAATGTTACAGATCCGGTGCCACCCTAACCACTGTTCTCTCCGGGGTTATAACGCCGGCTGGTTCTGCACAGGCCTTGGGTCACGGGTCTTGAATCGCGATACCAACGTACCCCTGGACCTTACCAGTTTGGGAAATAGACCCCAGTTACAGACTGGTATTGTCAGATACCGAGCGAATTCTGCCAGTCTGTAACCATTTTGGTTTTTATATCCAAATCGAGCAGATCGTTCCTCAGCCTGGCACGAATTAATTCAAAGCGGCATCTTCATACGAATCAGCCAGGTTGATTGGGCACATCGGGGAACACGACACAAGCAAAGCATTCACGACAATGTTATAATTAATCTATAACCCGTTCTTAACTAGGGAGCTACGGATTATGGGTTTCGAAGGGGGACCCTAACGAGATAAGCCTAAAACAACATGCAGACAAGACACGGACAGCATGCAGACAAGAAACAGAGTACTTGGTGATGTTTCATGGATGAGAGGAAAGTGTCAAAGGCACGAATGTGGCTCGTGACAAGCCGATGTCTACTGATTCGAGCCCCTAAGCTCAAACACGTCGCGTGGCAAAATGGTGCTCGTCCATGTGTCGCAGCCCTGACGCACGCAGCCTCGGCGCGCTCTGACCCCGCGAGGTCGACTGCACCAGAGCGAAAGATCGATGGTGGGTTTCAGCTGGTTTCTCCCAAGGTCCAGTATACAAGTCCAGGCCTGGCCTGTTCACCAGACCAGGCCAAATCGAGGTGTTGGGCTCCGCAGGCTGGCTGGGTCCATGGGATTCCAAGACGTCGTCGAGCCGTGAGGTGAGTAGGGACAGTCAGAGGCTCCGTCACAGGACTCCGGATGAACCTGTCTGTGCTCCTCACGAAATCCGATCGCACCCCACCTCGGCGCTCAGTTTCACCACTGCCGATTGCAGACTCGTCACGCTTAGGTTCAGCTTCTCTCCCGGCAGATTCACACTGCCTTTCCTTTGCTCGCTCGCCTCGAAGCCCACTGCAGTTTTACTTCAGTTTCACTTCTCATTTTCGGCCCTCGCTTGCCTCAAAGCCGACTGCGGACTCACACACAGCCAGCCCTATTCAGCCGATCGCGCCACACTGGCGCTCAGTTTCACCACCGCCTTCCCCGGCGCTCCTGCAGTCTTTTCCCTCACGAGCTCGCCTCAAAACCGACTGGCTCCTCCCTTCAGTTTCACTTCCCTCTCCAGGCCACTCCCCCTCTCAGAGCTGGGTTGGGACTATGGTCCGGAGAGAGGAAGGAAGAAGAACCTCTCGGTCCACCACCAATGTACCAATGATGAACAGCCTCTTACACCTCCCGACACACATGTAGCGTCCATTTACTGAACAACCTGGCTAAACATGTATTTAATGGGGGATCTGGGCTAATCCTATATTTAATCACACACTAAGGGCCATTTCCGCAACAATATATACAGGATCCAAAAAGATCCCTTTGGTTTATATGCTACAGAAACTCATAACGTTTTGTACACACCATCAATACACTTCAGTGTGCGCACCGTTTGTCGTGCACAGCACATCAAGGTGTTACACGAGTTCTTGCTATGTTCGGCTCAGCATGTTTGCGTCCACCAGTGCGCATGCAGCTGGGATCCGAGAACGAAGATCCTGCATGTTTGCCACCTTGGTGTTGTGGACAACATCTTTGACAAACCCCCACAGAAAAAGAGGAGAGGGGGGTTATGTCTGGTGATCATGGGGGCCAGGCGGTTGGTCCGCCGAACATGCCGAGCCGAACATGGTAAGAACTCGTGTACCGCCTTGATGTCCTGCACGTGACAAACGGAGCTCACATTGAAGTGTATTGATGGTGTGCACAAAACCTTATGAGTTTCTGTATCATATACACCAAAGGGTATCATTGTATCATTTGTGGTTCTAAATACATTAACAACCAAAGTTGTCTGTATCTTTTTGGAACACCCTGTATTTTTAGGAAATGAAAAGCTTGCAGCCAATGTTATCATGTAGCCATTTTGTTCCATTCAGATCTGAAAAACCTGCATTCGAGAATTGTTTTCTTTTTTTGAAATGCATTTTAATTTTTGTGGATGGAAGTGATGATTTAGCACCTTGTTCCTCTGCTGTCACCCTCAGTTTGCTGGTACCGCCCCCCAGTGGGCTGGAGAATGGTCAAATGATGGCAGAACATACTGGTGCAAGATATGGTATGGAATCTCACGCAAGTGATTTGCTGCTGCCTCTGGTGATGGAGGGAGATGCAACGCACATGGATAGCAATACAGACTACGTAAACATCCAGAGAAGCGCATTTGTAGAGGATGGCAATGAAGATTTTGATCTGCTGTGGTAGGTTTATTTTCTTCCCTTTTTTGTGATTTAAATCTGTTGATTGTGTTCCCCAGTTCTTTGCTTTATTTCAGCTGCAATTCCACTTTTTTTTCCTAAATGTATACTTTGTGGAGGATATTCATTCATATGCAGCCTGTGGGTGCTGGTTGCCTCATTTTCTGGAAGCATGGCTGTGCTGCTGATGCAGTGCCTCTGTTACTAGTAAGCTTATACTCATTTTGCCAACTTAGGAAGGATGACAGGCTGAGTCAACTCACCTGATGTTATTTCAACGGCACGACAGAGGCTCAAACTCAAGACCCTAAGATCTTGAGCAAGCCACCTTAACCGTTAAGCCAACACCAGGCTTTCTGTGGAGGTAATAGCTTGGTATTCATTCTTCTCTCTCTCTCTCTCTCTCTCTCTCTCTCTCTCTCTCTCTCTCTCTCTCTCTCTCTCTCTCTCTCTCTCTCTCTCTCTCTCTCTCTCTCTCTCTCTCTCTCTCTCTCTCTCTCTCTCTCTCTCTCTCTCTCTCTCTCTCTCTCTCTCTCTCTCTCTCTCTCTCTCTCTCTCTCTCTCTCTCTCTCTCTCTCTCTCTCTCTCTCTCTCTCTCTCTCTCTCTCTCTCTCTCTCTCTCTCTCTCTCTCTCTCTCTCTCTCTCTCTCTCTCTCTCTCTCTCTCTCTCTCTCTCTCTCTCTCTCTCTCTCTCTCTCTCTCTCTCTCTCTCTCTCTCTCTCTCTTTCTCTCTCTCTCTCTCTCTCTCTCTCTCTCTCTCTCTCTCTCTCTCTCTCTCTCTCTCTCTCTCTCTCTCTCTACAAGATTGAGGCTCATGGAAGAGCAAGGTGACTGAGGGTAAGAACTTCCTGTCGGTCAGCGGAGCAACTCTTGGGCGGAATAAGCAAAGGAATGAACCAACTGGAAAAGAGAAGATAGATGAGGGATGGGAACTGCAAACTGTAAGTAAGAGAGCTTGGTTAGTAAACATTAATGGAGATTATAAGGATTGTGAACAAGTTTTGGGGTGATGTTACATCATGCAAGATGGCAATGGACCACCTGCTTGAAGTTCTGGAGAGTAAAGTGGGAGAGCACATCTTCAGGAAGGTATTGGCACAGATGCTAGTCAGAAGCGAGAAACAAAAGAGTTGAGGTGTGCAGTGAGCTTGGATTTTACTAGTTTAAGCAAGAGGGGTTTACTGAAAGAGCGGGTGCATCCTGGAGTCACTGGGGAGGGCCGGAGGGCTGAGAGAGCAGAGGGCTAAACCAGAGAGGCTTGGTAACTTTGAGCATCAAAGGATGTCTTCCTTTTTTAAAAGTTTGACCATTTTGTGCTGTTCTTGCAGTTACCAAAGCATTGTTGCTATGCACTCTCTACTTCTGGTTACTAATTCAGGTTACCAAAATTAATTTGACTATAACTGCATTCTCCATAGAGGCCATTAAACTGGATGCAGTCCCTTTTGCAGCCATTTTCATTTTGAATATATCATCCTATCCTTCTTGAGAATAGCTCCTCAGGCTGGCACCATTTGCCTTGCCAATGTATGATACATTGATTTCCATGTAGAAGTTAAATCAAGTATGTCAAATATGTGGAATGTAAACTGTGTGTTAGTTATAGAAGTTGAATGAATAGACTGTTACGTAACATACCTGAAACATGAGAACCGCCATCAGATGGCTGTAGATTTAGAAACACAAGAGAAGGGTCGTCGTATGATCCTGATTGTGAAACTGAACCCTACCCTTGAGTGGTGATGGTGGAAGTGGCACGTCCCATAATGTATTGATGAATATAACTGTGCTTGATGAGTGATGGAACTTGGCATTTTTGGCCCTTACTCACCATTATCTGGCTCCACATTATCTCTCCCCACCACCCTTATCCAACCGTCCGTCCGGCCTTCCCCCAAAAGCCTATGACTTAGCCTATAACCCAAACCTAAGCCGATGACTTCTTGAATTTTTCGAGGTTATATCTTGGAGGGTAAGCTGTGTTGAGCTGCTTCATGCTTGGATTATTGCAAAGTAATTGAGGCATGAGGGCTGGCAGGATACCGAAGAAGTATACACACTCGCCTCTGAGCTGTCTAGCGTGGGTTAGAATCATGGCCTAGCTATAAACTGTCATCCTGGTGTTTCTCATGTGGGGCGATTCACCAGTGTGTGTGCTTTCCTTCAGATGGACATTAAACTGGGAGTCCCATATGCTGGCATAAGTTGGTGGACGTTGACGATCATACGGTGTACTTTGTGAAGGTGAGGCGAGTTATCGCCAGCATCCTGGCCAAATTCTAAACTCCTGTCCTGATTGACTGCTGGGAAGGTAAAGGCAAATCACCCAGTGTCAATCCTTACCATGAGGGCTGCTTTGGCAGCACTAAACCTGCCTTATGGCAGGACACCAGAGAGAAGATTTGGAGGTACACGTAAGGCCATTTGACTTGTCTTTATACCCTGTTCTCACATGCTGCTGGTACTCTTAATACAATCTATAACACTGGTCAACAACAAATTTGTTGTCTGCATTTTTTAAGCTGATTTAGGACGAATCTGATGCGCTGAATCCAAAACTCACATTAGTTTTGTTCAATCAGGTCAAGTTTTTGAGATATGGCCACATGTCGTTTTTTACATTTTTGTTCACATGTACGCATGTGTGGAGCATTTTAGAAGAAGTTGGTGGGGGTAAAATGTCATGTCAAATAATTGTTTTGATTGGAAATAATTATTTTAATGACAAGAAGTATTCAGGTACGATAGTTCTGGGTGATTATGTCGAAAAGGGATCAGTTTGAAGTCATAAAACCTCAAAATCTTCCAAAAATTGGTGAGGCAAAGCATAAAGTTCGTGGATCAAAACTAAAGTTAATGGGGCAGATTTTGTAATAATGTGATACAAAAAAGTTGTATTTCTTGAAATAACGAACTCTGAAGAATGTACAATACCTACATGCGCCAATTTATGACATGCGCTTCTGCTCAAGCTTGGAGTGCCACAGTACGAACCCAAAGATTGGAGACTGTTCATTGACAGCAGCAAGCGATCACTGAAATGTGTTCTGCTACACAACGGCAACCAGTTTGCCTCTGTACCCATCGCTCACTCGACTACACTGAAGGAGAAGTATGAAGCGGTGAAGTACGTGCTGGAGAAAATTGGTTATGATCAGCATAAGTGGTTTATTTGTGTTGACCTGAAGATGGTGAACTTTTTGTTGGGACAACAGTCTGGCTTCACCAAGTACCCATGTTTTCTGTGCATGTGGGATAGTAGGGACCGTGCTCAGCATTACACGAAGAAGGACTGGCCTGTGCGGGAGGAATTGGTGCCATGCAAAGAAAGGAACGTCATCAACGACCCTCTGGTGGACAGAGACAGAATACTCTTCCCACCGCTGCACATCAAGCTCGGCTTAATCAAGCAGTTCACCAAGGCTCTGGACAAAGATGGTGACTGCTTCACTTACTTGTGCCAGGCTTTTCCAGGATTGACCATGGAGAAGTTGAAAGCTGGCATCTTTGATGGTTCTCAGATCCGTCAGCTCATCAGAGATCCAGAGTTCAAAAACTCAATGAACGAAGTGGAACTGGAAGCGTGGAAGACATTTGTTTTGGTAGTGAAGAACTTTCTTGGCAACAATAAGGCCAGAAACTACGCAGAACTTGTCAACAACATGCTGACTGCTTTCAGAAACCTGGGCTGCAACATGAGCATCAAGATGCACTACCTATTTTCACATATGAACCGGTTTCCTGAGAACCTGGGTTCAATGAGTGACGAGCAGGGGGAGAGATTCCATCAGGACATGAAGGAGATGGAGACCAGGTATCAGGGTCGCTGGGACGCAGTCATGATGGCTGACTACTGTTGGAATCTGAAGAGAGACCTCCCTGCCGCTGAACATTCCAGGAGTTCGAAGAAACGGAAGTTCAAGCCCTGAAGTTTGAACAGTGGTGACGCAACATGCAATTTACTTGTACTTACCTTTATCAATGCCCACCATTCAGATTACAGTAATCGATGTTTCTATCATGTAATCAATAAATGTTGTTGGCAAAACATTTTTTTTTCTTAAAAACATGTTTAGGATGATATGTGTTGACAAAAATCAGCTGATAATGCCACAAAAATGTAATTGATTTTGTCACAAGATCTGATTTTTTTCAAATCAACTTAGCACAAAAACCTGACCTGATGGAGAGAAACGGATGCCATTTCCTGATTCAGCAGTGCCAGAATACCCTAATTCACTTGTAGAAATCTAGACAACATTCAGAAAGTAAAAAATTGTTGACCAGTGTAATCTATAATACAGCAAAAAAACCCAAGCAGAGAATTTGACCATGCTATTTCTACACAACAGCCTTCCCTGGTGAAGCTCTGCAATGTTAAATACTCTGTGTTGTTTTAAACGTTACTGCTGGATATTAAACTCCAAAAACAAAATGAAGATAAGAAGCCGGTTTCACATCCCTATCCGAAGATTGGTGTGCTCTGAGGTGTTGTGTTGGAATGGTGGCACTGTACCAGGATGGCAGTTTTTCATTTAGTGTAACCCACTGACTGATCAAACTCAGAAAAGATGACTTGATGGCGAATGCTTTAACAATTGCTCCATTTCGAGCCACATTGTTTCGGAAAAGTACTGAGCATCTGAAATGAAGATTATTCTGTCGCATGCACATCGCTTGTCGCATTGCACATCGCATGCACATCCATTCTGAAGTTTTACAATTACCGGCTGTGATGATTTGTTGTTTATTTTTATTTAAAAAAGAAAACACATTTAATAAAGTGAATTCATTCACCGTTGTGGAGGCAGGAGTTTGAGTGCCAGATAAGCCAATGTCACCTGTAGTTTAACTGACAGGTGGTACATAACATCCTGCTTGTGGGCCACACAAGCAGGTTTGAAGGGCAGCCAGGATAAATGAACATCACACCCAATTCTCTTGCTTGAAGCAGGAGAGCAAAGCAGGCACTTCTTGCTGCCGCCCTTCATGGGGGGATCTGCAACATTGTATGTGTGGGAATATTATCCATCCATCCATTGGGACCATCCTCTGTGCAGAGCGTTGGTGCTGCCTAAGTAGTCTCCTTGGCTATTGGGTACAATCCTGGACGGGTCGCCACTACGACACAGGATACCAGCAAGCTGGCATTCATTTTGCCGACCTCGGATGGATGACAGGTAGAGTCAACCACACCTGGTATCAATTCAATAGCCGAGTGGGATTTGAACTCAGGATCCTACAATCCCAAGCCCACTGCCCTAATCATTAAGCCAACACCAGGCATAACAACATTATGTCCTTGATTTATATGGATGTTATGAGCATCAAGTTTGGGTGAGGAAAAAAAAATAACAAGATTGTCATTTAGCAATCTTTAATGCACCTTGATCAGAATCTTCAAAAACCTGTGATCACAAATCAAAGTAAACTGTACATGAGCAGCTAATATGAAGTGTTGTTGTAGCTAATCCATCATATTCACTCAATCAAATCGATTTGATGGCTCATTTGCAGGTGTCCTCATCATGAACATCAGGTGTTCCTCTGCACATCCATAAAGTTAAAAGTGCACTTTTCGTGCGACAGAATGCAGATCAGGATTAACTGTTAGCTCAAAGCAAAATGGCTAAAATTTCAGTGGAGGTTCGCCATGAAAATTGTGTTTTTGCATAAAGAAGGAAAAAGTCACTCACAAATTGCACTGAATTTTACCATGGTTTTCCACCACATGTGTTACAGTTAAATCAATCCTTTCTGATTTTAATAACATTGGAGAATGAAAAAAAGCATTAAATAATATCATCTCCCTTTCAGGTGCAGAGAAAGGCAGCTTGATTATAAAACTGACACATTACGCTTCACGCACACGGGACACAGATTCCGTGCGCCGCGCTCAATGGATACAACATGGCGTCAAATTGCAAGTTGTCGCTCCTCCTATTATATGGGGACTCTAGGTGTAGATGGGTAGGCTCATGCCCACAGGACTCCTTGTGGCTGCAATTGATTGATGTGTGGCATCATGCATGCACTGCAGTCACAAAGATCTGACCCACCAAGGGAAAACTGACAGCATGAAATTACTGTGGTTTACAAACACTCACACACTACCATCAGGGAATCCCCAACTCTTTCAATTTCACAAACCACTATCTTCATTATCATCTATTTGGCTTGTATTCTGATTTTTGCAACTGCCTGTATGTTGTTTTTTTAATTTTTGTACCAGTCGTGACTCACTCTGTCATGTTGCCACCCACTCTCCCCTTGCCTTTGTCCACATTCCTTTTCTGTTGAAGGCAGGAAGAACTCGGTGATATGCTGTACCCGAAAAACAATGATGCACAGGTATGCCTCGTTAATTGATTTTAAACATGATTGCTGTTTGATTTCATTTATTTATTTTTGAATATTGTTCACATGTCTTTGCAACAAAACTTTTCTTTTGTGTGGTTAATTGCTGTCTGGTTAGTTAAGAATAATGTTAGATCTGCATATGTAGTACTTACACTCGTGTAGTTAGTGGAGTCCTGTTCCCGAATTCAGGGAGTTGTGCTTCCGAGCCTAGTCCAAGTCAAGCCTGGTTTGGCCGTCAACTCGGAAAAGAACTGGGATATTTCCCTGTCACATGAAACAAAGTAATTGCTGTGTCTTCCAAATGTGTACGTTAGACTATGTATCAGATGTGCTTTGAATGGTCATGTTATTTTTCTTCGAGTTTCCAAGCAAAATGTTACCATAATCAGGAACTGTAAGTCTGTAACTGTTACCTGTCTAGCTCTGTTGCCATGAGCATGGGGGCGTGTTCCATTAGCAAGCAGCTCGCTCACCACTCACCAAGCGACTTCTTTTATACAAAGCGCTCAAACTAGCACTGCAATGGAATGGAGTGCTCATCACTGCTTAACAACATGGTAGTATCCAGAGTAAACAGTGCTATCATGGTACTCGAGCAAATTTCTATCCAGGCTGTCATTTTCAGTTTTATTTGATCCTCTTGTGACAACTTCCCCAAACAAATTTATTGTGTTAGCAGCAGCTACAAAGAGTACTATGAGGTGATAATGAAAAGGAAAGAAATGGCGAGTCAGAAGGAAGCTCCCCGCCCCCGCCCCCTCCCCCACCAAGCTTATGTACGGACCTGCCATTGTGCATTTTGCTGAAGGGGTGGAGGGTTTGGCATGCTTGTAGATCTTAAAGAATTAGGATGAAAAATCGAAGTAACACGAAAAGTATGAAATGGCACATTTGAATAATATGAGTATACAAAACAGGGGTATGCTTCTGAACATTTCATTGGTTGTAGTATTATTTTGAATCTGACTGGCCATTTTTGCTAACATGTGGAAGCACCCACCTCTCGATCACTTGCCGAGCAGATTGCAAAGTGGTCGCTATGGAACGGCTGGCTTTGAAGACCATAGCAAGCAAAAGCAAGCTCCTTGCTAACGGAATACGCCCCGGGACTCATGGCACGGCTAGTTATGGGTTGACTTCAATGGCTGTGGTTGTTGTTTTCATTTGTGTACTCCTTCTGTGTACTTTTATTTATTTTTCTATTGCTTTGATATATATATATATATATATATATATATATATATATATATATATATATATATATATATATATATATATATATATATATATATATACACACACTAGTGGAGTATGCTTACACTTTGTAAATAAGCAATAATGAACCGTACTTCCTCATTGTCTCAGGTTGCTCACCTGCATTTGACTTTTTAAAATTTATTTATATTTTCTTTGATTGATGCTTTCCAATGGTTCTGTGATTTTTCTTCTTCTTTTTCCTGGTGTATCGGCTTCAATGTCCATCAGCACGCAAAATTACCGTGCTTCCCAATTGTCTCGGGTCGCTCACTTGCATTTTTCTCATTCATTTAGTTTCATTTGTTTATATTTTCATTCATGGATGTTTTCTGATGGATCTGTGATTTTATTTCTGTTGTATCAGATTATATGTCCATCGGCACGGAAAATATCAGCTTTCTACGTCACCCAGAAAGTACTGATCTTTAATATCAGTCAGTGAGTCGGTGATTGAGACAGTCAGTGGTTAGAAAAAACTTTATATATTTATATCATAATAAAGCCGTGTGACAAGTTTCAGTTGAATATGTTAAAGGGTATGGGGGAAAAGTTGGAGGAATCACAGGTGGGATGGACATATGGCAAGCAAATTTATAGTCCCCAGTGAAACCGGTAGGGGACTAATAATATGAGAAGCACATTCCTCTGCTTTAATTTCATATCTGGTGATTACACAGCTTTATTCCCTTACCCTCTACAACTGGACCCCACAAAAGAATATGAAGCATCATTATTGTCGACAGAAACCTTACTACCCTATTTAACATCACAGAGAAAAACAATAAGTTGAGTTATAATCCTGGATCAAGTGGGTACACACGATAACCATCCATCACCTGGAGCACAAGAGATTACCCAAATATCTTCCAAAATAGTCTGCCTTATGATAAAATATGAGCCAGATGATATTGTTATAGATATTCAAAAACAAACTTCAAAATCAACTATTGAGCTTAAAAATAATTACAAAGTTTATTTCACAATTTATCAATTCATTTGGAGAGTTGTTATATTCGGTTTGACTTCAATTCAGACTGAAACCAACGGAGTCTTTTCCAACACTGATGTTAATCAAATATCCTTGGGAATAAATTCAATACTCGTCAACTGTGACCAAATTTATGGAGCTTATAACAACAATGTAAGAACAAATACAATATTTTCATTGAAACTGAATCAGGTATCTTACTATAATTCACCGTCTGTCTGTTCCCAGGTACCGCAAAAACGGCTACAACCGATCACAACCATTTTTTGGGTGTATAATCCTGGGACCCCTTGGAGTAAAATATGCATAAATATAACAACATGACCCCCTTGATGGCTCCTGTAGGGAGTGGGTGCTTCTAGTAAATTCAATATGCCACCTAAAAATCTTGTTTATGTTCCTGTGCTTGCAAAAAACATAAATGGATTAAATTTTGGAATATCCCACCAAGATAATCAAATGGTTTCCTTCAAAGGAGAAATTATGTCAGAATTCACCTCAAAGATATTGCTTAGAAATTTGATGTGTTATACTAAATTAATACAACAATGGTTCTTGGAAAAAAAAATCATGAGTTGAAGAAATAAAATAACTAGCAAAGTACCCGTTCTCAGTGATGGGAAAAGTGTAAGTTAATCAATAAATTTATATTATTTCATGCACTCTTGGTTTCATTCAGAGCCAAAGCTCTGAGCTACTTATATCACCCACCACACAATGGTGGCACGTCAGATGGCAGGGGTTCAATTTGTCAACAAAGAGGGTGAATATAGCTATTTCAATTTATGTGTTACTCCATGAAGAGCTGTATTAAATCCACTTTAATCGAGATACGTTGATGTTAAAGATTATTAATGGAAGACAATAAAGTGACTAACTATATGGCATCAAGAAAAGTGAAATGAAAATGCAAAATAACCAATCAGTAGCTTTTGAAACATAGCACAGGAAGCAGCTGCCATAAACAGGAGGAAGATTAATGCACGGACAGATATCATGGTTTGCAATAAATAAATATATCTCTATATATTGTTACGGATCTGGACACCAAATGCATTCAATATACAGATGTCCCAAAAGTTAGTTATGTCGTTAAGTATGTGTGTAGTCAGATCCCCTTCCTTTTATCTCGGAGAATCAAAGGCATGCATTGCGATTTCTTTTAGTTAGGTTATTACATCTACCAAGCCATCTTACAACCATCCCATCTGCATGACCCCTCGGCCCATCACGATCCACCACAAACCAGCTGCCTTCTCGCACCCTGAGGTGCCAAGGCAAGATCTCGCGGTTCCGGTTTCTCGGCTCCCACGAATGTTGTAACTCTTTCACGACAACCTTTGCAACATTGAGAATGTTACTCGTCAAGTATGGACCCACGTGGAAGAGTGGCTGGGGTTTCCTGGCTGGGGTTTCCCGGTTAAACGACCCGCCGGCTCGTGAAGTTATCCGAGCGACGGCCAACAATTCCGTGGAGTTTGGTGGGAGACGACGCAAGCTTTCCCCACCTAGTGGTCGTTCTCGCAACCGACCCCCGGCCCACAAATATATATATATATATATATATATATATATATATATATATATATATATATATATATATATATATATATATATATATATATATATATATATATATATATATATATATATATATACTAGCTGAGTTACCCGGCATTGCCCGGGATAAATTTGACATTATTTCCCCAGTTTAAATAAAATAAAGTTTAAGACAAAAGGCTTTTGGCTGAGGAGATTGTCTTTCTTGCAATGTTTCTATTGCTCTGGCTGTTGCATGTCATTCACGGTCAGCTTCAAGGTGTTAATACGTGATTGTCTTTTTTGTGAGCTTTCCTGCTTCTGGGCTCTTTCTTTTTTTCTGGCTGCTGTTGTTGATCTTCTGAAACTTGCCCGTTTCTTTGGTGGCATGGTAAAGTTGTTGAGATTTTTGAAAACTGCAAGAATTCATTGCCACATTAACTTCGTGTGGCAACCATTAGGCACATGACGGGACCTGATGTGGCAGTCAATGATGGGACCGAACTTCTGGAAAAATGTACCAAAATGTGGAATTGCGCCAAATCGAACACTTGTTCATGTTGCAGTTACAGTCAAATGCAGTGTTGTTGCAGATCCCATGCGCTACGCATTCCTTTCTTGGTAGCTCTAGGTCAAATGGTATGCGCTTGCATGAAGGACAGACAAACAAACAGACAGGCTGACTGACTCTGTGTTCTCATTCTTCATCCCATAAGAGGTTCCCGTGCCAAATTTGGTAGCTCTAGGTCAAATGGTTTGCACTTGTATAAAGGACAGACAAACAGACAGGCCCAAAAATATATATGAATATTAATATAGGTGGGGATGGGATATTCCTTCATCTTCATGTGCAGCCTTGGCTGCTTGTTGCATCATTGGCTGAGTGCACAGCTATGCCGCTGATGCAGTGCCCCTATCACCAGTACACTGGTGTTAATTTTACCAACCTCAGAAGGATGACAGGCTGAGTCAACCCCACCTGGTGTTGATATAGCAACCAACGGGGCTCAAACGCAGGACTCTAAGATCCAAAGCCAGCCACACTAACCACTAAGCCAACACCAGGCATGGGATATTCCTTTCACCATACTATAAATGAGATGAAGGTTTTATCCTAGCAAAGGCTACTATATACCGAAGAGACATCGGGGTGTAGGCGAACAATTCGGAAAGAATGGAGATGGGTTGCTTGATACCTTAATGGCAATTTGTATGAAAATAAAACAAACATTTCATCAGCTCAGCTTCTTCTGCCATGGGAAATGATCATCATAAACTCATCATCATCATCATCATCGCATCAAAAGTTATGTCGTATCTTAAATATAATTTGGAAACAGTACCTGCAGTTGTTTTTTTTAATGAAACTGTAATGATGTGCATTCGTGTTCGTAAAATTAAAAAATTTTCCCTTATGAATCACGAACCACCGGGAACATTTTTTTTTTTTTTTTTGTATACCTTGGTCGAGGCTCGTATGAGAGCTAACACACAACTCCCTGCAAGGAGGCATGAGACAAGAGGGGCGGGAGTGGAAGGGACAAAACAGTGGGGAACAGACACATTAGGTGAAGAGTGGAAGGGAGAGGGATGGGGATGGGACGGGGAACATGGTGAAGAGAAGATGGACATTACAGGGACTTTCAGGAAGGAAAGCAGGGGAATTGAAGGAAGTGGGCTTGGGTGGATTATCGGGGGTAGAAAAGATCGAGGATTTGGATGGGGGAAGATAAGAGATGGTGGTGAACAGCTGTTTTGAAAGCCTGGAGGGAAGAATGGGAAAGAATAGAGTGAGGAAGTTTATTCCAAAGGCGGGGAAAAAAAAGAGGAATGAAAGAGTGAAGGTGAGCAGTGATTCGTGATTTTGGTAGTTTTACAAGAAGGGGGTTGTTGGCGGACCTTGAGTGCCCTGTGGAAATGTGGTGGGGACAAATCGCAGAGAGAGCAGGGGGGGCAACGCTGGAGAGGAGTCGGTAGAAGACAGAAAGACCACCGACCAACCTGCGGTGATTGAGTGAGAGGCCCAAAGACTCAGCTTCATTGCCGGAGATGCCGATGATCTTAAATGCCCTGGTTTCGACAGCGTGAAGCCGAGAAAGGTGGGAGGCAGGAGCACCAGCCCAGAGGGGAGAGCAGTACTCCATCAGGCTACGGACAAAAGCTTTGTAAGTGGTCAGGAGCTCAAGAGGGCAGAGGAAGGACTTTGCACGACGGAGGATTCCCAGTCAGCGACTGGCTTTTGAGGCGAGGTTGGAAATGTGACTTTCCCAGGAAAGGTCATGGCAGATAGTGAGACCCAGAAGCTTGAAAGAAAAGACTTCTTCCAGAGGATTGTTGAGAAAGTGGATGGGGGTTTTCTAAACGGTCCTTTCGAAGAGACATAGTGAGAGTGTGAGATTTGTCTGGATTGAAAGACATGTTCCACGTGTTGGACCAGTTTGTGATTTTATCCAGATCTGCAGTGAGCGAAGAAGCTGCTGCTTGCCGGTCTGAGGGATGACAGATGGTACGGCAGAGGGTGGAGTCGTCGGCAAAGAGAAATAGAGGATTTTCCAGAGAGTCCGAGAGATCATTGATGAAAACCAGAAAAAGAACAGGGCCCAGAACGCTACCTTGAGGAACTCCAGCCTGCACAGGAAGAGGGGATGAAAGAACTCCATTTAGGGCCACACGTTGACTGCGACAGGAGAGGAAGTCTGCGAGCCATGAGTGGAGATGGCCTTGAATACCATGGGAAGAGAGTTTGGTGAGTAGGGCAGGGTGCCAGACTGTGTCAAAAGCACGTGATATGTCCAGGGATACGGCTCGGATTTCCTGTCTGGCATTGAGGACCTCCATCCATTGATGGGAGAGCAGAAGCAGCATATCCAGGGTCGAGTGACCTGGTCTGAAACCAAATTGATGATTGGAAATCAAGCCATTGGAGAAGAGGAAGGATTTCATGTCTGAAGCGATGATGGATTCCATAACCTTGCTGATGATTGGGAGCAGGCTGATTGGTCTGTAGTTACAGGGATCTGTTTTTGCACCTTTTTATGCAGGGCAGTGATGTTAGAAGATTTCCAAGCAGATGGCAGATGACCTTGGGCAAATGAGAGGGTGAATTGAACAGAGAGAGGGTGAGCAAGAGCAGAAGAGCAGGCTTTGAGGACACGTGGGCTGATGCCGTCTGGACCGGTTGCAGAATCTGACTCGAGGTTTGAAAGCAAGCTCTCCACCTTGTCAGGAAAAAAGGATACAGAGTCCAGGAACAGTTGGGTCCGACTGGGTAAAGTGGGTAGAGATAGTGATGGGTTTAGGACACAAGATTTAGCTGCAAACACCGAGTTTAGACATTCAGCTTTATCACGTGTGGAATCAGCAGTGCGGCCATTTGAGGTAAGGGAGGGGATGGAGGGGGAACATACACCAGAAACAGATTTGATTAAACGCCACCAGGATTTTGAGGAGGGAGAGAGGTTTGAGAGTTAAGACTTGAGATGAGAAAGATGTTGTTTTCTGGCTTTCCTGAGGGTAGATACACACTTGTTCCGAGCTTTGTGGAAAGAACTGAGATTGCCCTCAGTTGGGTTTGCTTTCCATGAGGCAAAGGCAAGTTGTTTCAGGACAACTGCCTCGCCACAAGCTTCAGTAAACCAAGGACGGGAGGAAGGGTAAGACAACTGAACACGAGAGGGGATAAATCTGTGCATGAGGGAGAGCAAGTTTCTTTGAAAGAATTCCCGGATGAGTTGATGTTTGAGAAAGTAGTGATAGGAGACCAGTCTGTAAGTTTGATGGCTGCTCGGAGACCCTGCCAGTCGGCTTGAGTGAAATGCCAGACTCGACGGCGGTGAGGTGGTTCTCTGATAACAGCCAGAGAGATGTCCACTTTAACAAGGACGTGGTCAGAAGAACCAATTGGAGCGATATCCCCCCCTTTTCCCATTGAAACAATGCCCCAACATTTGCTGATTCGACATTTGCACAATTTTCGAGGAACTTATCGCTCGTGAATGTCTGGGTCTTACTGTATATCGTTTTTGGCCCCATCTCTCAATGGTGAAGAATCAATTTTTAAAATTCTAGGATCTGGATCTTCACAAAAATCTAATCATTTTGTCTTTGTCACACATCCAACCTGTCCACCAAATGGCATCCAAATCCATCGACAACATTTTGAGATATCTTGCTCACAGACAGACAAGGGTGAAAATACAACCTCCGTCCACCTTTGGAGGTGGAGGTAAAAAGGTAAATCACAATTATCTTCACAAGAAAGGCAGAAAACACTTCAATTATTAGGGTCAGGGTTTCAGAATTTCTAACATTTTTTTTTCTCTTAAATAAATACAACACAGTACAAGCATGGAAGCACCTGATGCTATCGACAATTTGGATGATACCTTTATCATCTCAAACTCCACTAACAAGGAGAATTGCTTCAAGGTAAATTAAATAACTCGAACAGACGATAACACAAACAGGGGAAAAAGCTTTTTAAATATGTCAACAAACTTACTTAAATATCGCTGATAGTTTCTTACTGTGTAAATTTACATTCAATAAGGCTGGGAATAACACAAATGCCACATGCGTGAATGATTTCTTCTGGAAAATGTTTGACAATGCTTGCTTGTATATTGGAACTCAGGAAGTTGAATCGGTTGATTATGTATTTGCTACTTCTGAAATTATGAAGTTTACACAATTTTTTTTTTCTGATAAAAGGGTAAGGGACCCACCACAACTTCTCAACCGCCTCCCTATCCCCCACCCACCAAAAGTCCTCAACCCCCTCCCCAAAGCCTCAACATCCATCTCCCAACTCTGTCGCAACTTTGCTCTCTCCTCCTCCCAACCCTAACTCTCTGTCTTCCCCCTCCCCCCTCTCATAAAAACAAAAGGGCATTCCCACATCGATCATTATGTATTTCTGCATTACCTCATCAAAACAGCAGAATATTTAACTCTTCCCCTTCCCCTATCTACCCCATTGTCATGCCATCACCGACTTCACAGAAATCGCAAGAGCAAAAGCATGGCCCAGACATCTCATGTCCCATCACTGTCACCTGTCCAACTCACAATCCCACAAGATATGCAGAAACCCTGTGGAATTGCAACTCTCAAGTGACCATGAGCAGCCTCATTGAGCCAATCAACGACCATAAACCAATTATCTTCTTCCTGATGCATAATATACACATTGTTAAAAGTAAAATATAGCAAGCACCATGGAACCTCCGCAATAATAGTCCTTGCTCGAGAGAATGCATCATAGTTGTTTGGGTGGTGTATATGCAACAGACTGCTGCCTTGATCACTCTCAGGAAAAAAAAAACCTCAGGTTTAAAGCAAAAACATGCCCACTGCTGATGTGCATTTATAATACTCGGATAGATTTCAATTATATATAGCTCAGAAAGATTCTAATTGCACTGATACCAGAGGCCTGAAGCCTGAGGCCTACAATGTACTGTGACCTTCACAAAACCTGTGATGCCCATCGGCTCCCACCTTTTGATATTTGATAATCCTTTTAACAGTTAATTGCTTTGGTCGTTTTACATTGAAGGGAAAACTTATAGGGAGGGAATGGCAATTTTGAAAAAAAGATGTTTTTGGCTTCAAATAGCACAAAAATGGTGGCTTTGTTATTTTTCACATTGCGATTGTGGTTGTGGGTGGAGTCAGGCCAGCTATCCAACCAATGGGTGGAAGCGTTACACACAGATGGACAAACAAGTACATTATTATATAGATGATAGAGGGGTCAGAGATCAAATCATATTATTTAATTATTTCGTTTTGGTTGGGGGGGGGGATGGTGTGGGGTCAGAATCCTCATTTTCATACGACTCAAAGCCATAAATGTTCTGTGTAGCCATGTCTAGACATGCCCCTCAAAATGTTTTCATAGCAACACAAGTCCAGGTATGTGCAGAGAAGTTGCAAGGCAACAAAAAGTCTGAAGTTCACTTTAGTATGCCAAGGCATAGATAAGATATATGCACCTCTTGTATTCTCCTTTATGGAATAAAAACGTCGATCATTATTCCATTGCAATGGTTCTTGATTATGTTGTAAAATAAATTATTTTCCGCTCATGTTTCTAGACAACTTAGGATAATTTGTGAAAACTATTATCCATCCATCCATTGGGACCATACTCCTTGCAGAACGTTGGTGCTGCCTAAGCAGTCTCCTTGGCTATTGGACACAATCCTGGACGGGTCGCCACTCCGACACAGTATACCCGCATGCTCGCACTCATTTTGCCGACCTCGGAAGGATGACAAGCAGAGTCGACCCCACCTGGTGTTAATTCAACAGCAGAGAGAGATTTGAACTCAGGATCCTGGGGTCCCAAGCTCACCACCCTAACCATTAAGCCAATGTCAGGCATATAACTAGTATGATGGGCCTGAAAGGGTTGTGCACAGGTATAGCATTTGCATTTGAGCTATCTGGTGTGGGTTTGATTTTAGACCCAACTTTTAATTGTCGAGGATAGGTTGCTTTGCAGGCAGACAGTTGCATCACAAAGCGTTCCATCCTTCGGATGGATGTTAGGCTGGGTGTCCTGACTGCAAGCATCAACTGGTGCAGGTTAAAGATCCCATGGTGTTTTTTTTGTGAAGAGTTAGCAGGCCTGAATAAATAAACCATCAGCACCCTGAATGTATTTCTAAAATCCTCAATTTTCATCTGATTGACTTGAAATTTGAAGAGCATTTATATTTCAGATCAATTAATTCAACCAACCAATTATTTTTGAGTTCAACATGGACCACCTTTCTTCTCACCTCTCTTCTTTCTTTCTTTTTAAATCTCACCTTTCTCAAAAACTCCTCCACACCTTTCTCCCTCAACTCTCCCCACTCCCCCTTCTCCCACCATTCACCCCCCTCACTCACTCACCCTTCTCAAAGTTGCCGCCCTCTCATCCACAAAGCTGCCTCCTTCCCCTGCCCTCTCTCCTCCATCTCATCACCATCTCCTCAAATCCTCAACTGCCTTCTGCCCCCTCTCTTATTATGCCCCACTGTACCTCAACCCAGCACCACAGAGCCTTTGCTCCTCTTCATCCGGCTCCCTCCCCAAGCACTTCTGCAACCCCCCCCCCCACACTCTTTCAACAACTCTCCTTACCTCCCCCCTCCCTTATCCTACCCTTCCCCCCCTGCATCCAAAGCCTCCTCTCCTCTCTCTTCATTAACAGTGTGGATCTCAAATATCCGGGGCCTTCACACAAACTTGACAGATCCTTCCATGCAGGTTGCAACTGACAAACCAGACATAATCTGCATAACAGAAACTTTCCTCCCTCAAGACGTCTCTGACTTCCTCGTATCTCTCCCTGGTTACTCCCTCCTCTGGTATGACAGACCTCAGCCTCGTCCTGGTGGAGGAGGTGATTTCTTCATCAAAGACTCTATTCCTCACTCTCCATGCACTGCCCTCACTCCCCCACACCCCCAGGAATAACTCTGGCTACGGCTTCCCCTCCACTCCCACCACATGTTTATATGTGTGCTGTACTGTCCACCAAACAGTGTGACTCCATTTACACCTCACTATCCGAAAACATGGACCAACTTCAATCCTCTCATCCGAACTCTCTCTTCCTCATATGTGGTGACTTCAATTGTCATCATGCCAGTTGGCTAGGTGTGGGGACCTCTCTCACCTGCCATGGCACTTCAGCAAAAGACTTCTGCGACTCCTTGGGACTGACTCAATCGGTCAACTTCCCGATCCGGATCTCAACCAACTGTACTCCATCTTTTCTGGATCTGATTTTGACAAATTTCTCTAAAAATATCTTCTGTTCTTCCTCCAATCGGTTCTTCTGACCACGTCCTTGTCAAAGTAAACATCTCTCTGGCTGTTATTAGAGAACCACCTCAGCACCATCGAGTCTGGAATTTTACTCAGGCCATTGAACTTCAAGACTGGTCTACCATCGCTACTTTCTCCAACATCAACTCATCCTGGGAATTCTTTCAAAGAAACTTGCTCTCCCTCATGCACAGATTTATCCCCTCTCATCTTCAGTTGTCCTACCCTTCCTCCCGCCCATGGTTCACTGAAGCTTGTGGCGAGGCAGTTGTCCTGAAACAACTTGCCTTTGTTTCATGGACAGCAAACCCAACTGAGGGTAATCTCAGTTCCTTCCATAAAGCTCGGGACAAGTGTGTGTCTACCTTCAGGAGAGCCAGAAAACAACATCTTTCTAATCTCAAGTCTGAACTCTCAAACCTCTCTCCCTCCTCCAAATACTGGTGGCGTCTAATCAAATCTGTTTCTGGTGTATGTTCCCCCTCCATACCCTCCCTTACCTCAAATGGCCGCATTGCTGACTCCGCACGTGAAAAGGCTGAATGCTTGAACTCGGTGTTTGCATCTAAATCTTGTGTCCGAAACCTATCACTTTCTGTACCCAGTCGCGCCCAGCTGTCCCTGGACTCTGTGTCCTTTTATTCTGATAAGGTGGGGAGCTTGTTGTCAAACCTCGACTCAGATTCTGCAACCGGTCCAGACGGCATCAGCCCACGTGTCCTAAAAACCTGCTCCTCTGCTCTTGCTCACCCTCTCTCTGTTCCATTCATCCTCCCATTTGCTCAGTCATCTGCCATCTGCTTGGAAATCAGCAAACATTACTGCCCTGCATAAAAAAGGTGCAAAATCAGATCCCTGCAACTACAGACCAATCAGCATTCTCCCTATCATCAGCAAGGTTATGGAATCCATTATCGCTTCAGACATTAAATCCTTCCTCTTCTCCAATGGCCTGATTTCCGATAATCAGTTTGTTTCAGACCAGGTCACTCTACCCTGGAGATGCTGCTTCTGTTCTCCCAACAATAGATGGAGGTCCTCAATGCCGGACATGAAATCAGAGCCATATCCCAAGACATATCGCGTGCTTTTGACACAGTCTGGCACCCTGCCTTGCTCACCAAACTCTCTTCCGATGGTATCGAAGGCCATCTCCACTCTTGGCTCACAGACTTCCTTTCTTGTCAAGCCAACGTGTGGCCCTAAATGGAATTCTCTCATCCCCTTTTCCTGTCGAGGCTGGAGTTCCTCATGGCAGCAATCTGTTCTTTTTCTGTTTTTCATCAATGATCTCTCTGACTCTCTGGAAAATCCTCTTTACCTCTTTGCTGATGACTCCACCCTCTGCCGTACCATCTGTCATCCCTCAGACCGGCAAGCAGCAGCTTCTTCGCTCTCTGCAGATCTGGATAAAATCACAAACCGGTCCAACACGTGGAACATGTCTTTCAATCCTGACAAATCTCACACTCTCACTATGTCTCTCCGAAAGGACCATTTAGAAAACACCCCCATCCACTTTCTCAACAATCCTCTGGAAGAAGTCCTTTCATTGAAGCTTCTGGGTCTCGCTATCTGCCATGATCTTTCTTGAGAAAGCCACATTTCCAACCTAGCCTCCATAGTCAGTCGCCAACTGGGAATCCTGTCATGCAAAGTCCTTCCTCAGCCAACCTGAGCTCCTGACCACATATAAAGCTTTTGTCCGCAGCCTGATGGAGTACTGCTCTCCCCTCTGGGCTGGTGCTCCTGCCTCTCACCTTTCTCGGCTTCACGCTGTGAATAACAAGGCATTTCAGATCATTGGTATCTCCTGCAATGAGGCTGAGTCTGGGCCTCTCACTCTCGAACCGCAGGCAGGTCGGTGGTCTTTCTGTTTTCTACCGTCTCCTCTCCGGTCTCGCCCCCACTGCTCTGTCTGCAATATATCCCCACCATATTTCCACAGGGTGCTCAAGGTCCGCCAACAACCCCCTTCTGGTAAAACTACCAAAATCACGAATCACTGCTCACCTTCACTCTTTCATTCCTCTTTTTCCCACCTTTGGAATAAACTCCCACACTCTCTTCAATCCCATTCTTCCCTCCAGGCCTTCAAAACAGTTGTTCACCACCACCTCTTATCTTCCCCCATCCAAAACCTCAATCCCACCAATTATTTTTGAGGTCAAATTTGTTTTATGGATTTTGCAAGTATCGTGCTCTGTATGACGTCTTCTTCTTGTTTGTTTTATTTGTTTGTTTGTTTGTTTGTGTACAGCTATCTCAAAAAGTTGTGGACATGTTGGGTGTGTGACAATGACCAACTGATTAGATTTTGATGAAGATCCGGATCCGCCTACGAGAATTTAATCGCGATTTTTTTACCATTGAGCAATAGGGCCAAAAACTATATGTCGCACAATATCTCAAAAACATGTAGACGGAATCAGTCGAAACTTGGTGGACACGTTGGGTGTGTGACAAGGAAGAATTTATTCAATTTTGGTGAAGTTCCGGTTCCGGATCTGGCTACTAGAATTTTAAAAGTGATTCTTCACCATTGAGAGATCGGGCCAAAAATGATATATCACAAAAATTTATTGGGCTCGATATGTTCTCATGGATCAGGTATTGCGTGGTGGAGTTATGTGCTCTGCTGATTGCCCTTCTTGGTTTTTACTGTTATTATCTTAACAAATGTTTTGTTTGCTCATTTTGACTTCCCTCATTCTGCATGAATATTATGTATCTGTCGACAAATTATGACTTCACACTCGCATTGGAAGTCTTACCTTCATTAAGTCAGAACTAAGAAGACTATTTTGCTCTCATTACGTTGTTTGTGGATATTTATACTATGAATAGCAAGGTAGCTGCCCTACAGGTGAACTTGTTCCAAGCATGCAACATGTTCGTCTGGCGCATGCCTTTATTTGGGCGGTGTATAGGTAACTGACAGCTTTGTATACGCAAACCCCCCCCCCCGGGTTACGTGCATGAAGCAATACATACCTACCGCTTCTAGTCACCTCACTGCACTGGAAAACTTGGGGGCATGAACACTGTACTGTTTATGGTGGAGTCTTGTAATACCAGGGAATACCTGGAGGTGGCGCTACACGATGTGCATTTCCATGGACAATTTGCATCCTCTCCTTCTCCCCCTCAAGACCACCAACAAAGATAGAAACGCCCTTATACATTAATTGGGGTCATGCTTATCCTCTGTAGCAAGTCTGGATGTAATTGTCCCAGAACTGTCGAAGGAGTAGAGAAAAACACAAACACTGGTCTGTGAATTATAGTAAGGATTACGCATTATATATTTCATGGAAAGTCAGTTTCTGGTGGTGTTGTTGAGATTCTATCTCTACAATATAATTATATCCCAATAGTAACCTCTTCGTAAATCCTCCTTTGAGGTTGTCTCGACCTTGTGTCATGACAGCCTTTTAAATGTGTCCTTCGGTGTTGACCATTGAAGCCGAGAGGGTTGTTTGCCCTTTCCTTTGTGATGTAAATTTTTTTTTCTCCTTCCATGGAGATTATAAAATTCTGGACAGCAGGTGATATGCAGGTGATTTGTCAGAACATTTTTTAGTTGGAATCAGGACTTTAACTCATTGACACTTTAACTCTTTTTGGTTTTGGCTGTTCATTGCCTATTTTGGCAACTTGCCTGGCAAGTTGTAACCTATCTGAGGCTTGTAATGGTTCTGTCTGCATGTTAGGAATCGCCCGTTCCTTTCCCTCTCTCAAACCCTAAACTTTTGAGAAGGAAGGAAGACGCTGAGCAGAAGAAAACCTTTATTCATCTTCTGTTGCAAATGTTTCGCTGTTAGACCACTCTTTGGTGGTCTGAACGCACCAACCGATGCTTGAATTCCCTTTCCCGTAAATATTGGCACAGCCCGGGTAAGTGACGCAGAGGGCCTTGCATAATTCTGCCCAGCCAGTTGGGCATGCCTGGGCTTGTCCTGCTCCATAAATTAGCAAATCTGTCCACGTGAGCTCGAAAACTTGGTCTTTTGAGTGTCAGCGACGATTGAACGCCGACACCATAGTGGTGGTCAGCCACCGGGTACCTTCATTTCCTTAGCAGCTGTTTCCTGGTGGCATTTCTCTGACATCTGATTTATCTTCGTTCGGTGAGAAACTTTGTTGAACACCTCGAGTTGTCACTTTTTTTTTCTCTCTTTGTTTTTTTTAATGCCTTCAAAATGTAACATTTGTTGTCATCATTCTTGTTGCGTTGCTCAGTCGGGTGACTGATTCCATCCATCGCTTTTCAGATTTTTAAAGTTTTTATTTTGTTTTTTGCTTCCAGACTCTTTTTTGTTTTTTTTTGAGTGTTCATGTTTGTTACCATGAATTATCGCAGGCTGTGCAGAAACTTTGGGGGGGAAGGGGAAAAGGCCAGAAGGGCAAAGGAAACAATCTCCCAAGGAAAGTTTAACAGCCTCGTGTACATTTGTCGTCATGGTTTACTTAGACGCCATTTCTTCCCCCACAAACTTGCTCTTGCTGGTGAGTCACGATCCAAGATGTCTTTTGCTCCTGATCAGTGCGGTTACGGTACATTTGCTTTTTAACTCTAAACTTCTCCTGATGAATCCGGTCGAGAAACTTTGCTTTGTGTTTAGCATGGTCGTTCAAAAAGTTATCCGATCGAGATGCTCACAGCAATCAAAGAAACGCCATTTCATTTCTTGAATCAATAACTATATGTATATGGAATCATTTTTGTTGTTAATTATATATTGTTGTGTTTTCAAGATATGGATAAATGCTGGATTGTATATCTGAGGACCAATCTATTAAGGTGACTGGTCGACCTGTTGAGCTGTTAATTCATCTTTCGTGAAGGTACAAAGTGTGTTGACAAATGAATGAAGATGATCTCACATTGTGATATTGTTTGAGTGCATGGGGGACTGTATAATTATGGTTTACATACTGATGGAGTGGGAAGGGAGTGTAGCATTTAAGCTGTTGAATAATGTTGTGAGTGAGGTGACTGGGGGAGTTGGAAGGACGAATTGTTTGGGGGGAGTGGGAGAGGGTGGTGGGGTTCCTCCAATTTTATTTATTTATTTGTCTTTTTCATTTTGAAATCTAGGAATGATGATATCTTGATATGTGTTGATTATAATGATTTAACTAGAAATTGTTTCTGGTAGTTGGAGGCATTTTGACAGCCCTATGCCATCATGCTGTGTTTGCAGACTGTTTAAAGAGAGCGATTCTTTCCTTAAATGGGCATGAAGTTTGGTGCACAGCGTTTCTTTGCCACATCAGCACATTTAATAATTTCCACTTTGGTGTTGAATCTTTACTGGAAAGTTTACTTAACTCAAACTCAGGAAGAGTGTGTGCACTTGAAGCTCATCACAGCAGCTTAAGAGAAGCGTTAATCCTGGCATGTGATCAAATCCAATTGGCACAGGACAAACAAAGTGATAAATGGGCGAACAAGGCTCTGCACCGCTACAAGTGTGGGGATTGTGTGTTTTAATAAATAATAATAGCCAATTGCAGAGGATGCTCCACCAGTGTGGTATTACATTGCAGGGAGGCCGTAGTGTGTGTGGGTGCGAGGGAAAGGGTGGGGAATGGGGAGTTGGTGGTGGGGTGAGGGTGTCAGTACGGGGCTTTCTCATTACATGTGGAAATGAGTTCAATTTTTTTTTTCACCTTTTTTGCATACGTATTAAATAGATGGCCACTAACGTTTGATATTCACCTTTCCATACCTGCCAGCAAAAGGATTGTTTTAACAATCCTATTGTGATTGCATTCCATCCTTAAAGCAGATTGTTGCTTATGTACTCCAAGTTTTACAACTGAGAACCAGTCGAATGTTTATTTATGGTAAACCTTTACAAGTGCTCATCACCTCCTTTGTGTGGTGGTCCCCAGTGATGGATTTTGGAGATGTCTCTTTGTCCACCTTTTTCTTCTTGTAGCCCTTGCAATGCCTTTCGTCGCTTCCCAACTACGAACCAATGGTGCCTTCAGAAGACTCATGGGTGAGGCAACAGCCTCTTGTACCTTCAGATGAAGAATACCCTGGTCCCCATAACTTTACTATCTCCTTCCAAAAATGCAGCACGGCCAAATCAGCTACATGGACGGTAAGAAGGTCCCTTGAGTCACAAACCACAAGTAAATTTGGATCCATGTAAAAGTTGGCCATTTTAGCCCATCGTTTGTTCTGCATGTTAAACAACCACTTCTTATTTACTTTGCATGTCCCAGAAACTTAATCTCTTGGGTGAGTGTATGTTGTCATGGTAATGGCACAAAGATCTACTCTATTAGAAGAAACCATGTGAGCTTTTAATTCATCTTGAATGTACAGGGTGACCCCCAAAAAAGCAGAACCCATACTATTTAATATAAAATCCTCGTTTATTACTCAAATGGCACATTTTGGCACAGCTGACCTTGAATAGGCCAGGACCGGGCTGTGTTTAACTGTTCTTAAATGACGTGCTCCAAATGCTTGCCATGGTGCTGCAAGCACACTTGGATACAGTGGGCAAAATGGTTGATCACTCTGACACATACCACTGAAGGAATTAAGCAAATTTTATCGATGATTGTTGCTTTGTGTTTGTTAGTGGATTGCGGCCTTTCTCTGTAGACGTTATCCTTCAGGTTGCCCCAAAGATAGAAATCTGGCGGTGACATATCTGGTGATCGTGGGACCCATTCAACAGCATGTCTTCAACTGATGACTCTGTCACCATAGTGCACGTTGAGGCAGTTAAGTGAATTATTTGAAGTATGGGGATGGCTCCATCCTGTTGAAACCATTGTTCCTCTCTCGTAACACCCCTGCAGCTGCCAAGGGATCTCCAAAAATTACCAAGAACTTGGATGTAACATTTTGTATTGACAGTCAATGCCTTGCCTGTGTCGTCCTGAAACCAGAAAGAGCCGAGGATTCCCTGTTTATAGATCGCAATCCAGGCATTGCATTTTTCTGAGTGGAGAGGTCAGTCAAGTACTAGATCGGGGGATGTCGATCCCCAGTTTATGCAGTTCTTGCAATTGACATGCCCATAAAAGAGGAAATGGGCCTCATCAGAAAACCAGACATTGTCATGTCGTTGAAGTTGAAGGGAAAGGTGTATGCTACATGTGTGAGGAGTACAATGATTTATGGGAGTGAGACATGGGTAGTGAACACAGAGCAGCAACAAAGGCTGGAAAGGGTTGAAATGCGAATGGTTCGGTGGATGTGTGGAGTATCGTTGAGAGAGAGGAAGACAAATGATGACTTGTGGAAGATGATGGGAATAGAG
The DNA here is from genome assembly GCF_056783735.1 of Eptatretus burgeri. Taxonomy (NCBI): domain Eukaryota; kingdom Metazoa; phylum Chordata; class Myxini; order Myxiniformes; family Myxinidae; genus Eptatretus; species Eptatretus burgeri. Next base: position 34,953,881 of record NC_140970.1, on the reverse strand, counting down.
TCTGTGATGGATGTTGTGAAGAGAAACAGGTTGAGATGGTTGGGTCATGTGTTGAGGAAGGATGAAAGTGACTGGGTGAGAGGAGTGTAGTAGGAAGTCTGACGACGGGGAAGACCGAGAAAAACTTGGCTAAAGGTGGTGGAAGAAGAAATGTGGGCAAGGGGATTAAGAAGGGGAGATGCAGAAAATAGGGTAAAGTGGAGAAGGTTGTCATGGTGCCCACAAGGCTAACCCCCACTTTAGCAGGGAAAATGGCCTTTAAATGCTTGTTGTGTTGTTGTCAGGGAAATTAGGCTTTTCTTCAATCTTGTCTGCAAACCCACTGGCACATTGTTACTCTTTTCTGTATGTGGGCTGCACTCAGTTTATGTTTAGTCTGAATTCTGTATGGATACAGTTTCGCATCATGGATGAGAATTCTTCTCACTGATTCACGTGAAATTCCAAGCTGTTTTTGATTCCGACACCTGAGAAATTTCCTCGGGGTTATGCTCACTGAATCATGAACAAGGTCAATGTTCTCAGGAGGCCTTTCACCTTGAGTACATCCTGAATGTGTTGGTCCTCCAGCACTTTTACTGTTAAGATTTGTGACAATGCCTTTTTGACCTCGGCAAATATCCGTGACTTGCAGGGTGCAGTGTCAGTTCCAAACTCACGTTTAAACTCAATTTGAAAATCTCGACAGAATAAGTATTTTGCCTAATTGTTCCTGGCATCTTTAAAAAGTGAAGAATCATCACCAACTTTCATATAATCTGTCTTGTGGTTCACTCTTCTTCAATCACCTGGAAAAAACAAAAGGTGGCATTAATAAGTCAGAAGATATTAGACAAAAGGTGGGTTCCGTTTTTTAATTTTTTTTGTGTCACCCTGTATCTATTGCTGAATAAGGTGATTAATTTTTTTTAAATATTATTCTTTATTGTGAGTAATGGTTATTTTTGACTGCTTTTGAGGAAATACTGCAGTAGGTCTAATTTCCATACTGCATATATCCCATTGTTGCCTGAAAGGGTGAAAAGCAAAGCTCAGTTGTAGACGTTGTAAAGAAATGGAATATCAAATACTGCGTTGGAGTCATCAGAAGGAACATCAGAAGAAGGAAGTAAAGAGTAAAGATGGAGTCATCAGGAGGAACCTGGATAGGATTCGGGTTTCAGCCGCTACTCCACAACCCTCAAACCCATCCAGGCGCAGCCAAGTAAGCCTTGCAGAAAAATTTCTGCAAGAGTTCACTTCTCCTTCGAGAGATAGTTTCATGAAAGAGAGAAATAGACAGGAAAAGAGGAGAAAAAGCAAGAATTAGAATGAATAAAGAGAATTATAAAATAAAAATTTGAAAGAAATGTGAAGAGAACAAAGATGTCAGGAAGAACCCAGACAGATAGATTTGAGGAGGTACTCCCCAGGCTCAAACACAGCAACATGTACAAGCTACCAGAGGTCCATCAATGGGGAAGCACAGTCCGCACAGTGTCAGGATATGGTACAAACACAGTGAGATGGAAAACCAAGAAAGAACCCAAAGAGGTAAAGAGCAAAGATGTTCCATCAATGAAGTAAAATTTAATCAATTTAAAAAGGCACGGTTCCATTCATACCATAAATATGAATTGAGCTTACTTTTTCAATTTATTTTAACAATTGGCTTCCTTCTCTTATTAAATTGTATATAACACATTTTGATTTTGTAACTTACATTTAACACCTGGCATAATGATGGAATTGTTTTCTTCGGCCTGGCCTTGTGCAGTGATACATCAGCATGATGAAGCAGCAAAGCAAGCTTTGGCCCGCAGGTGTGCATTTGTAGCCAGCTTGGGCAGAGTGAAAACACTGTCCCGTAACCCGTGTTCATCATGTTATTACATGAAAAAAAAATTTTCAGGTGTAACATCTTATATGTATTTACAGCATCGACATATAGCTCTATTTTATGTGAACTAAAGGATCTCATCGATTTTCTATTTAATGGCAGAATTTGATATTAGTGATAATTATTGTATGAATAAATGAGTGAGTGAATAGAATTTAGGCTATGTTTACATTCTCCATTCAGATGCTTAACATGGGGAGATTTTATATTTTGGGGGGGGGGGGGCAATAAGTATCAATTTGACAATGTAATTTTTTCTGACACCAATGTGTTTATTTCTCACCACATCTATAGTATTCATCGGATCTATGCAAGCTGTACTGTCAGCTCGGCAAGACGTGTCCCGTGCAGCTGTGCACTAGCGGCACTCCGCCACCTGGTGCCTTCTTGCGTACTATGCCGATATACCGCAAGGCTGAGCACGTCCTGGAGGTTGTGCGACGGTGTCCCACACACCAGTTCGGCGAAAACACTGGTACAAATGCACTTTACGAGAGGTAGGAGTAGGAGTTAGCTGGGTTCGGTTGAGGTCATCAAGATTATTTATCTCATTTAGGGATGGGAGAAAGAACGATCTATTATTATTTTTGTTTGCAATTGCTGGTCCTACCCCTGGTTTTATGTTTCTTTACTTTTGCCCTGTTCTGTTCTTAGATCAACGGGCTCCCAGTAGCCATCTGATAAGGGTTGAGGGAAGTCCAAATGCTATGTACATGGAGGACGCGCAAACACATCGGCAGAGTGTTATTATTCCATATGCCAATCCACAGGTATGCATAAGGCTGATGCTCCCAGCAATGTTTCCTTTTTTGGCTTCTTTTTCAAAATGTAATCAAAAATCTATTTGTGTCGATCAATGTGTGTACATATTAAAGATATTGAGCAATTCTCAGTCTTATACATCCTACTTGGTGTAAATTGGTGTCATCCGAGATGACCCAATTGGTGGAAGGTGGCTGGATGTCATCCGAGAGGTTGTAGTTGGTGTAACTTCATTGTGTGTCATCCTCGAGGTCCAACTTGGTGTAAGGTGGTTGGGTGTCATCCTAGAGTCCTACTTGGTGAAACGTAGTTAGGTGTCATCCTAGAGTCATACTTGGTGTAAGGTGGTTAGGTGTCATCCTAGACATCCTACTTGGTGAAAGGTGGTTAGGTGTCATCCGAGACCTCCTACCTGGTGAAAGGTGGTTAGGTGTCATCCTCGAGTCCTACTTGGTGTAAGGTGGTTAAGTGTCATCCTAGACGTCCTACTTGGTGCAAGGTGGTTAAGTGTCATCCTAGAGTCCTCCTTGGTGAAAGGTGGTTAGGTGTCATCCTAGAGTCCTACTTGGTGAAAGGTGGTTAGGTGTCATCCTAGAGTCCTACTTGGTGTTAGGTGGTAAAATGTCATCCTAGACGTCCTACTTGGTGTAAGGTGGTTAAGTGTCATCCTAGAGTCCTACTTGGTGAAAGGTGGTTAGGTGTCATCCTAGAGTCCTACTTGGTGTGAGGTGGTTAAATGTCATCCTAGACGTCCTACTTGGTGTAAGGTGGTTAAGTGTCATCCTAGAGTCCTACTTGGTGGAAGGTGGTTTGGTGTCATCCTAGATTCCTACTTGGTGAAAAGTGGTTAGGTGTCATCCTAGAGTCTTACTTGGTGTAAGGTTGTTAGTTGTCATCCTAGACATCCTACTTTTGGTGCAAGTTGGTTGGGTGTCATCCGAGATGATCCAATTGGTGGAAGGTGGTTGGATGTCATCCTCAAGGTCTTATTGGGTGCTATATTGTCAGGTGCATGCAAAAACAAGCAAACGTTTCCATTTACCAATTATTCAGTACATATGTAAACCAAATCGTAATTAGCAGAGTTCCCCGTCCTTTGAATAATTAATCAAGGGTATTTTGTGCTGCTGACAAGGAAAACAACCTTTTTCGGTCGTTAGCCTGTGTTCTGTCTGCTCCTTTCTGCTTCCAGGTTGGGACAGACTTTACAAAGGTTCATTACAACTTTATGTGCAATAGCAGCTGTGTGGGCGGCATGAACAGACGTCCCATTACGACCATAATTACTCTGGAAACACATGAGTATGTCTTGACCACTTCCCTTGAATTTTGATTGCATCCGATACATAGTCCAAACTTTTATTACAGCTTTTCTGTACTTTTGCATGAGCACACTTTCATTTTTAAGTCCAAATGATGTTGGGATTTTCGCCATGAACCCGTCATCACCATTTATTGGCAATATCACCATTTGTCATCATTGTTTAACTGTCCAAAAGATTAAAGGTGCAACCAACCATGGCTTGTGTGTACATCATGTCTTCGCATTTTTGATGTGGCCGTGAAAGCACATTTACATTTCCAACCCCTCCTCCTTGCAGTGGACAAGTTTTGGGACGACGGTCATTCGAGGTGCGTGTCTGTGCCTGTCCGGGGCGTGATCGGCAGACTGATGAAAAGCAATTCCATCGGTTGTCTCGGGAAAGACTGGACTTCCCATCATCTTCCGAAGAGCGGTTGAATCAGGAAGAAACACAGGAGCAAATGAAGACCCCAAATAGTGGAGAAAAGATCCACAGGCCGAGTGAGTTCTGGGATTTGATGAATAACGACTCCCGAAGAGTTGTCCTCATCTTTCGGATTATCAATGTGGCAGCGGCATTCTTTATTTTTCTTTCAAATATTTTTGTGATCAGCATGGACAGGTGGAGCATGAGATTTGTTTTTTTACATTACAAACTCTTTCCCTTCGTCGGTGATCAGTTGTACTTCTCTTGTGTCATGCGATGTAATTGTTGTACTCTGGTGATGGTGTCGGAAGGCAGCATAAGCTCAATTGGTCGAAGTGTTTCATCCTGCATCTACCTTTCCTTTTAGTACCATGGTTCTGATAGTACCAGTAGGTTAGCATTATTTTCGTAAGTAAAAGTTAAACATTCCTGTACTTGTATAAGACGTGTCTATTCCTTTGCCTTCAGATATAACCTTGAAACGACCAATCAAAACAGTGCTGAGCAGTGGGAAGAAAGTGAAGACTGAGAAATGTCGTGACGGTGATGAAGTTTTCCTAATTGCAGTAAGTTTATTTTCGACAACTTCTCAAAAGCCGTTGAAATCCCTGTAGTTTGGTGCAATTTTTTTAAACCATCTTTGTCGATGTTTACATTCATTCTCTCGCTCTGCTCCCTTTCCTGCCACCCTGCTTTTTGTTCCTCCATTTTTGTTTGTACATTATAGGTAAAGGGACGAGAGGCTTATGAATATCTCATGCAGATCAAGGAGAAGTTTGAGCTTTCACAACAAGTTCCTCTTCATGCAGTTGATCAGTACAAGCAGCAACAAAAACAACTGTTGCAACAAGCGTAAGTATCTCACTTGATAATATTTATCAATGGTGTCATTGTCATTTTCAGGACACTGAATTGGCATCACATTGGTTGTGGTTTTCTATCCAACTGGGGCAACAGTATTGATTTTTCTCAGATTGTAAGTACTTCGGCGCCAACATAACTCCAGGGGACTTGAATGTTGATAATTGGTTTTGAAAAATCCCAGCTGCCTCACTGATTACATTCAAATCAATGGAAAATACGAACCTGTGAAGAAGATTACGTAAAATCAGGAGGGAATTAAAGTAGAGGATTCTGTATGGGTCGAGATTGGAGAGTGTAAAAACAGTAAGATACTGGTAGATGCTGTTATAGGGCTCCATGTGTGAAGAAAGAGGAGGAAGGAGAAGTACATGAAGAATTCAAAAGGGCATGTGGTAAGTATGCAGACATGGTAATTCCTGATACACCACATGGCCAAAAGTATGCAGACACCCTTTCTCATTAGTGGATTTGGCTATTTCAGCCACACCCATTGCTGACAGGTAGAAAATCAAGCACACAGCCATGCAATCTCCATAGACAAACATTGGCAGTAGAATGAGCCGCAGTGAAGAGATCAATGACTTTCAATGTGGCACCGTCATAGGATGTGGACCCGTTGAGGAATGGCAGCGGGAGAGTGGTTAGTGATGAAAGTGAGATGGCAGGCTTATTAAACAGGTATTTTGCTTCAACTTTCACACAAGAACAGTCAGGAGAATTGCCAGAAGCTGAGAGTATCTATCGAGATGAGGAAGGGCTTTTACAGAAGATCCAGGTTGGAGTGGAGGAAGTAAAGGAACAGCTAGGTAATCTAAGAGTAGATAAAGTCCAGATAATATGCAACTGAGAGTATTGAGGGAAGTGGCCGAGCAGGTAAGTGAGATGTTAACAGATATTTTCAATAGTTCCCTGGAGTCAGGACAGGTACCAGAATATTGGAGAGTAGCAAATGTAACACCATTATTTAAGAAAGGATCCAGAGAAGAAATGGGAAACTATAGACCTGTTAGGAACCTGGAGACCTTAATTAAGGAACAGTTGAGGAACCATTTAAACAAATACAAACGAATTAAAGGTAGTCAGCATGGGTTTACCAAAGGTAGTTCCTGTTTAACAAATATTTTAGCGTTCAATGAAGCAATGTGATTGGGTGGACGAGGGGAAGGCAGTGGACATAGTACATCTAGACTTTAAGAAGGCATTTGATAAGGTACCACATCGGAGGTTGTTAGCCAAAGTGAGGGCTTGTGGAGTGGCTGGTCAGGAAGCTAATTGGATTGCAAACTGACTTGGTGATAGGAAGCAAAGAGTGGCTGTGAGTGGTAGGATGTCTTGCTGGGAGGATGTAAGTAGTGGTGTACCTCAGGGATCAGTACTCGGACCATTACTATTCATTATTTACATCAACGATTTGGATAATGGGGTAAAGAGTAAGCTTTCCAAATTTGCAGATGACACAAAGCTTGGAGGTAAGGTGGATAGCAGAGGGGAAGGTGATCAGATGCAGGAAAGTATTGATACTTGCATAGATTGGGCAAAAGATTGGGAGATGGAATTTAACCTGAGCAAGTGTAAGGTGTTGGGGTTGGGAAAGAACAATGAAAATAGAGATTACATGATGCAAGGGGTAATTTTGGAGCGTGTCACACAGGAGAAGGATCTGGGGGTGGTAATAGATATGGGAGGTAATCAGGCAGCACAATGCCAGGCAGCTACAGGTAAAGCAAATAGGGTTTTAGGCTGTATTCAGAGGGGGATCATTTATAAATCAAAAGAGGTGGTGTTAACTTTGTTCAGGAATTTAGTGAGGCCACATTGAGAATATTTTGTGCAATTTTGGTCACCACAACTTAGGAAGGACATGGATGCCATCGAGAGGGTTCAGCACAATGCCACTAGATTGATTCCGGGCCTAGCTAGATTCAGCTATGAGGAGCTGCTGGAGGAGTCAGGGCTTTTTACACCAGAAAGGAGGCAGTTACAAGGAGATATGATCGAGAAGTTTCAGATAATGAAAGGTATAGATAAAATAAGTGCAGATGAATTATTCAACAGAGTAGACAGTGATAGAACCAAGGGCCATATCCTGAGAGTAAAGAAGAGGAGAGTTAAGACAGTAACAAGGCAGGGGTCTTTTACTCAGAGAGTAGTTGTTGCATGGAAAGTTAGTGGCAGCAGAAACAGTGGATAAGTTTAAATTGGAATTAGATAGGTACCTGGAAGTTATGGAGACAGAGGGGTATGGGGATGTTGGTAGGACCTTCAGGTAGCTTGAGCATTAATGGGTGATTGTGTGCATGTGTACGGAGTGCTGTTGGTCGAGGTCTCGTTAAAGGGTGCTGTGTGTTTTTATCCGAGCCCATGCCCCCTCCCCTGGGGGGGTGGGGGAATACAAAAACTACCCCCCCAAAAAAAACACTTTATTTAAAAAAACAATTAAATAAAACATTTTGCATTTTCTTATTTGATCTTGTATTGATAAATTGGTGTTGATGTGGCAGAGACTTCATGGGCTGAATGACTTCCACCTGTCAGATTTCCTTGTGTTTTACCTGCAGTTGGCTGAAGTGTACTGTGAAATGGCCTCGTAAGCTCCAAACGGAGATTTGAGATGGGATCTAAATGTTGCCTTTAAACAGACTGGACTGGACCTGGATGTGCTGTAGTTATGATGTTTACCCCATTTCAGACGCAATCGGGCAACTTACATGTACATATTATGTGGAAACGGAGGTGGGGGGATCCATAGCAAGATTGTGGTAAAAGTGTAACATGGTCCATGTGTTTTGAGTAGGTTAGATTGCCATCTAACAGGAACCTGCTTGAGTGAGTCATTTTGTTACATGTAACGCTGAGGAGGCAGCGTATGCAATTTTAGACGGGATAGTCAGAGTAACATTGTATGCAATGTGTAAACACCTCTTGTTTGTTGGTGGGGCCAGGTGAGGACTTCCTGTTTCGAAAAGTTTGTCACATGTGCGAAACCCACACGTGCGTGCCAGCCATGGCTGCGCAGTGTGCTGTGGAGCCAGAAGTGGAAAAGGGTTCATTTTTATTGGTGCCGCCCCATGGGTGGAATGGCCCAGAGGAGGACTCTGTCCAAAAAAGGAAGAGGAAGAAGAAGGGCCGAGATAAGCCCGGAAGAAGAAACGACCTGTGAGAGAGAGGAGAACTCCACGTGCAGGGAGGCAAGAAGCGAACTCCGAGAGACAGGAGAACCCCGTGTGCAGAGAGGCAAAAGGGGGTGAAGAAAAAGGACATGGAGAGAGGACGGAGTGTAGACCAGGAGGACTCATGTGGAAAAGACAGAGTGGGTCATGAGAGCTGGTTGAGGGGCTGATCATTTCTGGCGCTTTCTTAGACATACCAAAAACTTTTCTTGACCGATCCCCACAAGGTGGGATCAGGTGGGGCAGTAGTCGTAGTAGTAGTAGTAGTAGTAGTAGTAGTAGTAGTAGTAGTAGTAGTAGTAGTAGTAGTAGTACTTCAGGGTGTATGTACTTTGTCTGGCTACCAGGTGTCAGTTTGTCAACATCTATTCACAGATGTATCACCTTTTGGTGCACTATCTTGCAAGCTCACTTTAAACAGTACCCCACTGACCTCTTTTCCACCCTTTTTGTTTTACAGACTCATGGACTGGAAAAAAGGAGATGGCAAAAATAATTCACAGGCATAAACTCAGGGCTTGAATACTTATTAAAAAATCATGTTTAGCGCTTTATTGCTATCATGTTTGTTCGAATAGATTATAAGTTTTGAAGCATTAGGTTTCTAATACTTTGTTTCAGTAGAGTAAGCAATTTTGAAAAGCGTTATTGAGTGGTAACGCTTAGTTTGCGAATGATTACATTGGGACCATGCAGGAAAGTGTGTCATAGTGTACAGACAGAAAAGTGGACAAAGAATGCACATTCCGCTCACACCCAATATTGATTACCTTGTTTACCATATTCCTGGGTTTACCTGAATGTGGTGTGGGAGAGTATTTTGAGATGTCAAAATCATGGTTCAATCTGTTGCAGTCTCTGTCAGTTGCAAAGGCACCTGCAACACCGAATCAGTCACTGAAATGCATTTAGGAGAAGGAATCATGTCAAAAAAGTGAGATGGCATTTGGAGTTGCACGAGAGCAGAGTAGAAGGTTTGAGTACAGTTTTCATTCCTTGCTCGAAGGCAGCTGAAATTGGGGTTTCCTTTGTTATCCCTGTCCACGGGCCTCGCCGAGACTTTCACTGCTGTCTACAGATGGTGATATCTTTACACCATGCGTTTCCTCACTACTCACTTGAAGAGCTGAAGTAGGGACTGTCATCCTTTTCCTGGTCCATAAGTGCTCAACAAGGGTTGGGTGTTTTCCACATCTTGGGGACCCCAACACCTCTAACATCATCAGTGCTTCCTCATACAGGTGCTGAACCCTGTACAATCTGTGCTACGTCTGTATGTTGACATACTGGTGGTATTTTTTTAACCTTTCGATCACGACTGGGAAAGTATCCTCTGACATCCTCAGTGCTGGATTAACCTTTTGTGGGCCTGACGCTAAACCATTTTTTTTTGGAGAAGGCCCCCATTTGTTTAAGTATTGTAAAAGACATGACATCGACACAGAAGTTGTCTTTAACACAGCACACAGCTGCATGGGTTTTATTTACCGTATTCACGAGTTTAAGTTGCGGATGGAGATGACTGCCATGAGGGTACTGCTAATGGTTATTTCCCTGTAGGTTTTCTGTATGTTGTTCTGTGTTCGGAGAAAGGATTTCATCAGCAATAGCATGTTTGTCGTGAAACTCATCAGTGTAGGCTGGACCCACCGGAGTATCAATTGCGCACTCATTGCCGTTATCACCAGCAGTCAAAGACACAGTTGCTTCATTAACAGTCGAAGTCGGAAGCACTGTTACTGCCATCCTCTGCCATCCTCAGTAACTGCTTATACGAGGCAGTTTTGTTTTATTTTCGTCCAATTCTGCTTTATGTTTGTGTTTCTGAGTACCGCTTCAATGGTTTTTTCATCATTTTAATCTCTAGTTCTCCTCTAAAACGAACTCTCCCACTCTGCTTCTCACCTGCACCTGAAACAGCTTGTGCACTGGAACATACGCTGTTTACGCTGCACTGGAACGTACACTGTTTACAATGCAGTGAATTCACGTGCCAGTAAATTTCTGCAGTGCGGAAATAAAATGTAAACTACAACAACATGATTATATGGCGCTTAAAATATATATACACCTTTTCAAATGTTTTTTTAGGAACAATTTTGGTCGTTATAGGCCCCTTCTGAGTGTGAGCTCGGTGCCATTGTAAATCATTAGGTTTCTATGGTGATGCATCCTTCGTACAATCCTCCATCATGACACCACTTCACTACCCAGGCAATCCTGATTCTATTGCCACAAATTTATATCCATCTATTTCCACAGTCTGCCACTGAAAAGGATTCACAGTTTTATACTTATAGGCCTCACCATCAGCCATGACTGCTTCTTGGCTTACCACACCGCATTTCAAAGCTGGCCTCCAAAGGCAGCCACAGACTGGGCATCCTGTCATTCCAAGTGAATTCTTGCAAAAGTACAACTACTCGGTCAACAAGACTTTTGTCTATAGCTCTTTTTCTTCTTGCGTATGGAAGCTTGGCTGCTGGGTAGCGATCATTTTGCTGGGGTACAACTATGCTGCTGATGCTGTGCCCCTATACCAGCACAATGGCACTCATTTCCCTGACCTCAGGAGGATGACAGGCTGAGTCAACCCCACCTGGTACTGATTCAGCAACCAACGGGGCTCAAACTCAGAACCCTAAGATTCCAAGCCAGCCACCCTAACCACGAAGCCAAAACCAGACTTGTCTGTAGCTCAGTGGAGTACTGCTCTTCCCTATGGGTTAGCACCCCAGCATCATGTCTGTATTTTCTGGAATCGAATTGTTCTCAATATTATTGGTATCCCCCATGATGAGAGAGAAGCACAAGCAAGGCATGTTGCTCTCACATTGCAGACAGATATGTTGATAGCATGTCTTTTAACACTTCTCCTTTGGTCTTGCTCCCTCATCACTCTCAGGCCTCCAACTACCCAGCTCCTCAAGGATGCACACATTCTTCCAGTAACCCCACTTGGTTAATCTCCAATAAATGCAGGCTTACTGCATACTTCAACTCCATTGTTTCTGTTTTCTCCCGTTGATGCAACCTTCCTGATGGTGTTCAATTCCCGTCTTCCCTCCAAGGCCACCATATTCCTGCACTGCTTTGTGGGAAAAGCCAATTAGGTCCCCACATTCAATGGACACACTAAGTACTTAATGAGCCTGCAGAAATGAAACCAAGGCCGAGCGAAGTGAGGTCAAGGCCAATTATTCCTGATACACCACATGGCCAAAAGTATGCAGACACCCCTTCTCATTAGTGGATTTGGCTATTTCAGCCACACCCATTGCTGACGGGTATAAAATCAAGCACACAGCCATGCAATCTCCATAGACAAATATTGGCAGTAGAATGAGCCGTACTGAAGAGATCAGTGACTTTCAACGTGGCACCGTCATAGGATGCCACCTTTCCATCAAGTCAGTTTGTCAAATTTCTGCCCTGCTAGAGCTGCCCCAGTCAACTGTAAGTTCTGTTATTGTGAAGTGGAAACATCTTGAAGCGACAACAGCTCAGCCACGAAGTGGTAGGCCACACAAACTCACAGAATGAGACCGCCGAGTGCTGAAGCGTCTAGCGTGGAAAAATTGTCTCTCGTCGGTTGCAACACTCACTACCGAGTTCCAAACTGCCTCTGGAAGCAACGTCAGCACAAACACTTCGTCGAGAGCTTCATGAAATGGGTTTCCATGGCCGAGCAACCGCACACAAGCATAAGATCACCATGCGCAATGCCAAGCGTTGGCTGGAGTGGTGTAAAGGTCACCGCCATTGGACTCTGGAGCAGTGGAAACGCATTCTCTGGAGGGTTGAATCACGCTTCACCAACTGGCAGTCCGATGGACAAATATGGGTATGGCGGATGCCAGGAGAACGCTACCTGCCCGAATGCACGTGCCAACTGTGAAGTTTGTTGGAGGAGGAATAATGGTCTGAGGCTGCTTTTCATGGTTCATGCTCAGCCCTTTAGTTCCAGTGATGGGAAATCTTAATGCTACAGCATACAATAACATTCTGGATGATTCTGTGCTTCCAACTTTATTGCAACAGTTTCCTGTTTCATCATGACAATGCTCCCTTGCACAAAGTGAGGTCCGAACAAAAATGGTTTGTTGAGATCAGTGTGGAAGAACTTGACTGGCCTGCACAGAGCCCTGACCTCATCCCCATCGAACACCTTTAGGATGAATTGGAACGCCAACTGCGAGCCAGACCTAATCGCCCAACATCAGTGCCCGACCCCACTAATGCTCTTGTGGCTGAATAGAAGCAAATCCCCGCAGCAATGTTCCAACATCGAGTGGAAAGCCTTCCCAGAAGAGTGGAGGCTGTTATAGCAGCAAAGGGGGGACCAATTCCATATTAATGCCCATGATTTTGGAAATAGATGTTGGACGAGCAGGTGTCCACATACTTTTGACCATGTCGTGTATGTGAAACACCGAGCAACTCATGTCTACAGAAAACAGACTTTTTGGAATGCTGACTGCATTTTCCATCCAATCATCTGGTAACTTTGTTTAAAAAAAATTATCCATGGGTAGGTGCTCCTGTGTTGAATGATTTGTGTCAGTAGCTCAAGTGGTTGCGGAAAAACGAATTTTAAAGCAAACAAAGGTGAAAAAATGAGGGCGGAAGAAAAAAAAGAGAATTGTGAGGGCCAAGTTTCACAACATGGTCAAGGATGATTGTGGATGCCGATTACTGGTGAAAGTTTTTAAAGTATAGGATAAGGTCTTAGGTTATTTTATAATGTTGAAAAAGGAACAGCCAGCTGAACACCCTCTTCCTGAAGAAGAATGCCCTGTGCACTGCAAGCACCATCATATGTCTAATGCTTTGGGAACTGTACGCAGCCTAAACGTTTAATTGGTGATCACATTGAAATAGTTCCCTGGCAGAACATTTTATATTCAGATATTCAAAATGTTTAATTTCATAACCCAAGTAATACTGCTTAGATATCTTCTTGTTTGGCTGTGTTGTTGCTTTCCTTTTTATATTCACACTGGATTTAACATCAAAAGTATTTGCTCACGATTCAAAAGGGCATTGTTTTTTTTTGTTTGTTTTTTTTTGTACTTTTTTTTGTGGATGAACGGTTTCGTTATTAACAAAATTTTTATATGCCATAATAAACATGACAATGAAATGAAAAAAATGGCATCTTGTTTGAGAGATGTGGTGCAGTTGGGTCAGTAAGAGGTTTCCAGGTGTAAAACAGTAAGAGCCACCCACAAACGTAACTCGGTCCATCTGACGTTTTCCTCCCATTGATTCACAATTGCCGTCTCCATAGTCTCATAAGGCGCATACTGGTCAGAAAGTGTCTGTCTATGCCAAAGCGGAAAGTCATCAAATACACAGCAGAGCAGTGAGGGAAAGTCAGGCAAGCACATATATATGTGTATCAACGTGAGTAGATGTGAGTGGACAGAAGGTGCAAAAGATTTATGGGAGACAAGACAAAGTGGTGATGGGCTGTCATCTTGAAGAACTGCATGGAAGAACATGAGAGTATGCTAAAATAAGTAATGCCACACTTAAGAGGAAAATGGGATGAGGGGCTGAGGTGAACAGAAAGCATTAAACTTATGGACAGTACCAAGGTGTGGACTTCTGGTTGTACATGTGCAACCTTGAGAAGCTCACTAATGGTAGAGAAGCTCACATTGGAAGAGACTGTGGGAGGGGTGGGGAGATGGGGAGGGAGAGCCACATGATGTGTAAATGGACACGATGAGCTGATAATGACCAAGTTTGAAAATTTCCTACACTTCCAAAACAGACATATCCCATAACTGTTTATTGAGGATTTACCAGCCAATCACTTAGCGACTTAATTCACACATTTGAGTTCATTTATTTATTGTACTTGGGTGGGAAGGGGATCATGGAGTGTTTCCTCCTACTGGAGGTGCATACTCTTGACAATTGAGGGACACACTACAAGTCATGAATGTGTGGAACTAATTCTGAACAGATTTCCACCCCATCACAAGATGCAGGAAAATGTCTTTCTTTTGCAGCCAAGTCAATCAAATGCACATCATTAAGGACAATGCAACAAACTTCAGCCACTGGGAGCAGAGTGTCTTCCCTTCTCAATAAATGAAGAATTTAAAATTGGGAAGGAAGGGAAGATAAGGAAATTAATCCGAACACAAGTGGAAAGGGAATTGAAATTCGATGACTGTTGAAGCATAACATGAATTTGTCGGTCAAGTACGGTTTTGTGTACGTAACGTGGAAACTCCAAATGACTGAAAGTGGGCCAGGTAAGAAAAAACCCGGAAAAACATGAATTTAAATCCTGCATTCCAAATCAGTACGAGGACTTCAAAATAGCAAATTGAAGAAAATCACAAAAAATAATTGGTTTTGCAAAATTAATGCAGGAATAAAGCAGTCCTAAAATAACATAATTTCCATAGCAACAATTCATCCAATAATAAGATTGTACAGGGTGGGCCACAAAAATGTAACGAGTTTCAAATTATTATAATAATCTTAGAATGATATAAATGTTCAGCAAAGTTTTGTTTTTAGGATACATTTCTCTCCTGCGATATTATCGAATGAATGACCCCATGTCAACTGCTTGGCCGCAACGACAACTGGTGTAGAGACCGTGCATGCCAGAGATTTACCCCAAAATGACTGCTCAAGGCAATTTGATCATTAAACATACCTGAGCGGTTCCTGACTGGTGCCACACATGGGAACGACAGGACAAGACATTCTTAACCTGACTACACCAAAATGATAACCCATACGCCCAGCTAGACAACTTCACCCAAACCACATGTACTTTTTCTACCCAGGAAAATGGCTAAAACTACACGATTCACATATGGGGGTCTATGCCTTAATTCCAATAACTGCTCCACCCCTGTAGCACCCACAAACGTAGCACAGTTCCCTCCTCGAGACTTATTCTCTTGACAAGGTCAACCAATTCCAGGACTTACTTTAACATTCATTCGCTAATTATCTGAACCAATAAGTTAGAAAAGCCTGTGGAAGACGAGGCTGTCTAACCTGTCTTGCCCAACTAATCACCGGCTCGGGTCTGCGGAGCTGATTCCCAACTTGCAAACACCTGTGAACGACCTGTGCTTTGCAGAGCATGATAGGAACTGCACATGCCTTAGTGCAGTGCTTCTCAAACGATCTGATGTGGCGGACCGGCAGGTTTTTTTTTTTTCCAATGTGCCAGGGACCGGTACCATATTTGTGCCATATTATTATTTGTTTATGATCCGAGAAAAATATTGTTTGAACATCCATAGTAATATTAATTTATACCGGAAAAATATTAAAATAAAATGAATATAATAAAAGTTGACAAATTTTTTAATATATATTTTGTATTATATACATATAGACTTCTCTCTCGTATTTTGAATTTGTCGGCTTAAATATATTATTTTTCAAGATTTTACACATTTTCATTTTATACATACAAGTTATATATTATGATAATGTGAAACTGGAAACTCGCCGCGGACCAGCAGTCAATGACTCGTGTACCGGCATCGGTCCGCGTACCACCACTTTGAGTAGCACTGCCTTAGTGAACCTTGGTCATAACCTCCACTCAACCCCACTCATTCAGTCTTTTTTCCTGCCTGTGGAACCAATTTCCACATTCTCTTCAATCTAATTCTTCCCTCCAGGGCTTGACAGCTGTTTACCACTATCTCAGATCACCCCCTCCAAAACCATGATACCTTCAATCCCCATCAACCCTCCCCAAGCCCACTTCTGTCTAAGTTTCCAGTTTTTCCTTCTTGAGATTTTGTGGCTGTATGCATCTTGTCCACCCCGTGTCCTCCCCAACCCTAATTATTCCCCACATTCCTTATTTCTCCAAGTCTCTCTCCCCCCCCCTCATCTCTGCCATTGGTGTGCCCCCCCTCTTTCTACTGTTCCTTTTGTTCTGTTACGTCCAGATCTGTTCAATGTTCTAGCTTCTCCATGGGCCTCGACATTCATTGTACAGGGTGTTCCAAAAAGACCCGGACAACTTTGGTTGCTTTTATTTAAAACCACATGTGATACAACGATACCCTTTTGATAATATGATAAAGAAACTCATAAAGTTTTGTGCACGCCATCAATGCACTTCAATGTGAGCTCCCTTTGTCATGTGCAGGACATCAAGGTGGTGCACGAGTTCTTGCCATGTTCGTTTGCATCCACCAGTGCGCACACAGCTTTGATCCGGGAACAAAGATCCTGCAGGTTTTCCACCTTGGTGTTGTGGACATCTTTGACAAACCCCCTCAGAAAAAAAAATCAAGGGGGGTGATGTCTGGTGATCGTGGGAGCCAGGCAGTTGGTCCGTCTCGGCCATTCCAGCGACTTGGAAAATTTTCATTCAGGACAGCTCGAACGACTTAGGCCCAATGAGGGGGAGCGCCGTCCTGTTGAAAAATGATATCAGATTGCAGGTCTTCAATCTGTGGGAAGGCGAATCCTTCCAACATGTTCATGTAAATTGTTGAGGTCACTGTGTCATTCAAAAAGAAAAACGGACCCAGCAAGCGGCCATGGAAAAGGTCGCATCACACATTGACCTTTGGACTGTCACGTATGTGTTCAATGATCATGTGGGAGTTTTCAGAGCCCCAGATCCTCACATTGTGCGGGTTGACCTTCCCTGATGCATGAAGGCAAGCTTCATCTATGAACATGACCCTTTTCAGGTAATCTTCGTTATTGTCTGTTTGGGTCCATCATTTGGTTTGAGTTCCTGAAGGATCTGCACCTTATAGGCATAAATATTCAGTCTTTAATGCAAAATCCTGTGTGCAGTGGTGGTTGGTAGTGCCAGTTCTCTGGATGTGCATCAAATTGATTTTCTGGGACTTTGTTGAAATGATTCACGCACTCGTTCAACGTCTGCTACACTTGTGCTTGGTCGATCGGTACTTTTCTGTTTCTGACAACTTACAGTCTCCTTAAACCTCTTGTACCACTCTCTGATACTCGTCTGTGATGGCGGATTCCTTCCATACCTTGTACAGAAATTACACTGAACTTGCGCGTCAGATCTCGTCTAAACCATTTGACACACTGAGCTTTCTCCTGTGGAGTCGCCCATTTACTTTTACGTGAAACCACCAGATCAAAGATAAAGAAAACTTTATGAGTTTCTGTATCATATAAAACAAAGGGTATCGTTGTATCATTTGTGGTACTAAATATATTAACTAAAGTTGTCCAGGTATTTTTTGGAACACCCTGTATACATAAAAATAGGGGCAATACCCCTGGGGGCTCATCCGGTCACGGCTGGATAAGAAAACCGGAGAACCACTGGTAGGTGTGGATAACCCACAGAAAATGTAACAGAAGAAAGTAAATACTGATGGATTTGTTTTTTAAACGTTGTGAACAAACTTTGGTACATCACGGGTGATGAAGGTTGTGGTCAAGTTTCATTAAGATGGTGTAGTTTCTGAGAAGAGAGAAAATGCCTATTTTTGGGGGGTGACCGTTACTGTGTACAGGTGTGTCATCATTCCACTACAACGCTTTTTAAAATCTAAGAAACATTAAAAGTAAAAATACTTTTGACATTACCTTTGATACTAACAACTTACAAGTCATTAAAAAAAAAAAAATTTTAAATGCAAAAAGGATGTAAAACAAGGTATGGATGGTCACAAGAAATGATCATGTGAAACCTTCCCTTCAATGTGACTTGGTCCATCTTACAAAGCATTGAGCAATCGATCGTCTCTCTCGTCACGTTTCATTCTGGTGCGTCTTCTCAACCGCTACTTCTATGGCGCATTCTTTATTATCATCATCATCATTGCAAAGGTTTTGAAGATATGATTTTGGAGATTCCAGTAATTTAACCACCAGTGTCAGTTCGATGTCTTCTGCTTGGACTGACTGAATAGTTGCATTAAATGTATCCAGAATTGTATCCCACAAGTCAGCCAGAATGACTGTTTGGATGTGGTCCATCTGGCTGCTCAAGTGTTCAGCCATGTGTCTACTTTCTGGTGGTTGGTTGGTGGTCACTGTCTTGAGCGCGTATCCTTTCTTAAACGCTCTGACAGCATCACGTCTTGCTGACTACCTTGTGTCTGACAATCGCTCGACAACAATGCCATTTTCCCCAAGGTTTTGACGAAGTATTTCCCATTGATACGAGGAAGAGGAAAACGAATTGTATATTCCTTTAGAATACCAAGCTGTTCGATATCTTAACACTCAACATTAGAACTGCCATTTTATAACCGCTGGCAGTGAAGCCGGGTACCAAGACGTCCCGCTTTGATGCAAACCTGCTTTGTTTGGACACCTGACTCATTACGTACTTTTTATTCAATTGTATTCAGAATGGGATTTAAAAAACAAAATTCAATTCAAATCAAATGGAAGAACAAATACGTGCAGTCCTGCATCGGAGTCATCAGAACGAACCCCAACAGGCAAGAAGGAAAGATGAAGTCATCACGAAGAACCTGGATAGGATTCGAGTTTCAACTGCTCCTCCTCAACCCACAAACTCATCCAGACACAACCAAGTGAGTCTTATTCAAAAAAACAAAGAACCCAGATTCAAAACATTAAATAATTTGGGCTGCCAGAACATGCGTCCGATTAAGTTGAAATTTTAAATATATGTTCCCCATCACCACTAGATCATAATTTCGACCTTTCACGTTGACTGATGCAGCGGTTCAAGAGAGAATTAAAAAAAAAATTTCCTTCAATCCAATATGGCTGCCGAGCCATGTGACCTATGAATGATTTGTGAAAACCCTGGTATCCCTAAAGCTTGGGGAACATGTACGTGAAGTTTCCCCTCGATCTGTCCAGCTGTTCTGGAGAATAATTTTTTTTTAAGATTTTAGGGTAAATCAAACATGACTGTCAAACCATGTGACCTATGACATCACAGGTGAGGAACTTTTTCTTCCTCATGGATATTCAGTCAAACCTGAAAAGTTTCGCCTCAATCTGTTCAGCCGTTTTGGAGATTTAAAAAAAAAAATACGGCTGTTGAACCACATGACCGATGATATCATCAATTTTTTTTCCGTTGATCAATTTATCTGAAATGACCTTTAAAAAATTTCATTCTGATTGGATGCAGCTTTCTACGTATGCAATTATGACGTCATAACATCATTTTTTTTTTAAAATCACACATTCCCCATGGGACAGGAGCCAAGTTTCGATCTCTGGTGAAAATGTTGCGTCAATCCGACAAGCGGTTGCAGGGAAAAAGGAACAAAGTCTTCGATATCCCCCGCCATAGTAAATGAGGATTAACAAACTTACATTCCCTAAGCATGTGCTATATGTATGTGCAGGGCCGGATTAAGGTCTTCGTAGGCCAAGGCCCTTGAGATTTCGTAGGCCAAATTCAAGAGTGACCAAAACGACGATTTTGAACATGAAATTCAATCGGAACAGACTACGGTAAATGGCGATTTGTCCGACTTTCAAATATACAAGGAGCCTGTAAAATCCAATTTGGCTTCGAAATTGAGAAACAAACGATAGAGAAAACAAATTCGGAGGAATGTTTGTATATTCAATTTCCACCCTGCTGAAACACCTCCTTTCGTGCCTTTTGGTTGGCAAACGACGCGATCACTTCGGAGAAATCTATTTGCTTCATCAGCTCGGATTGAACACAGAGCAGAGCGAGCGTGGACACGCGCACCTGACCCTCGGTCGACCGAAGACCATTTTTCACGCGCTTTAGTGTGCTGAAGGAGCGTTCACCCTCGCAGCTCGGAGCAAACATCGAACAATATATTCGGAGGGCAACAAAAATATTGGGGAATGTCTGTGTCAAATTGTTGTGAATAATGTACTTGAGCATGTCCGATGCATCGATGAACTTGGGAGTATTTCGAGCAAAGTTCTAGTTCCTGAACTATGTCCATTTCAACGTCAGCAGGGTCCGCTGAAACCAGTTTCTCCGCTCTGCGAGAGAGTGTATCATGGTCGAGGCTGTTGGTCGTGGGGATGAATCCAAACAGATCCGTGATTTTCTGATAGCTCTCTCTTCTCCTATCGATTTCTGTCAGAAGGCGATCGAGTATGGAGAAGTACGTCTCAACTCTGAACTTCTCCCTGCCAGATTTTGGGGTTTCTTCTTCCTCGTCATTTTCATCGAAGACCTTCTTTCGCCTCTTCACCCGACGATTATCATCAGTGTAAATGATGGACTCAACCATCTGTTTGGCGCGGTCCTAAAATGCATCGAATCTTTCATCATTTCGAAGTGACTCTATGTATCCATAGAGGGCATCATAATGTTGCTTAACCACTCCGACATCTATTCCAGGTTGTTAGAGACATCTGTTTACTCGATCAATGTTGCCAAGTAGATCAGACCAGACAGCGCACATGATTGCTGTTTCGGTCAGTTCCATCTTCTCAGCCAATGCTTTGGCTTCCAGTCTCACTGACTGAGTGTCTTTAGGACGCTCGGCTATCTTCATTAGCGCCTTCTTTATGTCCTTGTAGCTTGCGGAAAACGCTTTACAAGCGTCCGCACGAGCTGACCACCTCGTATCAGACTCGGACAAACATTTGAGTTTGATGGCACGTTCATTGAGTGACTTATTTAAAATGGCCCATCTTTGGGGAGATGCTGACATAAAGTTATACACGGCTTGAATAAGTCCAAAATATTTGACGGCTTCCTAGCAACTCTCTGCGGCAGCGACTCCGACCAGATTCAAACTGTGCGCAGCACATGGTACCCACTGAGCCAATGGATTAATTTTACAGACTCTTGCTTGTACGCCTGAATACACACCGGACATGTTGCTTGCATTGTCGTATGACTGCCCTCGAAAATCCATGAGATCAATCCCATTGGCTTCCAGTACCTCTTGCAATTTTCCAAACAGATATTCACCATCGTGATGCTCAATGACGACGTACTGTAGAAACCTTTCGACGGCGCGACCATCTTGCATCACATATCGAAATATTACCGTCAACTGATCGATATGCGAAACGTCTGGCGTCGAATCGATGGAAACACCAAAATATTTAGCATCTTTTATTTCTCGCACGATGGTAGATTTCACTTTTTCAGCCAGTAGTAGGAGAAACTCGTCGCAGATTGTTGATGGCAGGTATGATACACTTCCCTTTCCCTTGTTCCCTTCCACTTCAAGATGCTGGGCGAGAAATGGATCGAATTTTGAGACTAGTTCAAGACAACCAAGAAAGTTTCCATTGTTAGCACAACCCAGCTGCTCGGTCGTGCCCCGGAAAGGAAGCCCTCTTTCGGCGAGGAACGATATTACAGAGACAATTCGCTTCAGGACAATGATCCAGTAAGCTTCCTCGTGGAGGGACCGCTGTTCAAATGATGTGTGAATCCTGTTTGTCACCTTCATTTTGATTGCGAGAATATGGGCAGTCCCACGCTCGAGCGACGCGAGACGGGCAGAGACATTCCTCCAATCATTGAATCCGATTCGAAAATTACTGTGATGGCTTTGGTGATCATCGCCGTCTGGACATAGGAGTTTGTACACGTCGCAGTAAAGTTTACCGTTTGATGGAGAAAACAGCATCCAGTCCCTGTTCACCGTTTCCCCGTTTGTGAGTTTCCGCTGAAAGTGTTCGCGCCGAAAATACCGTGTTTTATCTGGATACACTCGGACCGTATCCGAAAAATCTACGTTCCTATCTTGGCAGGGAGGATTCTGGATGAAATTATCCACGAGTTCTGTGGAGAGAATCCATTCAGCAGGATCAGGATTGAAGCTACGAACCGCAGCACTGGATGCAGTTGTTCCAATGCTTCTCTCGTTGCTTGATGCGACGGTATTGGTATCATCAGCTTTCGAAACGTGATGCAGTGCGAGATTACTTGATCCCTCGACATTGACATCAGAAGACTCTGCAAGCACATTCCGTTTGGTCATCTCGACTCTGGTGAGGTGAAAAAAATTTCAACATGGATCCAGACAGTCTTTTTGTTTCTGTTTCACGCCTGTTCTTTTTGTCGCGTTTGCAAGTACCCCACTTTCGTGGTGCCGAATATAGTCAAGAATAAAAAACGACAAATCAGAGCAAAACGAAGAACTGCAAGCGTCAGGATGCTCGATAACTCACAGGAACGTAAGAGGGTGCCGGTATGTTCATACTCAGCGCGAACGTGACTCCACCCATCAGCCAGACGATAGCGGCGACGCCTGTGATTGGCTGATTGTGATGTGATCACGTGGTTCCACGCTCGCTGTCGACGATCCCTCTCTGGAAGCGTGCCACCCGCCTTCCCTCACGGTGTGTTCAGCCTTCCTACACATGTCGAGTCACATAATTGACTAAAAAAAAAAAAAAAAAACAACAAAAAACCTCATCGGAAATTTTCGTAGACCAAATATTTTTCGTAGGCCAAAGCCCGGGCCTCACGGGCTTAGTGGTTAATCCGGCCCTGTGTATGTGAAGTTTCCCCTTGATCTGACCAGCCGTTCTGGAGAAGATCTTTGAAGGTTTTAGGGTAAATTCAATATGGCCGCCAAACCATGTGACCTATCAATTAGAAATTAACAAACTTCTGAAAGGATATCTTGGGGAAAGTGTATGTGAAATTTTGCCTCAATCTGTCCAGCCGTTCTGGAGAAGATTTTTAAAATTTATTAATTTTCAATCTAAGATTGCTGACAAACCATGTGACCTATGACATCATAAATTTACATTCTGCCTCCAATCCTCCAGTGGAATACGTGTGTGAAGTTTCGTGTTAATCGGATGAGGTGTGTTTTTCTAACCAAGATGGCCACCAAACCATGTGACTTGTGATGTCATAATTTTTAATATGTATGCAGACATCATGGAAGATGAGAGTTGCAAATTTTCGCTTCGTTCAGTTATGTGATTCCAGAGAAAACATTTTTTAATATTTTTCTTGAATCCAACATGGCTGCCAAACCATGTGACCTATCAATTACAAAATATCAAAAGGCACCAGTTCACCACTTGCTTGATATGTGTACCAAATTTCGTAAATATATCTTGAGGAGATTTGTAGTTAAGCTCCGGAAAACGAAAGGTGACAGACAGACGGACGGAACCCATTTCTATATCCCCCGCCAACTTCGTTGGTTGGCGGGGGATAATAACAAAATGCAGACACGTACATTCTACGTACGGACGTGGTCGATCGCTTAAGCCCGCTCTTCCTTTCACAAGTGTGGGCTATTAAATGTATGGGATGTTTTTCATGGGCCCCCTGGAGTTTGGGCCCTTGACAAATGTCCTGTTGGTCCTTCCATAAATCCGGCCCTGCCTAGTTTTTGATGCACCCAAGCCACGTGACTTTCTCGAGCACATTCATTGGTTACGACGCAATTTCTAGTTGAGGAAAAAGACATTGTCTCGGGGTTGTCGGTTGTTGTAACATCTTTACCTCCACCACTGAAGGTGGGCGAGGTAATGTTTTCACCCCTGTCTGGTTGTTTGTGTGCAGTATATCTCAAAAAGTGATGGACGGACTCGGCCGAAATTTGGTGGACGGGTTTGGTGTGACGAGGAAGAATTGATTAGATTTTGGTGAAGATCCAGATTCGGATCTGAGAATGTTTTACATGATTCTCCACCATTGAATGATAGGCTAAAAACGAAAAAATAACATGATATCTCAAAAAATTGTTGACTCATCATTCGGACGAAACTTGGTGGACACGTTGGTGTCCAAATATCTCTCTGTTCTCCTGCACAATCTCGTGGCTTGATCATGTGGTTCCAATTGCAGGCCTGCTCTAAAATGCAACACCCCCAAGCTGCTGTGGCCACCTTGCGAGCTGCATTGCTCCAGATGAATTCTCGGGAGCCCTCTCTGGCTCCCTCAACAAGTGCCCTCCCTGGCACGTAGCATCTCAATTCCTCTCGCGGGTACTCAGGCCCACCACACAAAATGTTGCTGCTCCTTTGGGCATCCATGGCCTGCACTGAGCCAGTGCACTTCCAGTGCCCGGGGTACCCTTCCTCCAATTCATACGCTTATGAGCCACATTCCTAGCCCTTCAATTTACTTTTGCACCCTTTAAAAATCCTACTTTACTTCTCTCAGCACCAACACCAGAATGGCATCCTGAATCCCCTCTATCTATCCATCACTCGATGGGATTCCTCTTCACATCTGCTTCCACCTCATCAACACACACACACACACACACACACACACACACACACACACACACACACACACACACACACACACACACACACACACACACACACACACACACACACACACACATACTTGGCACAATGTGACTTCATCATGAATTTGACATGTACCAAGTTTTAATTTTTACCATGGAGAGGTTTCGGAGATATAGAGGTCCAAAGTTTTTCCTTTTTTTTTACCAACATGGCTACCACCTCACTTGACCTATGATGTCATCTATCTTTAATTCCAGCAATGTGTGTGTGTGTGTGTGTGTGTGTGTGTGTGTGTGTGTGTGTGTGTGTGTGTGTCTGTGACCGCTGTTTCTCGACAACCACTGGTCCGATCTAATTGAAACTTGCCAGGTATATTGCTGGGGACCTGAGTATGTGCCTTTTCAAGGTTTGATATTAATCGGACAAGTGCTTCACAAGTTTTGGCCATTTATTTACCAAACCAATGACAAGACACATTGCTGCGTAGGCGTGGCCGATGGGGAAAGGGCGCCATTTAGTTACGGTGGCGTAGGAGTGGCAATAGTCAATGGCAGCGAATGTCATGGCAAGCAAAGACAGGGAGGTAAACTTGATTTTAATTGACTCTGTGTAAGTATCACACAGTTGTTACTTCAATGCAAGCGATAATTCATGGAATGCATGTGAACATTCCGTACGGGCACGCACCAGTTCTGGATAGTGATGACTTCATGTATTCTAATAATTTCTCGATTTCTTACGCGCATTTATAGATAAACACAATGCCCCAATCCAGTCGTCGTTTACGAGAGCGAAGGAATGACCTGTGTGTTTGTTTGAAAGTTTTTTTTTGGTTTGCACGTTGATTTTGCACGCACGGTTTCCACGCACGTACGGGCACGCGAGAGCGAAGGAACGGCCTGTGTGGTTGTTTCTGGCACGTGGTTTGAGTTTTTTTTTTCTTTTGCACGTATGGCCACACACGTGTGGGCACGTACTAGTAATTATAATAAAAGCATTCTACATGAGTCGTCACATCTACGGTGAAAATTTTGTGTAAGGTCAATTGGATAAGCGGTTGCTGAGAAAACAGAGAAAATTAGCGCGGACGGACTACGTATGTACAGACAACCCGAATACATAATGCTGGTGACTTTGTCAGAGGAGTAATAAATAAACAAGCCAGTTCAAGTGAGTGGAAATCAATTTTTAGTCGGAAAACATATTTGTATAAAAACCGTATTTTAAAATTCAAAATGTGTGCTTTCATCGATATGAGAAATCTATAATGGGAAAAAGGAACAAATGCACATTTTTATTATACACTCCTATAATAAAGAGTGAACAGGTACTTTTACCTGCTAATTGACAAAATAGATACTCTGGAATATAACGCAGTCCTGCATAGGAATCTTTTACAATTACAGTATATGCAAATGAGCAAATACTAAAGCTTTATTTTCTTCCACAACATTGCCTTTTTACCTGCAAAATAAAATGACAGCAGCTTCATATTTTAGCCCAAGGCTGCAATCTTCAACACACCACACGGTGGCAAAGTGTGCCACCCATCACCTTGAACCAGATAGATCATTTGTAAGGCCTCGTTACAAATATAAATACAGTATGTATGCCTAAACTCTTTTGTGAGTTCTGATTATAGTGGTCTGCATGATTGACAATTAGCATTTTTCACAATTCACTCCGTCACTTATGACATAAGCTTTAACCTGATGCTCTCTTTTTTTTGTGCACAAGGTCTTGTCTCATGGAAGTTACTCATGGAGCAATTGCACACAATTTTTTTTCAGGAGCACATTGCATTTTTCATTTCTTTTTACGTGGTTGTCGCACCAGGCTTTCCAGGAGGTCATCAGTCCGCCTGCTTGGCATTCCCACCTAAGCCCACAGCTCACGGCACTCGCATCGAAGGTGAAAATTCCGTGTCGTGTTGATTTGCCCATTGTGTCCTAATGTCAGTGTATTTAATAAAAAAGCACCAATGTGCTTGTCCAACATGTGATGTATGATGTACATGCTCTCCCATGAGCTTTCGATCATGTAAAGTAAATCATTGTACCACCTTGTTGTTAGAAAAGTTGTCTGTCTGACTGGTGTGTGCATGTTCCTGTGTGTTTTACACCCAAAGGTGGGATTTTGAGGCAACTTCCCATACCCATATATACATCGCCAACTTTCACCAATTAATATTGAGATGACCCCTTAGCAGAGTGCGAGTTGTATAAAGAGATGGTTACAGCTCGATACATGTTGCAGAATGTTTTTGCAACTTGGTTTCATGATAGTAATCCTGCAAACGAAATGTGTTCGCAATAGTCCATTCGGTTTGTCATTTTTGCATGAACCATATTCCTTGTGCAAGATTTACATTGGATGTTAAAACGATGGTTTATTATCCACATTTACCGATGCAAGAGCCTGCCACGATTACAAAGGCCATCCGCAAAAAGGACAGGGTGACGTCATGCGAGCAGTGCACTCGGAGTGTGACATCACTTTGGCAACACAGTGGATACAGTCAAAGCTCATCACGGGCTGTTGACGCTGCTTTTTTCGTTTCATCCACGTCATCCGAAAACAGCATAGACATGATGTCATCGGCCTTCAGTCGTTCCTGCAAACAAATTGACAACGGAACACATGTGGTGGCGAGTTGGCAAATGGCATGAAAATGTTAGCAGTTCAAAGAGTGTCCTCATCTTTCTTTCTTTAACAGGCACTAATTATTACCTCTTCCCCCCCCAACCCCCACGTCCCCCTGCACAGCGGAAGGTGGGATTTTGCAATCGTGTGTGTGTGTGTGTGTGTGTGTGTGTGTGTGTGTATGTGTGTGTGTGCGCATTGTTGTTGTTTCGTAGTCAGCCTATGGCTGCTGGTTGTATCATTTTCTGGAAGCGTGGCTGTGCTGCTCATGCAGTACCCCTGTACCAATAAGCTGGTACTCCTTTTGCCAACCTAGGAAGGATGACAGGCTGAGTTAACCCACCTGTTATTATTTCAACGACACGACAGGGGCTCAAACTCAAGACTCTAAGATCTCAAGCCAGCTAACTTAACCGTGAAGTCACCACCAGGCATGTGCGTGCATGCATGCTTGTGTGTCGAGGTCATAACTTTTTTTTTAGGAATTGAGCTTTTATCATCAAATCTTCAACAAACTTTTATTATGTGAACATGGAGAACAGAAATTAATAAAATGTACAATTTATTTTCAACTGTCGTTTTCGTCAAGTTTAGTTTGAGAACTAAGTGGATGTGGATGGACTTTGCATTTTGAGATGCTTTCTCGTTGCCATTTGTGTTGGGTTGGCTGAGGAAAACTTGGCCCAAGTCTTTCACGAACCAGTTGACCTGGCCTAACGTTCGACTAAATAGTTGGGGCAAGAATTTGACCATGGTACCGGAAATGGCTTACCTCCACTTCGCAAAGGACACCGTGGGATCTTTAGCGTTCACCAACTAATGCCGGCAGATGATACCCCGTTTAACATCCATTGGAGGGACGGTACCACATTGATGAATCACCCTGCCTGTGAAACACCAGGATGACAGTTTATAGCTGGGTCTGGATTCAAACCCAGGATAGACAGCTTTGAGGTGAGTGTGCGTACCTCTAGGCCATTCTGTCAGCCCAAAGAGAACACACAAAGTGGAAAAAAAACTTTAGGGTGTCATCAAACTTTGGAGCCTAAATAATTGGCGAGATTCAGATTTAGTGCAGAAGTGAAGATATTGAATGTGGAGCCGAGAATAAGCAAAGGTAGCCAGATAGGAAAAGCATTGGTGAAGAATCATTATAAAGGCCCACAGATAAGCCCCCACAAGTGTCCTCCAGCACCTCCAATTGAACACATAAACCCTCACAAGTGTCCTCCAGCACCTCCACTTGAACACATGAGCCCTCATAAATGTCCTCCAGCACTTCCAATTTAACACAAGAGCTCTCATAAATGTCTTCCAGCACCTCCACTTGAACACATGAGCCCTCACAAGTGTCCTCCAGCACCTCCACTTGAACACATGAGCCCTCATAAATGTCCTCCAGCACCTCCAATTTAACACAAGAGCCCTCATAAATGTCCTCCAGCACCTCCAGTTTAACACAAGAGCTCTCATAAGTGTCCTCCAGCACCTCCAATTTAACACAAGAGCTCTCATAAATGTCTTCCAGCACCTCCAGTTTAACACAATAGCTCTCATAAATGTCCTCCAGCACCTCCAATTTAACACAATAGCTCTCATAAATGTCCTCCAGCACCTCCAATTTAACACAAGAGCTCTCATAAATGTCCTCCAGCACCTCCAATTTAACACAAGAGCTCTCATAAATGTCTTCCAGCACCTCCAGTTTAACACAAGAGCTCTCATAAATGTCTTCCAGCACCTCCAAAATAACACATGAGCCCTCATAACTGTCCTCCAGCACCTCCAATTTAACACATGAGCCCTCATAACTGTCCTCCAGCACCTCCAAAATAACACAAGAGCTCTCATAAATGTCTTCCAGCACCTCCACTTGAACATATGAGCTCTCATTAATGTCCTCCAGCACCTTCCAATTTAACACAAGAGCCCTCATAAATGTCCTCCAGCACTTCCAATTTAACACAAGAGCTCTCATTAATGTCTTCCAGCACCTCCAATTTAACACATGAGCCCTCGTAAGTGTCCTCCAGCACCTCCAATTTAACACAAAAGTTCTCAGAAGTGTCCTCCAGCACCTTCCAATTTAACACATGAGCCCTCCTAAATGTCCTCCAGCACCTCCAATTGAACACATAAGCCCTCACAAGTGTCCTCCGGTATCTCCAGTTGAGCACATAAGCCCTCACAAGTGTCCTCCAGTATCTCCAGTTGAGCACATAAGCCCTCACAAGTGTCCCCCAGCACCTCCAAACTCTTGCCCACAATAAATCCTTTTTTTTTTTAAGTATACACATTGTTTTTCTCAATTTTTACAGGGAAGTTGGAATCAAGACATTGGAGTCAAAGTCCCACCTCCAAATGATTGGCGGCCATGCTGTCAAAGCCCAATTACTGAATTGCAGTTCTGTCCAACCTCTTTGAACAAACCTACTTGAAACGTTCCACGTATGATGAGAAATATTTACTTTCTGCGAATTTCTGGCCAGGATGACATAATACTTTGTTATACAATGAATGCTTATTCCACACAAGCTGTGCCTCCATGCACTGCACCACTGATTGCACCATGTTCTTCTCAAAGAGTAGACGAGTTATCGCCGGCACCCTGAACAAAATCCAAATTATTGCGTTGGAGTGGCGACCCGTCTGGGATTATAATCAAACGACTGCAGCAGAAATGATGCTCTGCAAAGAGAGAGAGAGAGTGTGTGTGTGTGTGTGTGTGTGTGTGTGTGTGTGTGTGTGTGTGTGTGTGTGTGTGTGTGTGTGTGTCAGCTTGTACGTATACATTGTGTGTGGATGTACAAATTGCAGAAAGGAGAGATGTCTTTCCCTTTTTGTGAAACTGCTGTGCCTGCCTTCACTCAGCTCTGAGAATATTATTTTGATGTGCATTCGCTTCCTGTGGTTTAACGCAATGTTTTCAGCAATAAATGTGTTGCCAAGACAAAATCCTTTATGCAACACAGCGGGACGATTGTTGTCCACTTCAGCATTTTACTGCACTCAGAATAGCAATTTATCCTGCATTTTATATTGTATGGAGATATTCGACAACCCTAACAGCTTCCATCAAATGGAGATGAACACATGCTTTAGGCATTTTCAAACCGGGTCTTTACCTTTACCCGAAGGTGGACGGAGGTTATGTTTTCACCCCCTGTATGTTTGTTTGTGAGCACGATAACTCAATAGGTTATGCACGGATTCGCACGACACTCGCTGGACAGGTTGGGTGTGTGACAAGGAAGAATTGATTAGATTTTGATGAAGATCCGGATCCAAGAGTTATTAATTTTTTTTTAACTGATTCTTCACCACTGAGCGATTGGGCCAAAAAGGATATAGATCATGATATTTCAAAAAGTTGTGTATGGCTTCTGACAAAAGTAGGTGGAGGAGTTGGGTAGGTGACAAGAACAAGCTGATTCGATTTTGGTTCAGGTCCGGATCCAGATTTGGTCTATCAGTGAGATACAAAACGTAAACTCCTCGAGTACGTCAAGGTAGCAGTGCACCTCCTTCTGCAGTATCTTCCTCCATATCTCCTTGTGATCTTTTATACTCCCATTAACTCACTCTTATCCAAGGTCTCTGATACCTCTCCTCTCTCTTCCTCTTTTCTTTCATTATTCATCCCCTTTAGTGGGGCAACTTAGCATAACAATTGTGCATTTTGTGAGGAAAGCACCAAATTTGGCACACGAGTAGCCTATCATATTATGAACAGATTTGGATATTGGGCCATCTCAAAATTTTTGATGGCAGTGGAAAATGGCTGCCACAGCCATCAGCGGCTGAATTTGAGATGGCCCAATATCCAAATCTGTTCATAATATGATAGGCTACTCGTGTGCCAAATTTGGTGCTTTCCTCACAAAATGCACAATTGTTATGCTATATTTAGTGAAGTTGCCCCACTACTTGCTTGCTAAGCCCACCTGTTGTTCTGTTGCATGTACATTGCTCCCTCCCCCTTTTCTGTTACATTACGCTGCTGCTCTTCCATGAGCCTCGATTTTGAAGAAAATGTTTCACTTCAAATTTACTGCATAATACAAGTGGTTTGCATTTAAACTGTGGAAATGACAAGTAAGGATTCCAAAGTATCAGGTGGCTTAAAGATGAGGAATACAAATGGTGATTGAGAAGAAACTTTTGCCATGTCTTTGTTGCAAGATAAGTCGCAATCTGCTCACCCGCTCCTTGTGGATGGGATCGAGGGTAAACCAGAGCGCTACGGCACAGCGTTGTCCCTTCTTCACGGCCCTCACACCATGAGGGTTCTCACTGCCTGAGGAAAAGCCCACCATCCTGCCACATTTTGGGTGCACCTCTGCCTGAAAGGTGTGATGTGATTTGTAGAAACAACTCTTCGGAAAAAAACAAACTTCTATTACCAAGTATTGTGATACATTCTTGAGAAATTTTCACATTTTTGTTACTTTCAGCCCTGGAAATTCATGTATCGTCAGTGATATGAAGATCATGTAAGTGCATCTGCAGATAATGCAAGTGTAAAGTTAATTTCTGGGTCAGACTACATTTTGAGGGAATTATCAATAAGATATACAAGAGAAGAATCTTATATTCTCCAACATCATGACCGTCGGCATTTTCTATCTTCAAAAAAAGAAAACATGCCCGACCAGGAATACACCACAGACACTACGCAAAGTTTCGCAAATATCTTTACGTATTTGGGGCTTCCTACTTCTTTGTTCGGAGCATAAAATGGTGGATTTGTAAAATAAAATAATTTTTTTTAAAGAAGA
The DNA here is from genome assembly GCF_056783735.1 of Eptatretus burgeri. Classification (NCBI taxonomy): domain Eukaryota; kingdom Metazoa; phylum Chordata; class Myxini; order Myxiniformes; family Myxinidae; genus Eptatretus; species Eptatretus burgeri. The sequence continues at coordinate 34,921,888 of NC_140970.1, read as the reverse complement.
TCTAATTGCCTGGCAAGGTGAGGAGGTCGAAGAATTGCTGGTAGTTTGGGCAAACGAGAATACGTAGGTAAAGCTGGGCTCACACATTAGGAATGACTAAGTTTATGAGAAAATTGAGGATGAGCTTGTGAGAAATGGCTCAGTCGAACAGCGAGACAGGCCGAATGAAGATACAAGTGGTTGAAATGATAATTGATGCTTAAAGTGGAGTAAGTCCCAAAAAAGAATTAATTTTGACCATTTGGACTCGGTGTAGGAAATTGGCAAGTCACAGCTGAAACTAAAGATATTCATTCATCTCTCCACCGGTGTGTGGCGTTGATGTGTAATTATGTCTCCTCATGCACCCTTCCGCTTCGTATGGCAGGTGTTAGGCGTGAACACTTGGGATGGAGTTCCTCGTGGGGGTAGAGGGATAGGAGAACCCCTTGGATTAGCACTCATGAAATTAGGTGTGAATTAAATACTAGTGTATCCTGTAATCCTGGTGTCGTTGTCAACCTCAATACATCCAACTATGTCTTGCTTTTTAGCTTTTAAACGAGCATTAAAAAGGGGCAGGTACCAACATCTTTAAAAAAAAGTAGGCAGAAGCGAACCAATAATGCAAAACATGTGGAGAAATGGTTAAATTTGTTTCTCGTCCGGAGAACTTTATCAAGAAAAGCTAAGCTTCCAAAAGCCCTCTACCGGTGATGGCACATACCGTTATCGTTTCGTTCAACGTCGTGAAGATGAAGTTCCCCCCATCAAAGTTATCATTGAGGTAGAGGATGGCACTAGGAAAAAAAAAAATCAATAG
>NC_140970.1:34886086-34916086 GCF_056783735.1 Eptatretus burgeri | reverse complement strand
ATCGTTGAAAAAATATATTATGACATCATAGGTGACTTGGTTCAGCAGCCATCTTGTTTTGAATTAAAAAAAAAAATTTCTCCAGAACGGCTGGGCAGATTGAGGCAAAGCTTTACACACACATTCCCCATGAGGTCCTTTTTCAAGTTTGTTAATTTCTTATTGATAGGTCACATGGTTTGGCAGCCATCTTGAATTTACCCTAAAACCTTCAAAAATCTTCTTCTCCAGAACAGCTGGTCAGATCAAGGGGAAACTTCACAAACCTATTGCACACGAGCAGGGAATATAAGTTTGTTAATTTCTAATTGATAGGTCACATGGTTTGGCAGCCATGTTGGATTCAAGAATTATATTCAATAATGTTTTCTCTGGAACCACATAACCTATCGAAGCGAAACTTGGGAAATATAATCTACCCCCATGCCTGCAAGAGGGTAAAAATTATGATGTCACAAGTCGCAAGGTTTGGAGGCCATCTTGGATCGAAAAACACATCTTGCCCGATCAACACGAAACTTAACAAGCATAATCCGCTTCCCCATTAGATGGAGAATTTAAATTTATGTTGTAATAGGGCACATGGAACAGCAGCCATATTGGATTGAAAATTAATAACTTTAAAAGTCTCCTTCTCTGAAACGGCTGAACAGATCGAGTAGTCCGTGAGCCAGACAAGATATCGGTACCATCTGGGGGCACCAAACGAAACTTATTTTTATTGATGGTGTACCTATATACTTCACAAAAATGCATTATGGACATTTCAAACTCACAGCTTAAGTTTTTTATAGCATAATTAATGTTTTTGTGCAAAATACACAAAATGTACAATTTTGTCATCCATGTTTTAATGATTAAATGGCTGGACAGGCCAAATGAAAATAAATTTTCATAATGAAGTTGTGTTGTGTGTGTCTGAAAGTGATTATACTTAAGGAATATATCAAATATATTGCAATAACATAAAAATGTGATTGTAATTTCTCTTTGCGTCCTAATCTCTGCGACTCGATAATTGCGCAATATTGATCAATAGCATAACTATTTACTGCTAATGGACTCTGTAACATTTATTGAGAATTTCTTCATATTTGATTAAGTTATTAAGGTGAAATAACCTCTCGTTTATTATACGAACATCCATAGTCAAGTTTGTTTTGCAGTCGACAGCTTGTCTTCATTTCACCGATCTTCAATACCAAGTAAGACCATTTTATTCCTAAGTTATTTTATACCTTGTTGATCTTAAATTTGATAACCTTACTTAAGTCATAGTTAATATGTATTTCAGCTGCAGCAAAATTGGAAATTATTCAAGGATCCAGAGAATAAAATTATAATAGAGTGGATACATTCAAATGACAATAGTGTACTTAACCAGTTTATATCTTTTCAGGTGACTCTGTGACTGTATGGAGGTAACACTCTACAATGATACATGATGGACTCACCAAAGAAAAAACAGAAAATGCAATCATTGAAAGAAAGGGCTTGCATTATTTCTCCCAAGCAGACTTCAGAATCTGAACTGACCAAACCCAGAGACGATGAATCTGTTGGTGTATTACTCCATGCAGCCAACTTACAGAATTTTGGGCCCATCCTGGAACTTAAAGAAGATGAATACGGCGAAAAGTTGTTCTACCACAGAGACTGTAGATCTGATTTTATACACAAGAAAATGCTTCAGAAGTTCCAAGAACCTGACTCTGAGCCGGAATGTTCCACCAAAAGGAGAAAATATTCTCGTGCTCCTTCAAAGACATCTCGTGTCTTAGACCCTGTATGTATCTTCTGTGAGAAGGAAAGCAAATATGTGGCTGGTTCGAACACCAGGGAAACACTCCTACAGTCCAGAGAACTCAGGTCAGATGAAACAGTGAGAAGTGTTGCTCAGGCCAAATTGGATCAGAGAATACTTGCCATTACATCCAGAGAGTTGGTTGCTGCCGAGGCTCATTACCATAAATCATGTTACCGCAAATACACCCGTGGAGCAATGGAGAAAACATCAAAAGTCACTGAAGATGATGACGCTTATCTGGCAGCAGAGCGGAGGCCTACCTTCTTCTGTTCAAGCATGTGCGCAAGACATTATTTGTTCAACCTGAAGTTGTCAGAATGATGGAACTGACTGAAAAGTTGTTGAATTTCCTGCACGAACTTGGCATCAATGATGTGAAACCCTCGACGAAGAAACATATTTGCCGGAAGCTAGAATGTGAATTCAAGAAGTCACTTCATTTCGTCTCTGATGAAAAAGGAAAACTTCTTGTATATCCAGATGGCCTTTCCTTGCAGCAGGTAGTGGTCAAAATGATGAAGGCCGAAGAACAACTACAGGATGCAAAGTACTCAGATGATATTGAGAACATTGTCAAACTTTCTGCGAACCACTTGAGAGGACAAATTAAAAACATGAAAGAAAAGCCTTGGCCTCCACACACTGCTGAACTGAAATCTGGCTATACTGAATTGCCAGAATCTTTAAAGATGTTTCTAAAACTGCTACTTCATGGAACAGAACAAGATGGAACGCAGAAGGTGGAACGAGTTGTCCAATCGGTAGGTCAGGATTGTATCTATGCTGTCAGTAGAGGAAAAGTCGTCCCTGCTAAACACATATTGCTACCATGGGGTGTTAAGTCACTGACAGGAAATGTTGAGCTCATCAAAATGCTCAATTACCTTGGCCATAGTGTTTCCTACTCCAAGCTGGAAGAAATAGACACTGCATTGTGCCTTCAAAAGCAGATGAAAGAAGCAGACCGAGGTGTAGTTCTACCATCATCTTCCCATCCGTGCATTCCCTCCTCACTTGCCTATGACAACATAGATAGGCTTGAAGAAACTTTAAGTGGTGCTTTTAGTGGTCGCGGTATGCTCGCTGCGCTTAAATTGTTGATGCCACATGATCACTTCAGAGATGTATTCGCAAAACTGGGAAAAGAATGGCAGCTCACTGATGAAATTCTATTCTTAAGGTCTTGGAAGAATCCACATGTTGTCTCTACGTAAGCCAGTCAGAAATCTGTGATGTGAATGAGATGCGATATGAACTGTTCCGTGTAAAAGATGGAAACGTAGAATCTGGACAGTTGCCACCCTGCCAAAACTGTCTGCATCTACATGCAACGAGGGCCAACTATCAGGCTGCCATCTGGCACAGAGCATTGCAGGCAGACCCAGAAGTCCCAAGTCTGCTGGAGAACAAAGGCTGGTCCTTGGGTGATGACGGAGAACTTGTTATCAACGGGATGACAGCTGCACCAGCACCAAACACAGTCTTGGAGTTCCTGTCTTGCAAATGCAAGAAGTCATGCAAGTTGCCCACCTGCCAGTGGATGGTGAATGGACTGCACTGTACTCAGGCCTGCTTACTGCAGGAATGTGAGAACATGAAAGACGAGGAGGTCCATGCTGAGCAGGAAGAGGGATCTGATGGTTTGGACAGTGTCAGCGATAGTGACACATTATAAACAATAATCAATATCATTTGGTGTGATTCAATTCATGTAATTCTCTCCAGTGGTACATCCCATGGAAATGGACTTGTGTTTTTCATGTTGTTGGTGTCAATAAATACTTGTGAGTACACAATGTGTTTGTTCTTATGTCAGAAAATATGACGTTTTTCTGAGTATACCCCACCTATGTTTAAAAGGCTCTACTGAGCTTAAGCTGTGAGTCGCAGATGTCCATCATGGTGCATTGAGTTACAGATACATATAGCTATCAGAAAATCACAATAAAGTTTGGTGCCCCCAGGTGGTACTAATTGGTCAAAATCAGGCGACTGGCTCACGGACTAGAGGCAAAATTCCACATGTATGACCGCCTCTCCATGACGAACAAAAAGTTCTCCCCCCCCCCCCCTTGATGTACGACACATCGTTTGGCAGCCATATTGGATTGAAGGGAAAAATATTAATTAATGTTTACTCTGGAACTGCAACATCAATAAATGTGAAACTTCAGAAAGATGATGCAGCAGGCATGCGGAATGAAGTGTTTAAATTTCAACTTGATCGGCCCCATGTTTTGGCAGCCATATTGGATTAAAGGATAAATATTAATTAATGTTTACTCTGGAACCGCTGCTTCAATATATGCAAAACTTCACACCTATAATCAAGCCGACATGTGAAACGTAGGTTTAAAATTTCAACCCGATCGGCCACACGGTTTGGCAGCCAGAAATATTTAATTATTTGAATCTAAGAACTTTTCAATTTTTGGTTTTTTTTCCAGAAGGCTCACTTGGCTGCACCAGAAAGCGTTTGAGGGTACAGGAATAGCAATTCAATTGAAACCGCCAATGTCCCCAGGAAAAAGGGCTAACTGCATACGTAAGAACAAGATTGAACACTTTGTGCTACCTGGTTCCTAACTTGTCAGTCCCACGCTGTATTGAAGCAGGGCTGTATTTGTATCACTCTTAAATAATGTTTTCTCTGGAACCACTTATCCTATCGAAGCAAAACTTTGTGACTGTCATCTCCAGAAAGGCTCACGTTGTATCAAAGGCGGACGTCTGGGTACCCGGTCATCACTGCCAGCAGTTATAAAGTGGCAGTTCTAGTTATTATTCTTCTTGCATATGGCAGCTTGGCTGCCAGGTAGCTATAATTTTGTTGGGGGGTAACTATGCTGCTGATGCTGTGCCGCTATACCAGTACACTGGTACTCATTTCGCCAACCTCCAAAGGATGATAGGCTGAGTCAACCCCACCTGGTGTTAATTCAGTGGCCAACAGGGCTCAAATTCAGGACACTAAAATCCCAAGCCAGCCACCCTAAGCACTAACCCAACACCAGGCTTAGTGCCCCAGTTAATAGAAGCGAGTCGCTGAAAACGCAAGCAATGCATGCCAGAAAGGCCTCGTTAGCATTCATACATCATTTTGAAAGTCTCGTATTGACACCTACCCCAGGGAGAGGCAGATGGGTTATCACATCAGTGAAGACAGCAGAACAAGTGACAGACAATTCTCTAAATGCACACGTAGAATAGCAAGCTAGTAATTACCTTCCACCACCGAAGGTGGATGGGGGTTATCTTTTCACCCCTATTTTTGTCTGTTTGTGTGTTTGTCTGTCTCTGAGCAGGATATCTCAAAAGGTTATGGATGGATTCGGATGAAACGTGGTGGGCAGGTTGGGTTTGTGAGATGGACGAAGCGGTTAGATTTCGATGAAGATCCGGATCCAGATACTAGAATTTTAAAAAGTGATTCTTCACCATTGAGAGATAGGGCCAAAAACGATGTATAGCAGGATTTTCAAAAAGCTGTCGACGGATTCGGACGAAACTTGGTGGATGAGTTGGGTTTGTGACAAGAAGAAGCCGATTCGATTTTGGTTCAGTTCCGGATGCGAATTCGGCATCTCAGTGGGATACAAAACGTGAACTGTTTGGCCTGGCGGAGGTATGCGCTCCACTGCGTGCCCTTCTGGTTTTTACTGTGAAACAATGGGACTTGTGTTTGCTGATTTTATTTTTGACACTCAGTTGTGAATGTGATTTTTCCACACACTCAAATGCAGTGGATAAAGTACTCAAGATGAATTTTGGAGTTGGAAAAATGGGATGCATTTCCATATGAAGAAGCTTTGGATGTACCTCAGTTATGTTGCTTCATCATTTTTTACAACCTCAATAACCCTAACCCTCCTGACTACGCGTTGGGACAAGATAAAGGGATCAACATGCTCAGATGCCATGTGACAAAATAGGTGCAAATGATTCTCTCAAAGTAATCGGCATAATCTACTCTTTGATCCCTCAACAGGTAACCATTTCTGTTAACCTGCAAAAGTGAAAATCAACAAAACCAGAAGACTTACTGTCAAGTGCAGTCCGACAAACGAGGTGGGAAAAGGAGAAGAAGAGTGGACTCTTGAGGCGAAAGTATGAATGGATTATCTGTCTGGCCTTCTCGCTTACGTCATAGAAGAGCTTTGCCAATGGCAAGGGGATCCGACCGTCTTGTGCATACTGTGGGAATTTGGGGCAAGGAAGATGAGAGAGGAGTTAAGATTTGAATTTTTTTTTTAAACCCTACAGGAGAAAGAGTTCGGAGTATTCTGATTCTGATGTACCATGTTCAGTTACAGTGCTGCCAAAGCAGTTTATTGGCAGGGGCCGTACTGGGTGATTTGCCATTTCCTTCCCAGCAATCGTAAAAGCAGGAATTTATAACTTGGCCAGAGAGCCGGCGATAGCTCGTCGACTCTTCGCAAACGACACCGTGGGATCTTTAACCTCCACCAACTAATGCAGTCTGACAGGACACCAGTTTAACGTCCTTCCGTGGGACGACACAAACACTTATGAATCGCTCTGCTCATGAAACACCAGGATGACAGCTTATAGCTGGGTCAGGATTCAAACCCAGGCTGGACAGCTCAGAGGAGAGGGTGCGTACCTCTTGCCTATCCTTCCAGCCCAGTTAGGAACATGGAATAAAATAATTTAGAAATAAATATAGGCTGAACTTACTTGGCCAAGAAGAATGTTTTTTTGAAGGATTATTGGATGAAGCCAAATGGATCCGCAGATCACTGCTCATTGTGAAGGGAAGAATCACTGCTCAGCTTGTTTTGCTCTCTCATTTGCCTTAATTTAGTCGATTAGCTTGTTTGCAGATTAGGGAACTCCATTTGATAATAATAACTGCAGAATGTTGAATCTTAATTGCTCCCCATAATAACTGGCTTTTATCGTTAATTAAACTCTTATCATCAGTTAGGTTATTTGACTTATATAATGTGTTCATGTTCCAGTGTAATCAATATATATATATATATATATATATATATATATATATATATATATATATATATATATATATATATATATATATCTTTTGATGAGCAATTTATTTTGCTGGGAAACGGAGGATGAGTTTCATTGCTGGATTTCGGAACATAAACTCAGGTAACAGGAAATGAAACAAGGCTGTAACAAGAGGGAAAAATGTTTGTGTGATGGCTTTACCCGGAGTGCTCTGTACACAGTGATTCCATCAAACCTCTCGCTGGGGCTGTGCGGAGATGGTTTCCCTCCATAACCGTCCCCTGCTATTCCAGCAATCTAACACCAACACCATGGAAGAATTCGTATTAATGGGGTAAAGCATGTCAGTTAGTCACTATTGTGACAGAGCTCAACCATAGTCATTACTAATTATTATTATTATTATTATTATTATTACATCTTCCATCCTAGGGGATGTCAAGGCAGTTGTTTCATCTATAGTTGCATTCACATGTAGTTTTTAATGATACTATGATTTGTTTTTTGGACAGTTGATATGGACAAAAGTCCAGATTTGAACTTCATTTCACTTATCCTGAACAAAACGGTGAGAAAGTGCAACACGTAATACAAGTAAAAGTTATGAACAATCTATTGCTCTTGAAAGTCTGAGCATTCTCCACTCTCACCCTGCAGTTTTTCAATTAAAATGTGTTAAGATTTAAAGGAAAAACTTTCTAACTGACTGACATTAAATATTTTTGCAAAGTTGGGGCAACCAACGTTTTTTTTTTGCTCCGAGAGCAAAACGACTGAAACATAAATCTTGGAACACTCATGAGTATTTCACTGAAGATGTTCCAATAGTACATAGACCGCATATTTCAGAACACATGTTTTATTAAATCAGTGATAGAATGCAGTCCCCTCCATCAAATTGTGTTTGTTGTGCTTTCTCGATGGTAAGAAATACTGCCAACAAATGGAAACGAAAACAGAAAAATCAATCCAAGAAATCAGAGCAATGTTGTCACAAATTCATGTACGTAATCTACAAAATTTTCAAGTCTGCCTGTCTATGTACATACAAATACCATCTCAAAACTGAACCAATTCAAATACCATTTGATGCTACAAATAAAAAGCTCATTCATTGCTACAGTGTTATATGTTTACCTGAATATGTGGGGTTGTTTTGGCCAATGATGAATACCTAAATATAACAGGTTCTGCAAATTGTCTCGACCTTCATTTCCTTTGATGTGATACACCATTACCACCCAACCTGCTCCCCCCTCCCCCCTACCTCTCACATTCCACAACTTAAATAAAACCCCCAATATACAGTAGTAGAAAAGTATTACAAGAAATGACAAAAAAATCTCCTTCCTTAAAAGAAGGCTAAAAAGGAAGGATATAAAAAGAAGGACCAGACTCGGTGGTGTCATGGTTTAACCGTCCATTCTGAGTCTGGGAAGTCGACAGTTTGAACCCGTCAAATGAAAGACTTTTAAAATGGTACGTGCTACTTACTTGCTTGATTTTCAGTATTTTTTTTTTTAAAAAGATATAGCTTTGGAAATATATAATAAATATTATAAGAGATAATTATAGCATGGGTGGTGAAAGGAACATATAGATGGAGAGAAGCTGACATGTACAGGATTTAATGTGGTGGAATTCATTTTATAACCAGTTCAACCAGTAAAGGTGGATTCAGGAGTCTACTCTCTGCGAACCTGGAATAGTTCAGTGACTGTTTCCTGATTAAAGAACCAGCTTCAACCTGCTATACAATGGTAACTATAATCTAATGGTTGGTCTACTCATTGAATCTGCCACCCTGCTGTTGTCGAGGAGATGACTTCAAAACAGGCATCTCCTTGCTGGCTGCATCGAGATGGCAGCCTGCCTGTTCCTTCACCCCTTCCTCACCTGCTGCCAGTATGCATTTTCCTAAACAGAGTGCAGTCCCGAATTCAGCATCTCATACAGTTTGATCTGTGGATTAGGGTTCATCTGCATACTTCAGTCACACAATGATTCGCCCTCTGAGGACCTTTGCAATGTGATTGGCCTATCTGAGTCATCCTGTGCACAATCACTGGACAAGATACTTTCAAACATGTTCACTGTCAAGCCATCACTCATTTATAACCTGCTGGGATTTATATTAAGTTACAAACTGGATACCTGAGATAAGTTGCAAACTCAAAAGTTGTGAGTTAATTCATAGATGCAGTAATATCTGTGACATTTGTATGTACTAAATTTGGGGATTTTTTTTAGGAAAGTCATTAAGGGTTTCTTTTAATTAGTGTTATTGTTTTTTTTGTTTTTTTTTTAAAGGAAGTCAGTAGGGATTAATAATTATTACTTATAAAAGATCCTTCTGTCTCTTGTCATATTCTGGTTTCAGCGTAAAGCAACAAACAGGGCATATTATTGTCCTTAAATATTTTTGACTGTAACTGGTGCACTCGCTCTAGTGCCTCGAGGTAGACACATAATAATTGCCGAAAGACTATAGATGTTTGTATGGTGTTCGTCTTGGCATCAATTTGCCAAAGAGTGGAAGCTCATTGGTGAACGTAGCTGGTGGTGAGAGTGGGCACAGTGTCAATGAAGGGGTCCAAGAGAGATGTGTACGATAGCACGGACACGCAGGCATCGCAAGGCTGAAGCAAATTGGATATCCCTGTGAAGAGCATGGTCACTGAGGGGGATCATAACAGTCAAGGCCCTGTCACACCTTGACGTTTTAGCCAGCGTATGCCGACGTATGAAAAATTTGGCGAATACGCTGGCACATGTCGAATACGTTATGGGTAAGTTTTGTATACGTAAAGAGCACGCTGAAGCACGCTGGCATACATCGTAGTACACCGAGCTCGTCGACAAATTTTGAGCATGTTCAAAATTTTTTGACGTATGCCAGCGTATGACTCACACGTTCTGCATACGCTGGCCATAAGTTGTAGGCACGTTATGCGATCGTTGACACATGTTGACACACATTACTTGTAAGTTACTCATCAGTCGAAATACTTCGAGGTAATGTTTAGCGTACCCGAAACTTATTTCTAACCTATGAGTAACGTGCTTTGAACCTATGTGTAACGCATCTCCAACGCATATTGACGTATGTCGACGTATTTGACGTCTTCCGGATGACCACAGAACTTACTGAACATATTTCTAACTTACAGCTACCGTATAATGGCGTATTGGCAGCGTTTAGGGGATTTGTTATATAAAAATGGGGTTCACAGGAGGAACTCGTCAGTGTTTCAGACTCCATGGTGAGTAGACACTTGGATGTCAAGTGCGGTTATGATTTGAATCGTCGAGCGGCAGCCTTTTAATAGGCTACGCCACGTGATCGTCGGCAATACGCTGCCGCACGCTATGCATAAGTTAGACTATCATTGGGCATAAGTTGTGAACGCCGACAACACACTAAGCATTCGTTGGTATAAGTTATCTATACATTATCGAAACGTTGTGTGTATGTTACTAATACGTTATGCATACGTCCAACTCGTTATTATACGCCCAAAACTGAAAAACATCAATAGTTCAGCGTACGCCAGCGTTTTAGGTAAATTTTGATACGTTGCCATACACTGGCTAGATCGTCAAGGTGTGACAGGGCCTTCAGACTTGTCTGAAACTGATGTCTCTGTCCCTGTTCCAATGTTCTCCTTACTGCACCTTCCCAGTAACATTAAACTGAGAAACTGATTGATTGAATTCATGTGGTGTTGATATATCGCAGGCAAGGTGGGTCAAATGTCCTGCTGAATCAAAGATCCTCTTTATATCATGGGACCATTACACCACACCCACCATTTTATTTTCACCTATTCTCTTCCCTCCCTTTTCCATTTTCCTCCTCGAGTCCTCGGTACACCCTTGTTTCTGTCTCTTGAGAGTTTAGACCATTTCCCATTCATGTGGTGTTTAAATCGTAAGTGAGTCGACACGCGGACCCATGTTCAGTATTTAGCACTCGGTTTGTCTTGTTTGTTCATTTATTCTTGCATTGGAAGATGAAGCCTGATCTGGACTGTGTCACTTGTCACATCTTAATCTGATGTGTGAATCTTGGGATATAACCATTGAGAGAACAGTCTGTCCATTCACACTCATACACTCCTGAGTGGTCAAGACCCTCAATAAAATGGATGCATTTCCTTTAGAGTCAAATTTCGAATGAACTTCCCTCGCTCATGTACCACATTATCAATGACATCATTTCTATAATCTGTGATCACGTTTGTATCGTTCATAAGCATTTGCAGAGATGCCAACTTTTGGAAATCAGAATTAGGGAGGATTTGCAACCGACACCAAATAATGTGCGTGAAGCGCACATCTCGAGCGCGGAGCGCTCGACCCTTGCGGCGGGGTCCAGGGCCCGCCTTAGGGCCCTGGAAGCTCTGGGGTTCTAGACGCTCTCTAGTGCCCTCTGAGCCCTATTTTGGAGCATTTAACATGTTAAGAATTCCCACTTTTTGAACAAAAAAAAGGGGAAAATTGTGCACTTTTTAATGTTACATGTATGTTAATATTAGTAAGTTAGGGGACAATCAAAGATTAACAAAAAGCACAAAAGAAGCAATATTTTTCTTACCTTACTGGCTGGTACTACTGCTGCTTGCTTTTTCCATGGCAGCTTTGCTGAGTGACAGCTGTGTGGCTCTTTTAGCCCTTCTGATTATGTCTTTGCTGTATTCTCTCTGGTAGCAAGGGGTGCTATGAGCTAGTTTTTCAATTAAGAGAGCTTCCAGGGTTTTGACACTCAAATTGGGACGAAATTCAGTATGATTCTTCCGTACAAGACTGAGTGCCCGCTCACATGATGCGTTCGAATGAGGAATGACCAAGATTCCCTTCATCACTTTGCTCAAATTAGGATACTTCTTGGCACCAGTGCAGGGATCTGTGAGCTGTGAAATCCGATGCCACTGCTCATCCACTCTCACTGTCTCAGTAGCAATTGTAGCTATGGAGGCGTCTGCCTGGTAGTGAGCGAATTCACTCTCAAGACTGTCTATGTCACTATCACCGCCACTGAACAGACAGGGGAATTTCTTGATGAAAAACTCCACACAGTCAAACCCCACTTCTTGGTGTAGCTTAACATCCAGCACCTGAGCATGCTTGGCTAATTCATCATCTAGCGGCCAGGTTTTGAAGATGTAATTGCAGGCTTTCACATAATATGAGCGAACTGCACTGAAGAAACCTTGGATGTCTGACTCACTCAGAGTGAAGGTGGATTTCTTGAGACTCCTTTGTTCCCTTATATACAGTTTGGCATCGTTCCCAATCATGAGGTCCTCATCATTCTTCTGATGATTTCTGTCAGAGAAGGGTACATTTACCAGAGCAACCGATGACACCGATGGTTTGAAAAACCGTACGAAGATATCTTTCAGAAGACCATTCAATTCTCCGTGCAGGAGATGAATACAGGGTTCGTCTCTTTGGAGCAGAAGATTCCCCTTCTCAAAAAGCTTGTTCGCATATCGAAGGAAGAAACAATAGAGTTTTGTTTGTGGAGACAAGAACATCCTGTTGACACGTTTTTCTCTAGATTCCTGCACAGTGTTTGAGGAAGATGCGCTTTTAGTTGTAGAACTCGTAGTACACTTAGCCGCAGGGCGATCACACTTGCGTTTACTGCCAGCAGAAGAGGTCAGACTCGTAGTACCAGATCCAATTTTACGTTTGAGGAGAGAGCTTGAGGTAGGTGCAGCCAAGGAAGAAGACCTCTGATTCGAAGGTTTTGCTGAGCTTCTATCAAGTGATTTGGCAAAAGCAGAACTTAACTTGGGTCCTTCTTTGCCTGTAGATGGGACTATCACAGTCTTTCTCGATCTGCTTGCAAAACTTGAAGGGATCTGCTTTGTAGATGAACGTGATGAAGGGCCGGTGATGCTACCTGCTCTCAGCATTGGTTTTGGTGCTGTCCCTGCTGTCTTCTTCGCAGCAGATACTGCAGTGGTAGTGGTGAATGCTGCTCCACTAGTGCTTGATCCTGCAGTGCCAGTACTGGCAGTAGATACAGTGCCGTCCTTCTTGCTCGTTGTTAGAGTCTTGGCTACAGTTGGTTGCATTTTTCTTCGTACTTCTTCTTTGAAGAAGAGGCGAAGTGGCTCCCACTGTTCAATCAGCCTGTCTAGGCACTGACCAAGGGACAGCCACCTTGTTGCGACATGCTTCAGAATCTTGTGTGTCGGGGCATCACAGAGTTCTTGCAGTGCTTTCACTCCTTTGACACGTTTACTACTTTTGTCCAAGTAGTAGTAAATATCGATGAGAAAGTCATCTAATTCAATGGGTAAGGCCTGAGCCGCCTTCTTGGCCGTATTGTGCATCATATGGCAAGGGCATCCCGTGATGTAGCACTCTGGATTTTGTTTGTGGATATAAGCAGCGACTCCTTTGTGCTTGCCCACCATGACAGAGGCATTATCAGCACAAAAGGAAACACAATTTCCCCACGGAATTTTCCTGTCACTGAACTCATGATCAAGCAGTTTGAAAATGTTTTCTCCAGTGGAATCTTGTTTGCACGCAGGCAAACTTAGCAAACCTTGCTTCACAATCCCAGCACTGTTGTCATAGTACGAAATCAGGACAGGATATAGCTGGGCCTCACCACTGTCATTGCTACCGTCTGTAGCTAGGCTAAATGGAGCTAGTCTAGCAATATCGGCAATAGATGAAGCAGTAACATTTGACAACTCACCAATTACACTGGTCAACAACAAATTTGTTGTCTGCATTTTTTAAGCTGATTTAGGACGAATCTGATGCGCTGAATCCAAAACTCACATTAGTTTTGTTCAATCAGGTCAAGTTTTTGAGATATGGCCACATGTCGTTTTTTACATTTTTGTTCACATGTACGCATGTGTGGAGCATTTTAGAAGAAGTTGGTGAGGGTAAAATGTCATGTCAAATAATTGTTTTAATTGGAAATAATTATTTTAATGACAAGAAGTATTCAGGTACGATAGTTCTGGGTGATTATGTCGAAAAGGGATCAGTTTGAAGTCATAAAACCTCAAAATCTTCCAAAAATTGGTGAGGCAAAGCATAAAGTTCGTGGATCAAAACTAAAGTTAATGGGGAAGATTTTGTAATAATGTGATACAAAAAAGTTGTATTTCTTGAAATAACGAACTCTGAAGAATGTACAATACCTACATGCGCCAATTTATGACATGCGCTTCTGCTCAAGCTTGGAGTGCCACAGTACGAACCCAAAGATTGGAGACTGTTCATTGACAGCAGCAAGCGATCACTGAAATGTGTTCTGCTACACAACGGCAACCAGTTTCCCTCTGTACCCATCGCTCACTCGACTACACTGAAGGAGAAGTATGAAGCGGTGAAGTACGTGCTGGAGAAAATTGGTTATGATCAGCATAAGTGGTTTATTTGTGTTGACCTGAAGATGGTGAACTTTTGTTGGGACAACAGTCTGGCTTCACCAAGTACCCATGTTTTCTGTGCATGTGGGATAGTAGGGACCGTGCTCAGCATTACACGAAGAAGGACTGGCCTGTGCGGGAGGAATTGGTGCCATGCAAAGAAAGGAACGTCATCAACGACCCTCTGGTGGACAGAGACAGAATACTCTTCCCACCGCTGCACATCAAGCTCGGCTTAATCAAGCAGTTCACCAAGGCTCTGGACAAAGATGGTGACTGCTTCACTTACTTGTGCCAGGCTTTTCCAGGATTGACCATGGAGAAGTTGAAAGCTGGCATCTTTGATGGTTCTCAGATCCGTCAGCTCATCAGAGATCCAGAGTTCAAAAACTCAATGAACGAAGTGGAACTGGAAGCGTGGAAGACATTTGTTTTGGTAGTGAAGAACTTTCTTGGCAACAATAAGGCCAGAAACTACGCAGAACTTGTCAACAACATGCTGACTGCTTTCAGAAACCTGGGCTGCAACATGAGCATCAAGATGCACTACCTATTTTCACATATGAACCGGTTTCCTGAGAACCTGGGTTCAATGAGTGACGAGCAGGGGGAGAGATTCCATCAGGACATGAAGGAGATGGAGACCAGGTATCAGGGTCGCTGGGACGCAGTCATGATGGCTGACTACTGTTGGAATCTGAAGAGAGACCTCCCTGCCGCTGAACATTCCAGGAGTTCGAAGAAACGGAAGTTCAAGCCCTGAAGTTTGAACAGTGGTGACGCAACATGCAATTTACTTGTACTTACCTTTATCAATGCCCACCATTCAGATGACAGTAATCGATGTTTCTATCATGTAATCAATAAATGTTGTTGGCAAAACATTTTTTTTCTTAAAAACATGTTTAGGATGATATGTGTTGACAAAAATCAGCTGATAATGCCACAAAAATGTAATTGATTTTGTCACAAGATCTGATTTTTTCAAATCAACTTAGCACAAAAACCTGACCTGATGGAGAGAAACGGATGCCATTTCCTGATTCAGCAGTGCCAGAATACCCTAATTCACTTGTAGAAATCTAGACAACATTCAGAAAGTAAAAAATTGTTGACCAGTGTTCTTTTTTTCTTCTTTGTTCTTGTTCTTTTTTTTTTTGTTCTTTTTTTTTTCTTTTTTTTTTCTTGCTTTTTGTTCTTGTTTTTTATTTTTTATTTTTTGTTCTTGCACATCTTGCACATCTTGCAAGTTTTTGTTCTTGCACATCCATACTTTGAAGCAACTTTTGAATCTGGAAACATCTTTTGAAATAGAGGTCCAGCATGATCTGAGACTGATATGGGCAAGTTATGTTCCATAATAAATCCACTAAAGAGAAGTTCCGCTCGGGTAACATCCTCTTCCTCGCTTGTCCCTTGTTTGGTGAAATAATTCAGAAGTGTACCGGTACTCGTGCTCGAAGATCTCTCCTTTGCAATGTCTGTGTGCCGTTTGCTTCCAACGTGCTTCCGAATATCATCGCGACCTCCGTGCTCAACTGAAATATCAACGCTGCATACTGTACAATACGCATGATGAATTCCTCTTTCAGACTTTCGAATACACGGGTATTGGAGACTGTATTCGGTCTTGTACTTCTGAGACCATTTATTGGTCTTCGTAAGCTTCTTTTCTGCCATTTCGTAATCAACATCGAGGGCTTGAAGCATCGGTAACTTCGAAGTCGATGTTCCACAGCTGCAGCGCGACTCGTAGAACTCTAGCGGCTGTTAAACACCGCACGGTGGTCGCGACCGCCGGGCTGGTACGGGGCCCAGCTGCATGCAGTGAGCGTATCGCATGCATATACACTGTGCATACATACCGCATGCACTGTATTGCACACATACCGCATGCACTAAATCTCAGTGCATGATCGCATAAGCGAGATCCAGACCCAATGTTTCGCTGCTCCTCATTTGAATTTGCAATTTTTTACGTACAATTTGGTAGCAGCGAACGTTATGGAGTTACCACATGCTATACGTAGCAGACGATGCTTTTCATTCAATTCTCATACTAGTACATTCTGATTAGTGAACAGTGCAAAAATATCAAAATTTCGGGAGGATAAGGATAGTGATCGTAAGGGCGGGAGTTTGGGTGAATTTTCGGAAGCCTCCCGATGAAATCGGGAGGGTTGGCATTGCTGCATTTGTGATTCATTCGTTGAACTTTTGTGCTAAAAAGGGCATAACTGTGAAAAATTGACGAAACGCACTAAAACTCGAACTTGCTCTGTAACTTATCGTAATAAAGTCATGCACCAAGTTTCAATTGAAGATGTAAAAGGGTATGGGAAAAAGTCTGGAAAACCACAGGTGCGACAGACAGATAGATGGTCAGACAGATGGAGAGCAAACCTATAGTCCCCTCAGATGAAACTAGCAGGGGACTAATCAGACAATCCTCTGTATGTCTGTGTGTACATTTGAAAAGTCAGAGAAAAAAACAGGTCTGGGCCGATCAAATTTTGCATACGTGTTGGTGGTACCCAGGGTTAGATCGTGGGCACGTACCACCTCCCGCCTCTCCCTCCACGAGGTGAGGGGGGGGGGGAGATGACTTACGATCATCATCTGCACAATGCCACAGTACAAGTGGTTAACTGACCCCTGCTGCAGACAGGAAGGATTATTAGCCACAAGCCAAAATATATTTTCCTCACCTCCCCCACGATACCCCACACCCTCCCTCCCACACACAAGGGTGCTCCTGAAGGGAGCGGTTGTTTCTAATGTAATAAGTACACTTTTTAAAGTAATATTAATTATTGAATCGGTAAGGTTCAGTATGGAAAAGCAAAGCCAATGAAACGAATATCTGTGCATTATAACAGCTTATAAAGGTTACTTCTACGTACAAATCTATACTTGACACAGGTAAGGAGGATAAGGTTTAAAAAGTGTACGGGGAATGATGGAAGAGTTAAATAATATCCAGTTCAATGTTATTATTTATTTATTTTTGTTACTGAATTAGTTTAAACACATACAGTACATGTATGTGTAAATGTATATATAAATCAAAAAAACACACTGACCAATTTATAAAAAAAACAATTACATTTTTTAAAATGAGCAAACATTTGTTTTTCTTCAAAGTCAGAAACACATGTATGTTTAAAGTACCTTCACAAGATCGAATAATCGGGTGCACTCTTCATTGGAGATAACGTCATCCAGCAGGACCCTGCCAGAGCCATTTAGCTGTTCAGCTTCTTGAGTCAGAGTCACACCATCCATGAGCAAGGGACCACCTAGGAAATGATAGTGGAAAGCAAATTGTCAAACAGCAATGGGGAGCACCTCAGAACATACAGTTATGCAGAAAGATTATCAGAATCAATGTCACACAGTTCGCCTTGATCGACACGAACATTCAAAATATTGAGTACAGTATATGATAAATAACTGCGTACAAGGTTTATCCTGAATCATAGATTTAAGAATAAACTTGACACAGGAAGATACCATTTAATCCACAAAAATAAGGTAACATAAACTGCAGCTTTCATTTATTTCTTTATTATACATTGTCTGAAGATGAAGTATGATGATGTACATAAACAAGGACAATGGTGGACAACTGACAAATGAACATAGCATAAGGGATTTGACTGAAATCCCAGTATCACCCGATAATAAGTGCACAGATGGAAATGCCAATTACATGAAATTGTAAATAAAATACAAGGCTTGAGCACAGCATACTGACTGTCCCAGTCGAGGAAAGTCTATTCAATCAATAACATTGACATTGTGATTCGAAAACCTAAGTTCAAATGATGACCAACATTATTGGTTGTGATGTCATACTGCTAAAAAGTCATCGGAATGAGATCCTCACAAATTGAGTCCAAGAGACACCATTATATATATATATATATATATATATATATATATATATATATATATATATATATATATTAACTGCATACCTCCGAGACAATGGAACACAATGTACAGCGATCCCCAGAGGCAGTTCTTTCAATTGTATATGTCTTAATTAGTCCCTTCCATATGTCTAGTGGATAATAAGGAAAACATGTATTGCATGGGACTCATGTAGTGAGGTCTTTTATATCTCATATATCCTCACTTTAACCTTTGACCTTTTCCCTTCCGTTACATGAACCATGCAAATAAGAATGCTTAACACTCTACAGGTGTCTCCAGCATGCTCGCGCTGGGAGCGCTTCGTGCCGACAATGTACACACAGTTGTACATCGTTCCTTTGGAGTTTGCACGCCCATTCTCCTTTCAAATGTGCATGCCAATTCCCAACCACCACCTCACCTCAGACTTCATCCCGCTCACAAAACCTCACCACATTCACCACAACCAATTTCTTACAACTGGGAAAAATATCCCTTCCACAACCCACGCCAACTCGCGACTTTTATTCACCCATTTCACGACGAGTGCCATATGGCACTCAGCCTTCACCATGGACGCCACGTGGCGATCATCATTAGTACGAATGCCACATCTTCACCATCTTTCACTACAAATGCTAAGGCAAGAGCACCCTGCTCCATGATCATCAAATCTGCACCGAAGCGTCAGGGGACATGGAGGGGACATGGGTCGAGTTGCTTGAAGGCATAACGTGAGGTGCAAACGTTCATTGCGGCTAATGAAGGGACCATCAGGAAGCATGAGGATTTCACAACAATTCCATGATAGAATGAAGAGCAGCGCAAGTTCGGGGCCAAAACATGTGTCCGAGGACCGTGGCCCCATATAAAGCTCAAAGCTCTGAACCATGTCTAGTTTAGCGAGTAACTGCCCCCTTTCCAGTTCCGAGACAAAGCGAGGCATGGTTACGGCCACTGTGGCCCAATAGAGGAGCGGGATTTTTCCTGTAGCTCGTCATGATCCGGTTCTCGGCCCCTCCCTTTGTCCAGGCCCATAAAAAGGACAGAGCGGATTCAGTTTACTCTCTTTTGAGTCAGTCGCAGTCGGTCTTTCAGTCAGCCTGCTTGTGTGTCAGTTTGTTGGCTGCTCGAATTAACCGGGTTCGCCCTGTACAGTGTGTGTGTGTGTGTGTGTGTGTGTGTGTGTGTGTGTGTGTGTGTGTGTGTGTGTGTGTGTGTGTGTGTGTGTATAGATGTAGATATATAGATATAGACATAGATGTGCCTGGTGTTGGCTTAATGGTTAGGGTGGTGGGTTAGGATCCTGGGGTCCTGAGTTCAAATCCCGCTCAGCTGTTGAATTAATACCAGGTGGGGTTAACTCGACCTGTCATCCTTCCGGGATCAGCAAAATGAGTGCCAGCATGCTGGCAGACTGTGGCGGAGTGGCGACAATCCAGGATTGTGCCCAATAGCCAAGGAGACTGCTTCGGCAGCAGCAATGCTCTGCACAAAGTATGGTCCCAATGTGTGTATGTATGTATGTATGTATGTATGTATGTATGTATGTACGTATATATGTATCTATAGAAAGACCAACCCACATCTCTCACTTGTAAATGGAGGGAGCCTCATTGGTATGTATTGCTGTCTATGCCATTACTGATGATTCGCCAATAAGTGATGAAACCGGTCCGGTGTCTGAGGGGGTGCATAGCATTGGGATTACTCATGTGTGTACAATGTCTGAACGTCTTTGTAGTTGTTGAGGGACTCTGAAGGGGTTTGAAACAGCATCAGCACTCACCTTGTGAAAGTCTTCTTTGGTTGCTTTATGCAGCAAATTGGGCTCAAGGAGTGTGGAAGGGGTCATACATATATATATATATATATATATATATATATATATATATATATATATATATATATATATATATATATATATATATATATATATATTGTTGGGGATTCGCGCCCGCCGGCGTGCTGACGGCCACGTAACTCGAATCGCGGCACGTCGCCCACCGGACGGACAATCCAGTCGTGACACTCTCGGACTAACGCCGGGAACCAGTCACGGGTGGACCTTTCGGTCTCACCGCGATCGAGCCAATCAGCCCCCGCGTGGGATAGGGTTGCTCGCCAAATTCGACCTACCTAAGTACCCACGCGGAGGGTAGACCGGGCGATCGCACCTCGCCGCAGGTCGACTTCGGACACGGGCCACTTAAGCGACCCGTTCCGTACTATCGGGATAACCGAGCGGTGTTATCGTCGACCTCGACGGTTCGATTAATTATCGGGCGTATTCAGCCCACTACCAACCCTTTACGTGAAGCAAGATGAGGATTCAATGAAAGAAATGACGAAGCGAAGCGGGAAACAGTTCAACACAAAGCACATTTATTCGCGATGAACGGAAAGCACACATATTCAATTCCACCAAAAGCACACAGAAAAGAAGAAAAACACAATGCAATTTTACACAAAAAGCAAATGCGACAATGCAGATCTAATACCGATTACGCGAGCACACGGCAACACTTATGCAATTCTACTTCACAGACGGCGCCGACAACACATACCCAAAACCAAGGAAAAGAAATACCCTCAAGGATGAGGCGGGCCTGAGGCCGAGACCGGGTCGCGCCTACCCGTCTGGTGATGAGACGCGGAGCGGCGATGGCGCCTCAACTCCGCGGGCCTCGCGGACGGTGTCTGGTAGGGGGTGGGAAAGGGGCCCCCTTGGTCGCACTATCTCAGCGCGGGGGGAAACAGGAGGGGGTTGCTGATGCTCGGGGTATAGAGGATCTTTATTATCCCGCGACGAGCGTCTCCACCTCGGCCAGGTCGCGCTGTCGGCCTCCCTCGGGTGCAGCTCCCTGCACGACGCGAGCACCCCCTCGTCTGGTGTCGCCGCCTTTCCACAGCTCCGTCCCCTCCGTTCCGACTCCAACGCACACGACGAGCAGCTCCACCGCCCGTGAAGTCTTGACTCTCTGTTTCCGACTCTCCTACTCTCCGCCTCTGGACTCTCCGACCCTCTTCTGACTGACGAACACGGTCCTTTTATCCCCCCGTAGCTTCGCCTTTGACCCCCTCCCTTTGACCTTTCACCTCGCTCCCCATTGGCCCGAGAAAAAGTGGGCGTGAAGGCTTTTTGATCCATAAATTTGCATATATCGATCGTCCTGGAGGCGGGGCCAAATCGCCCCTCGCTCACCGATTGGACGGCAAAAAGTGGGCGTGTGTCGTTTTTGATCCGTTTTTGAAGCACAAAATCCGTGATTTTGTACACGCTGTTCGACGCGCGCCCTGCACGAGTCCAACACCGGTACCCACAGCGGGGCAAGAACGGTGGCGATGCTACGGTTGCGAGGTGTGACGGGAAGGTCGTGGCGGTTGTGGTGAAGCGGCGTTGTGGTTGGTGGTTGATGTTGTGATTGTGGTGGTAATCATGGCGGTTGGTCCAAATTAAAGATAGTAAAAGAAAAACGGCTATCCTGAAGAGTCGCAGCACGCATAAATGACATGTATTCCCACTAGACAACGGGTTTGGGCCTAACTACACATATACTTGCCGAGATACCTCACCTAAGGGACCTGAATGGTGGTTTGCGAATTTGGTAACCACAACAATATATATATATATATATATATATATATATATATATATATATATATATATATATATATATATATATATATATATGTGAGCAACAATGAGCAACACATCTCGTGGTATGGTGAGGATCAAATCATACTCTTAGCTCTTGATTACAAGTTAAACAAAAAAAATTCAAAAGAAAAGAAAAAAATATGTCAGTATGCCTCACGTGGGGTTGAATATTGTTTTGATGCAAGAATCCCAACCTTGTTGCATTAGATTTTGGTGCTGTGAGCCATCCCTACATCTTCAGAAAAACTTTTTTTTTTCTTAATTCTTTACGTTCTTCTTCTTTGTGTGAATCAATTATTAATTTCTTGAAATAACTGGCTTCGGTGAAACATAACGCACATTTTCATTTTAACACTTGACATTCAATAGATGACATTAAATAACTGTTAGGAACTGAATCACGACATATAGGATAAAGTTTCTTACATTAGCATTTCAAAAATATGTGACGTGAGAGTTCCCTCCCCTGACTGACGTATGAACAAGGTTGCATTCACAACACACAGCAATGTTTCCAAAGCTTCTGCCCATTTGATGAACTCTTCCCTCGAGGACTTCAAGTAGACAGTGACCATCAAGTCGTGTCCTTCTCCATCCTAAGCCCTGATCTTTATTACCTCCATTAACCTTTCCTAACCAAATCCTCTTACTTGCTGGTTTCAGTGTGTTTTCTCTGTCTCTGTCTCTGTCTGTCTCTGTCTCTGTCTCTGTCTCTGTGTCTGTCTGTCTGTCTGTCTGTCTGTCTGTCTGTCTGTCTGTCTGTCTCTCTCTCTCTCTCTCTCTCTCTCTCACTCCTAAACTTTCTCACTCTCTCTTGTTCATTCATTCCCTTGCTGGTTATGCCCAATTGTTGCCCCACTACCCAACTGTCAATTTCACTTTGCTCTTTCATGAGCACGCTCTCATAGAAAAAAAACAGCAATTTCTTTCACCACTTGCCACTTTGCTATGATCTAGTGATACTTTATTAACATATGAGGAGTCTTGCTTATTCTGAAAACACTTGCTAATGGAAGAGATCCTTGTAAAAGTTCATGCCTCTGTCTTCGCAGAGTTTTTAAGATATCATGTTTGTATTATGTGATTGGGGAATCCATTTATTTTTCCAGATGATCCCTAGGTTCAGAATGCTACTGTACTTTCTGATTAGAAAGAAAATAGTTTTCTTACGAACTAATGACACAACATTCAGGTAGTGGAAAAAAAAATGGAAACACCAATGTAAAGTCACTTAATTGGGCATTGGAACTCTCTCTGTCTCTCTCTGTCTCTCTGTCTCTCTGTCTCTCTGTCTCTCTGTCTCTCTGTCTCTCTGTCTCTGTCTCTGTCTCTGTCTCTGTCTCTGTCTCTGTCTCTCTCTCTGTCTCTGTCTCTCTGTCTCTGTCTCTCTGTCTCTGTCTCTCTGTCTCTGTCTCTCTGTCTCTGTCTCTGTGTGTCTGTCTGTCTGTCTGTCTGTCTGTCTGTCTGTCTGTCTGTCTGTCTGTCTCTCTCACTCCTAAACTTTGGCAGCCTGTATGCACCGTGGCATCGAGTCCACCAGCATCTAGAATTCTGTGGGAGGGATACGGTACCATTCTTCCACGAGAAAGTCAATCAACTCACATCTGTTTGATGGAATTGGAAAACGCCGTCTCAGGCATCATTCCAGAATATCCCAAAAATGCTCGATTGGGTTCAGATCTGGTGACTGAGAAGGCCAAGACATATGGATAACATCAGTGCCATTCATGCTCATCAAACCATTGGGTGACCACACATGCTGTGTAGTTAGGGTATTGTCATCCTGAAAGACACCCCCCCCCATTCCCTTCCCACCCTCCACCCCCTCAAAAAGGAAAGAAAAGCTGCAACATAGGGTCAAGATAATCACTCAACACCATTAATTTGTGATTGGAATTGACCTTGCCTTCTAAGGGAATGACTGCACCCAAACCATGCCAGAAAAATGCACTCCACAACATTACAGAACCACCAGAACCCTTCACTGTTGGAACCAAGCACTCAGGGTTGTAGAGTTATTTAGGTTGGTGCCATACGTGCACTCATCCGTTTATCGAGAACTTGGTGAAGGATGATTCATCTGACCATATCACATTTCTCCACTGCTCAGTTGTCCATTGCCTGTAATCTTTGCACCACTGAACTCGCAAACCTGCATTGTCAGGAACGATGGGCGGTTTAAGCACTGCAGCCTGACTATGATTTCCCACTCTGTGGAGTTCCCAGTGGACTGTTTTTGATGAAACTGGCTGCTCACACCCAAGTTGAAATTTGCAGTCAATTGATCTGCAGTTGCTCCCCTGTTTTGCCTTGCACTTTGAATTAATGCACGGATATCACGATTCTGGAGTTTGCACTTCCAACGATTGTTGCCCCTGTCTGATGATGTCTTTCCCTCAGAGTTCCATGCTGGCATCACCTTAGACACCGTTGCTCATGAAACAACAGCAAATTGAGCTGTCTTTGTCACTGAAGCTCCTGCCAAATGCACCTCAAGAATAACCCCTCTTTCAGTGTCACTGAGGTCTCCTTTTGCAACCAGGCCTGTGCAGCATTTTTACATATGACCCTAAGTATGCTGGGATGTCATTTTCTTGATTAAAACAAGGGCCACACCTGTGTGGAAGCTTTCGATGTACTTGGTGTTCCTCATTTATCCAGGTGTTTCCATTATTTTGTTCACAACTTGGAAATACTATGTTGAAGAATTAAAAAAATACATTTTTATTTTATGGACTATTGTGAGCATCTCATTCCGAGAATGTTTTAATCCCCATTTGTAGCTGCACCATCAAGGTCCATCAGCATTGCGATACCCAGAGCCACTCTTCCATGAGCCTGGACTTTGTAAACAAAAATAATCTCACCTTCCGTTACTTGTGTGGCAAAGTTGTCCGACTCACGGTTCTTAGCCTCAACCATATCTTCTATCTCCTTCATGAGGTTCCCAATTTCCTCAGAGATGCGTGATGTGGTGCTACGCTGTTCTCTGAAACAGATATACAGTGGACAGATATTTCAGGAGTTGGCACCTGACCATGACATGAAAGAGGGACATGATAGATCAGAGAAGCACACCTTTGAATTGTCCACTCGGGATTGAATTACTGACAAAATCGGATCCGAATACAAACTCATACCCATGTGCTTTGCAGGTAGGGCTATGCACTGTAGAATATGGCAATCCTCGAAGGAAGCATTCAGGGGAATTCTCTGTGTACTCGAACATATTGCAAGGATACACTTGCTATATTTCCTTTTAAACCAAGCCATAGCATGATGCTTAAGCAAGGCATAAGCATGGCATAACTACGACATTCATAGCATTATTGCTCTGAGGAAAACTAAAAAAAGTTAATGAAATTATGACACAGCATGACAACAGCATAAATTTTGGATGATGTTCAAAACAAGGGTGTGTAAGCTGGTTCAGAAGACCCTGCTGAGGCCCCGTTTGGCAGAATGGGTCAAAATCATGGCCCTAACCCGAACCTAACCCTAACCCTGGAAGGGACACCACATGCTTTCTGTTCGCTGCTTCACCTTGTAACCTGTCCTGAGGGACTGCTTATTCGTAGCGTCTGTGAGATTAATGTTTATATTTTAGATGGTTTGGGGATGTGCTCGACAAGTATCTGAAAGAATTCCGGTGAAAAACGGAAGTTTTAACATTTTGTTAGGGCATTTCATCCGACGGCAAGCTGGCTGGTCACGTGACGCCGCGCGCAGACGTGCAGGCAGCGAGTGATTGAGCTTCTCGGTGGCCCGAGGGTCCTTTTTAGTTGGGGTCCAGCTCTGTCCTGGACCTGGACACAGCCATTAAATACACACACTTGGAGTATTTATTTCACGGCGATAAACGTGGGTTTGAAAATTGCATAATGATGTTGGGAATGATTCCTAGAATATGGAGATTTTTGCTTCGAGCAGCCTCAAGCATTTATTTTAAATTCAATTTGAATTCTGTTTTCACTTTCCGTAGTCGCTAAGGTTGGTTAACACTCGGTTGCATAAAGTTTTGTATCCGAGCTGAGCGTCAAACCCGCTCGGGTGTATTATTATTATTATTGTTCTTTGTTTCCATAAGACCTGTGTCACCAAATTATTAATACTGTGTTTGATATAAGCATGGATATTCCATTCTTTCCTCACCAAAAATGACAGATTTCTCAGGGGATTTGATAAGAATGTCAACAGATCTCATGAGTACCTTTTTATACATGATCTAAGGCTCATAGTGGAGCTTTTGTAAATGTTTGAAGTTTGTTTTTTTAACTTGGCCACTAAACTGACAACAGCTGCTAACACCAAGGATTTTAACCTATGACCTCTGAGATTCCAGACCTAGGCCCAAGCTCTGAGACCCAACTTCACCCTCATCAGCCTGTTTGGCATGTACAGCAACTAAGGTTACGTTTGCCAAGTTTTGTATGTACGTACATAACAATGTCTTAGGAATCCCGCATGCTTCATATATTCATATATTATATTGAGTGAGCCAAAAATTTAGGAACGTGCCAAAATTAACCAGCTTCATTAAGCTATACGATATAATGCATTCACTGCTAGACTTCACGCCCTGTCTCCCGGAGTGACTGCTTATCCATAGCGTCAGTCACATCTGAGTCTATATTTTCGGACATTTTGTGAGGTGCTCCAGGGGAATCAAAGCAAATCTGGTGAAAAACTGACGTTTAAAAAAAAGTTATAATGTTTGCGTAGACCGCGAATGATGTACCACGTCACGCGTGCACAGACAAGCAGGCAACATGGCGGATTATCTGCAATGTTTATTTCATGGGCGATTAAACTTTGTGATGTCTCCAGGGTTGCTCCACATTAAGCAGCAACTCTTTTGTGGATAAAGTCATTATTTAAACGATTTCATTTTATTTAATCAACTGTTGCATGTGCGGTGAAGTGTGCTTTAAAGTTAAAGGGATCCTGTATGAGTATATGGTATGCAGCCACAGCCTGACCAGCCATTCCCCATCAACCTTTTAATTGGAGTGCTTGTTTGAGTGTTTAAGCCACTTGCCGAGTACCCTATAGTTGATAGTGGAACCGTGCTCCGTCATTCTGAGAGAATTGTTCACTCAATGCAGATGCTTTTGCCACGCAACGTCATTCAGAGTGGTTTGTGCTCTGTCATCCTGAGCGAGTGGTATGTGCTCCATCATATTGAGCGAATGATTCTTCTCCATAATCCTGAGTGAGTGGTTCCTGCTCCGTCGTCCTGAGCGAGTGTTTCGTGCTCCGTCATCCTGAGCGAATGGTTCCTGGTATTTATCATGATTGTATTTATCAGATGGTATTTGGATGGTATTTATCGTGCTCAGAGATAAACACCGGATGGTATTTATCTCTGAACATGTGCAGGTCATATTTATCTCTGGCCATGTCCGAATAGACAGCTTGTTTGTCTCTGGACCGCTTGGCTCCAGATGCGTCTAGGTAGTGTTTGGCTCTGGACATGTCCAGGCGGTGTTCATGTCCGGACGGGAGTATGTTTTCAGACATGTCCAGGTGGGAGTTTGTCTTTCGACAGCTTGGCTCCAGATGCGTCCGGGTGGCATTTATCGCCGAACGTATCTGGGCAGTATTTATGTCCGGATGGGAGTTTATCTCCAGACGGGAGTTTATCTGCAGACGTGTCCAGGCGGTGTTTGTCTCTGAATAGGAGTTTGTCTCTGGACGAATCCAGATGGGAGTTTGTCTTCAGATGTGTCCGAGTAGTGTTTGTGTCCGGACGGCTTGGCTCCGGATGCCTCCGTTGGGTTTTGTTTCCGGACGTGTCCAGGCAGTGTTTGTCTCAAGGCCAGGCCGTGTTTATCGTATGACTGGTAGAAAGTGGATGTCAGACATTATTTTGCATCCACCTTCACTGCTATTCAATACAGAATCATTTTGATGAGACAGCATGAATCATAATTAACACTCCACCACACATCTGCCTTCCCTTCCTCTCAACTCACAATGTCTTCCCTTCCCCCACCTCTCCTTGCTCCCCCTCTTCACTCTCCCACCCCTCTCTCTCTTCCCCCTTCTTCCCCCCCCCCCCATTTAGTACTCCCGTAAGTGCGAAGCGACGGGAGGTATTTGCTCGTAAAAAGTAATGATAATGAAAATAATATTTTTTAATTCAATTTTTTGGGGGGATATTCTGTATGTGTGTAAAACACCCTGGTGATGTCTGTGCTTGCCCCACTCTTCTCATTGACATTTCTCCACCCCTTCACTGGTGAATTTAACTTGATAGGCTTAAGCTGTTCCATTGAATTAATGTTAAATCTGCAAGTGGCTAATTAGCATTAGATACTAAAAGATAAGAGGTGGAAGTAAAAGATAAAGAAAGATACTCACTGTTGCCTTTGCCGAAGGCTCTCTGGCTTGATCCAGTCGGGAGTCCAAGAATCCTTTTCTCAGGCAAAGCACAAGCAAGCAAGAGAAAGGAGTTAATAATTGGCTTTCAGACAAATGGGCACAGCATTGTATTTATGTATTGCCTTCCCAACAGGGAGTCAAATATCAGCTCACAGTGTAAAATTGTTACCACGTGTGGGTACACACCACTTACATTCCTTTATGATTTATCTTCACCGTGATATCATTTTTTAAGTCATCCCCATCCCTCTTATCGGTAATAAAATATCTCAAACCCCCAACAAATCATAAAAGAGTCCATATTTTGACTCACAGGATCAACAAATTCAGTTCCAAAGCTTTCGCTGGCGAAGAACAGCAACTCCTTTTCGAGCAAAGAGCGCTCAATATATCTCTTTGCCTCCTATCATCAGGGCAAAGTGAAAGAAAACAATCAGACGAGGAAAATACACTGATTCAACATCATCAAGAACATGTAGAAACTTGAAGGGCAATCGGTAGAGCGCATACCTCCGCCACATAATACCTGATCCACGAGAACATATCAGGCCCAATACATTTTTGAAATATCATGCTACACAGTATTATGTTGTTTTTGGCCCTATTTCTCAATGGTGAAGAATCACATTAAAGATTAAATAATTGTCATATCCAGATCCGGATTCGGATCTTCACCAAAATCAAATCAATTAGTCCTTGCCACACACCGAATCTGTCCACAAATTTCATCCGAATCTGTCCACAACTTTTTGAGATATCCTGCACACAGACAGATAGACAAACAGGCAAACAAATAGACAGAAAGGGGTGAAAACTTAACTTCCTTCACCTTCGGTGGTGGAAGTAAATATACACATGGAGAAAAATTAAGTTTGCCGACAAAATTGTGCTGTTTGTTGAATTTTTTTTTTCTTTAATCAATTTCAAATTTTCTTTCAAACATAAATGAAAAAACTCTGCATGTGCAAGCTGCATTTTCATGATCACTCGACCAAGGCTATTTTGCACACCCGCACATACAGCATGGTAGGGGTAGCACCTTGAAAAAACACTTTCACCTGGTTGAGGTTTAGAGAAAGTAACAGTATTGTTGCATACTTCTATTGGCAGACTGCACAACACTTGGTGAAAGCCAAAGATGGTAAAAAAAATATTGGGATGAATGATGCTGGGATTCCTACAGAGAAATTGGATGTCAAATTGGCTTCCATCAGATTGTTTTCAGCAGATTGGTTCACAAACATCAACAAACAATGATGTTAAACACAGGCCACAGAAAGCAAGTGTCACACCAGCAATTGCTGCATGCATCCTGACTTGGGGGTGGTAAACATCTCCATTCAAACATCATTCTGTTTTTGGTGTAAAACAGTGCAATAAAACAGACATCTTCAATGTGTAATTCAGAGATCAACAAAACCTCTGAATTTGTCTCAAGTGATTTGTCAAACATGCATACTTTACCAATATATGGGGGTTTTTTGATAAACGTTCTGGATTCTGAATAATTTTGTCAGTTAAATTGCGATGATCCTTACAATAATTCATGGAGCAGTGTTTGTGTGGTTGTCTGGGCAGTTCTGGGCTGATTACATCCAGACTTGCTATATAGGATTAGCAGGACCCCAATTAGTGTATCGGGGTGTTTTTATCTTTGCCAATGGATTTGGGGGAGGGGAGTAAGGGGGAGGGACACAAATTATTTACGTAAATGTGTATTGTATAGCGCCGCCTCTAGGTGGGAGAGGGTATTACGAGTCTCCACCATTT
Organism: Eptatretus burgeri; assembly: GCF_056783735.1. Classification (NCBI taxonomy): domain Eukaryota; kingdom Metazoa; phylum Chordata; class Myxini; order Myxiniformes; family Myxinidae; genus Eptatretus; species Eptatretus burgeri. The sequence continues at coordinate 34,886,142 of NC_140970.1, read as the reverse complement.
ACATTGCACTATTCCTGTCCCCACATTTTCCAGTTGGGTGAGGTGTTTTGAATTAT
>NC_140970.1:34858586-34881086 GCF_056783735.1 Eptatretus burgeri | reverse complement strand
ACAAAGTCCAACAAAACTGTCCTAGAAGCATACACACGCACCTCAGCCGAAAGGCTGAAGTAGATGGTCAATCGAACACACACATCCTAATCCCGATGGGTCAGAATGCATGGTCATACAATCGGACCGCTCCTCAATGGGAGTACATCCCCATGACACCCATGAGCATGGAGCAGAAGCTCCTCCCTGAGGTGAACTGGTAAAACCCTCCAAGACATTAAGTCGGGGTCAAACCTCATTACTGTAATGCCTATCATGAAGGAAGTACCACACCAGCTATTGCTGTGTGCATCCAGACCAACAGGAAATGCCTGACCTGTCTGTGGTACATACAAAAAAATTCTGAGCATAGCCAGGAACATTAAAAAAGTTTTACTTTTTTTTTGGCATGACCTTTTTTTTTGGCATGACCTTTTTGGCTTGACCTCAGCAAAACCCATTAATGTGGTGGAGATCAGATTCCACTCCACTGGACCAAACAAGGGAGCGCAAGCCACGATTCCAAGGATACCGATCATCCCATCAGACTTAGGCTTTCCTTCTTACTTTCGGCGAATTCAGTTTCCAGTCAGTCTGCTTTTGCATGACCATCAAGTCCCAACGGCAAAGCTTCAAGGTTGTTGGCCTAAATCTTAAAGAGCTCGCATTCACACATGGCCAGCTGTATGTGGTGGCAAGCAGAGTGGGAAGCCCCAAAGTCTTTTTATACATTGTAATGAAAAGGAAACTTGCAATATTGTTTCGCAGAAAGTTCTTCAGTGAGACAAAGTCAATTGCACCTCATCTTCATTTCACAACTGTCAGTAATTGTCATTGTGATACACAATTATAAGCAATTGTCTGCTCTTTGCATCCTTTACCCCATCCATGCAGCACATAAAGGTCTGCTTCTTACTCTTCTTCCCTCAGTGATACCCAGCATGGTTGATTTCTCCAGATTTTCGTTTTCTGCACACATGATGTGTCCAAAGTATGACAGTTTCTGTTTTGGCATCACAACTTACAATATACGAGGTGTGTTCAAAAAGTATCCAACCTTAATTTTTCGTGCCTAAACAAATGAAGCTAGGGAGGCATGGTTTGGTGCACGTATGTAGGCGATCCTAATCCGTATGCGTGAATATTTTCCCACCTGCAGAAGCTGTCAGTTGCCGACAGACCGCCGATGAGTGAGGAAGTGTAAGTGAGCGCCGTCGGATTTTCGTTTTTGACAAAATGACGGAAAAACTTGAACAACGCTACTGCATCAAATTTTGTGTAAAGCTTGGCGATTCCCAAGTGGAAACGATCCACAAGATTCAACAGGCCTTCGGGAACGAAGCAATGGGCACCACACAGATAAAAGAGTGGTACAACCGCTTCAAAGATGGTCGCACACCAGTGGAAAGTGACGCACATTCTGGTAGGCCCTCAACATCCCGAAATGAGATCGTCATTAACCAAGTGAGGACCCTGCTGATGCAGGATCGTCGAATCACGATCAGAGAACTTACAGCCAAGGTGGACGTCAGTATTGGATCCGTTCATTCCATTGTGACTGAGGATTTCGGCTTAAGGAGAATTTCAGCGAAGTTCGTACCAAAGCTGCTCATGATTGAGCAGAAGCAACTCCGTTTGGAGATCGCACAGGACATGCTGGAGACTGTGAACAGCGATCCCAACTTCAACACAGTGATCACTGGCGATGAGACCACAGTGATCCGTCATTTTGTCAAAAACGAAAATCCGACGGCGCTCACTTACACTTCCTCACTCATCGGCGGTCTGTCGGCGACTGACAGCTTCTGCAGGCGAGAAAATATTCACGCATACGGATTAGGATCGTCTACATACGTGCACCAAACCACGCCTCCCTAGCTTCATTTGTTTACGCACGAAAAATTAAGGTTGGATACTTTTTGAACACACCTCGTACATGGTGGTCTCATTTCTTCAAGCAATGATGTGTTTGTTCTTCTTGCAGTCCGTGGAATTTTTAATATTTGTCTTCAGAACCACATTTTAAAACTTGCAATCTTTTTGCTGTCTTTCTTTTTTACCATCCATGACTCGCATCCATACACTGCAACTGAAAATACCAGAGTATTCACCAGCCTCCTCTTGGGTTGTTTTGTCACATCTTTGTTTTTTCCAGATCTTTGTCAATTCTGACATTGCTGTTCTCCCCAACATCGATTAATTTCTCCTCCGGATTCTCCACTCCTTTCAATCTCAGAACGCAGGAACAAGAAACTTTCCACTATTTCCACATGATCGTCTCCCAATCTGAACACGTCGATCTTCTCCGTTGACAAGATTTGAATCTTTTTTAGGTTAAAATAAAGACCATCTTTTTCACTTTCCTTCTTCACCATCAGCAGCAGTTTTATGAAGTTCTGTTTACTTTATGCCAACAAAGTGGTCTTGTCAGCATACCTTAGGGTGTTGCTGCATCTTCCTGCAATCCTGATTCCAGCTTCTATGTTGTCCACGTTTGATTTCCTCATGATGTATTCACGATACAGATTGATCAAGGGGAGAGAATGCATCTCTGTCTGACCCTTGATCCAATTCCAAACCATTCTGTCTCACCATCCTCTGTTCTTGCTGTAGCTTCTTGTTTAGTGTACAGGCTTCTTATCAGGAATATCAGGTTCTCTGACATACCCATTTCTCTCAGCACAATCCACATCAATTCATGATCAACACAATAGAAAGATTTGCTATAATCTATAAAACAGATACACCTTCCTCTGAGATTCTCGTGCATTTTCCATGATTCTCCTCATACTTGCGATTTGATCTCTAGTACGTCTTCCTCTTCTGAAACCTGCTTGTTCAACAGGAATTTCTTACTTTATGAAGTCTTCTATTCTGTTTTGAATGACCTTTAGCAGTAACGTGTGGGCTTGTGAAATCAAGACAATGGTTCGGTTATTTGAACATTCTCTTGCATCCCCTTTCTTTGGCAATGGTATGTAGACTGTCAGCTTCCACCTTCTCGGCCATACAACGCTGCTCCAGATCTGTGTACAGGTAGCTGTTAAAATTGTGATTGTCTCCTCCCCAACTACATTCAAGAGTTTGATTGGAATTTTGGTTTTCCATATGCCAGCTCTTTCAGGGCTATATGTACCTCACATTTTATCACTAATTGTTTTTGCTCATATTCTCTTTCATCGAAGGTTGCCGTCATATTACTTTCTCATTTGTATAGAGTTTCGGTATAGTCCTTCCGTCTTTCCTTCACTTGTGTTTCTTCTGTCAGGTCTTTTGTTGTTATACTCTGCAGGACACCAAGCCTTGACCTAAACTTTCCTGTGATCTCTCTGATATTTCCTTAAAGATCACTTGGTTTTCCTGCTTTGTTGTCACTTTATATCTCAATGCATTACTCTGAAATATTGATATTTGTCTTTCCTAGCTTGTCGTTACAAGTCAGTATTTAGCAGCCTCATGTCGTGTCCTGATGCGCATTTGGTTTTCAACCTCTCTTCTTCTATTTGGAATATTTATTGCCTCTTCTGACAGCCATTTAGCCTTCTTCTTTCAACTTGCTTTTGAGATGTTGAATTTGACCTGTTATTAGTCCCCTACCGGTATCACCAAAGGCGGTTATAGGTTTGCTCTCCATCTGTCCGTCCCACCTGTGGTTTTTCAGACTTTTTCCCGATGCCCTTTAACATATTCAACTGAAACTTGGTGCATGGCTTTATAATGATAAGTTACAGAACAAATTCGAGTTTCAGGGTGTTTCGTCAATTTTTCACAGAGTTATGCCCTTTTTGGACTTACAAAATATCACATCTGTTGGGAACATGTATTGCAAAGCAATTCTCGTTCTTTTTTTACAATGTGTTTAACCTCTTTCCACAATTCATTTGGCATTCTGTCACCCAAGTCCAGCTCTGCAAAAAGTTTTTTTTTTGTTTTTTTTTAAACCTTTATTGGATATTGTTGAGATATGCTTCGAAGATCATACCTGGTTGGAATTTTATATATATATATATATATATATATATATATATATATATATATATATTCACCTTTCTCAATTTGATTTCATGATCTGCCCCACAGTCTGCCCCTGACAGAGTATTGGCAGATTGCATAGCACTTCTCCATCTTCTGTTGATTAGAATGTGATCAATCTGATTTCTATATGTTCCCATCAGGTGAAGTCCATGTTAACAGTCTACGTTACGGGTGTATGAACCATGTGTTTGCAATTATGAGCTTATTCTTCACACAGAACTTCAGCATTCACTCCCCTTGGCTCATTTCAGATACCAAGTCAGTGCTTTCCTGCAAGTTGGAGCATATATCGGAATGATGGTGGTGTTCACTGAATGTCCTTTCAACCTTTGATATTAACCAATCATTGACTGGTTTGTATCCCACTACTGACCCTCCTTATTGAACATCACTTCCACTCCATTTATTTTACAGGTTTCGTGACCAGAAAAGAACACTTTGTGAATCATCACATCGAAACTTCCCAAATCCAGCCCATCTAAGTTCACTTATCCCCAAAATTTCAGTTCTTGTCCTCTCCATCTCTCTCATTATAACATCTAACTTTCACTGGATCATTGACCTCATATTCCATCTTGACCTTTCTCAATTTGAGTTCTACATGTTGCCCATCGGGTTGTCAAAACTTTATCCAGTCAATGTATTGCCTGCCATAAACAAAAAGTTCAGTGGTGAGGAGACTTATTGTGAAAGAATGCCTGTTACGTTCCATGTTACAATTTTGCGAAAGTTTGAAAATCTCAGAGTTCGACTTTCAGTTCTGGCAACCTCACCAACTGGATTTCCTTGCAGGTTTACAGTCCCGTCATAATGGTCAGTCATACTCATCAAAGCACTTTGCTCTTCCCTAGTCGCCACTTGGGTGCTTTCAAAGCTGGGGGGTCTCATCATCCGACTCCAGAGATTTATCTCTTCGATTTCTGATTATGATTGCTTTCTTGGCATGTATGGAAGTGGTTTGCCTTTGCTTTCTTCCAGGCAGTGTCTATACCAGATGGGTGATCCTAGCCAATGTTCTTCATAAGAGAGAAGAGAATAATCTGCCTAGCATCAAGGCCATGCAGCCATTACTAGCAACATGTGCCAGCAGCCTGCATGACAATCCACCACATGCTCCAATTGCTTCATGCAACCCTGATCAGGAGGCTAACATGGGGTTATACACCTTGCCCAAGGGTGGCTCATGAGTAAACAAATGTAAAGGCCACGTTCTTAAAGAAAGATTGCTACCTTTACCCCGTTAAACCATGAGCCTTTGGTTTCAAAACCTGACCCGCAAGGCAGCGGTAGATTTGGATTCAGTGTTTCGTTCTCCGAGATGAGCTGTTATTTTTTTATTTAAAAATCCTAAACATTTATTTATTTATTTATTTTCTTATGTAATTGGCCAAAAACAAACAACATGATGGATCTAAATCACATGATAAATTCAGGACAATGACAGCAAGCGGATTGAATTATACAATATTAAGGAAATAAAATTAAACAGAAAAACTTCAACCTTGTTACGTAGATTTCCGATGCAGATGAAACTGCAACGGAAAACTACTAACACAAAGACGTAGACAGATAGGAGTTTGGTTAACATATTGTTTATTGAAGAGGGAAAAATGAATCAGCTCACCTGGCGAGGAGTCACTTCATTGTGGTCCCCAAGTGCCACAAGATAATAATGGAGATTCTGCTGCATCACCTCATCGCTTGGATAGAAGAGTAAGAATGCCCGTGCACATGCCACCGCAGCTTCCAAGTCATCCACTGGCACACACAGGCAGGCACAGCTTCTCTTAATGGTATATTTGGTTTACATTCTCACACATTACCTAACAACTGAATTCCGAACAATGTGCACTCTGAGTCAAAGAAAAGGTTCTACACAGGCCAGTGCTGTGGATCACGGGTAATGTGCAACATCACATTGGTTTGCTAAATATTACATCAAAGCTAAAATTATATAATGGTTTACTAATATCCTCTGTTAAAAAATACTGACAGCGGTAGTATGAATATTGAAGGTAGTGGTAGTGAGAAGGGAGGTAGTCTTCAAGAGCATCTGAATGTCCTGGTCGTGTTGCTAGCTCTTTAGAGCATCTCTGCTTGCACATCAAGACTTGTACATAGTGATCTGAAAACAGTAACCACAACAACCAAACACTGGAGTATTCTTAGATTGTGGAAACGAGTCATGAAATACAGCATATCTTTCCTTTTACAGATAAACCACGAGCCAAATATTAAGCCATCCTCAAAATCAACCATGGGCCATCCTTAAAAAAGTCACATAAGGGGCCATATATGAAATACATATGGATAGGGGAAAGAAAAGGATGGATAGAAAAGTAGGGAGAGAAAGGAAATGATCCTTCCTGTTCCAGATCTGATCTGACCTACTTTGTAAAAGCTCATTAAGACTAAGATTCTCACACTAGATCTGTTGTCTTTCTGTAGTAGTTTCACACCTGTGTTGAAAAATGTGTTTTTAACCTGTTCCCGTGTTTTATCCGTATCTCCATGGTAGTTTCTTGTTCAATTCGTGATCATCTGTCTCTGGCCTATCTCTCCAGGCCTCAACTATAAAGCGTGTCTCCTTACACTTCGGACTGAAACATTCTTTCTTTCTCTGTTTTCTACAGTCAATTTTCCAATATTTGTCCCTCTGCTTCCTCAGTCCTCTGACCCTCTCTATTTACTTCAGGATGCATGTGCTCTGCAGTAAACGACTCTTTGGAAGGCTTCCAAAATCCAGGCTGTCTGCACACCTGAACTATTTTATTCCTTGCTTCTCCTGTCTATGAAACCACCTTCCAAAGGCTGTTCTGTTTCACTCTTTGCTCCAGGGCTGCAAACAAGAAGTACTCCTCGATCTCTTGTCATCCCCAAATCTGACCGATGATATTTATTACCCCCATTACCGCTTCAGAACCCAACCATATTACTTGCTGCTTTCAGCGTTTCCTCTCGTCCTCATGCCTGGTGTTGGCTTAATGGTTAGGATGGCGGGCTTTGGATCCTAGGGTCCTGAGTTCAAATCCTGCTCAGCTGTTGAATTAATACCAGGTGGGGTTAACACGGTCTGTCATCCTTCAGAGATCGGCAAAATTAGTGCCCGCATGCTAGTATCCTGTGTCAGAGTGGCGATCCATCCAGGATTGTGCCCAATAGTCAAGGAGACTGCTTAGGCAGCACCAACGCTCTGCACAGAGTATGGTCCCAATCTCCTCTCCTCCTGCTCCCCTCCTAGTCTAGGACATTATGTAAGGTTGCATTTATTTTTGCTAGATCTGGTAAAAATTTGATATGATGTAGAGTAGACACTGGAGAACCAAAAAAGTATTTGCTACATTTTTTTTTTCATGTGCAAGGGCAGTCACCAGCAATTAAAAACTGGCCGTCATTTTTTCAATATTTTTACAAATATTTCAAGTTTCTTGACATTAAAAACTTGTGTTGGATTTAAAATGCACCTAACATCAGTCAAAAATGAAATATAAACAATATCAAACATGATTCCCGAATCATTACATTACAGCTGGGCACTAAAAATCCAAAATAGCCGCCATTTTGATAATTTAATGCTATTTTAAGAGTTTTGTTAAATAATGATTTAATACCAGTACTGAAATACACCAGTAAACATCAATGTCAAATGTTGCTTATTAACCATTACCTGTAACTTTGATAACACCAACTGTTTGTTTTAAAATGGCTGCCATTTATTTATTGCATAATGGCCACCATTTATACGTTACACACTTTTTTACACATTTTTAGTTATTCAAATATGTATTTATATGAACAATGTTTATGCATGTATCCATTTGATACTTACCTATTTTGATCTGTATTACTTGCTCTCTTCATCATTTTTACCGTCTGATGAATCAGATGTACATCTGACATTGGAATGTTATTGCATGCACCAACTTCTGCCGCACAGTTACACAATTCATTGCACTCAAGATTATGTCTCTTACATGTGCATGTGTTACGTGAACATGCACTTGTTGAACAAGTACGTCTGATGAGCTCCACATCTGCTTCAGGGGCAGCCTGCTTCTCTGATAAGACCGGTCTTAGTCGACCATCCTCTTTAGACCAGCCCAGTTGGCACGGATCAGGAATTACTGGGTGGATGATTACATCCTGGTTCCATATATTGGCCTGCAGATGTGCATGAAGAATGTGTTGGTACCATGCTCCAGCTGTTGGTGGCAGTTTGTCTACACCTTTATTTTTTGGAAGTGCTTTGAAATGTTTCCATCTGAGGGTTGAAGTATCTTCAGCTGATACTTTCTTAGTACTCAGGAAACGGCACAAAAATGCCTCACACCCCTTCTTTACATTTAAAGATGGTACACTACCTTCTTCCAGTTTGGCTGGAGCGTTTACAGCTTGAGGTGGCGACTTCATGTACGTTTTGAATGCTGTTCTCTTACCAACACCGTTGATATGACCAGTAATGTCGCATCCCGTGATGGCATGAAAGTCTGGGAATCCTGCTGCCCGTTCGGGTCCCAGATGATGATATATTGGTTGTAGTGCAACTCTTCTTCGAGTGTCAGATGTGCCTGTTACAATGCCAGTATTTTTGCCCAGCTGTGGCAGTCTTCTCAGGATCAACACAAACCAGTCAGTATCTTGTGTGAAGAAGTCAACCTCGTTTCCTGGTGAAGCGGCCACTTCAATACCATGAGGAATCATCAGCAAGTCCGCCTCCTCTTGGGTACTCACAGTTGTTGTTGGGGTATCCACTGGTGTGTTTGTGTTCACATCTTGTCGTGTGGCTGTTACAATAGGATGTTTGCAATATTTTACAGCTTTGTCGGCAAGATAAATTGTAAGTTGATCTTTAGTTTTGCTGCTTGACAATGATTTGTTCGTAATTGGTGTAGAATCTTCAACAAGAATTTCCACCATGTTTGTTGGACATTACTAGTATCAGATCTCATCAGGTCAGGTCAGGTATGGGAGCATGTGCCAGAACAGCACGTCGCTGCGTCCACTTTCCGCCGGTACTCCAGGGGCCTCCGTCTGGCCATCCCCCAGGCAGATGCCAGGCCCATCCCCATCTCCTTGAGATGATGGTCAACCTGTTGCAACCATGAGGAACGTGGTCGACCCACTGGCCTCCTCCACTCATGAGACTCCCTCGCTGAGAGAATCTGGTGAGCAGGATCAGAGTCAGGAAAACGAGCCACATGTCCATACAGCCGCAACTGACGCTCACGGACTATGCAGGTAACAAATGTCATCCGAGTCTCTCTCAGCAACCGCTCGTTGGACACAAAATCTGACCAGCGATAGCCAAGGATTCTCCGAAGAGACCTGGTACCAAAGGAATTAAGTCTCCGTCTCAGATCCTTGGTCAGAGTCCAAGTCTCGCACCCATAGAGCAAGACTGGAAGTACCAAGGACCTGAAGACTCGGACTTTCGTCCTCCCGCACAGGTACCGGCAGCGCCACACCCCATGATCCAGTGAATCCATGACTCCCCAGGCCCGACCCAGACGTCTATTGACCTCTGACTCGCAGCCAGCAGAGACATGAATATCACTGCCAAGGTAAGTGAATCTCTCCACGACCTCAACATCCTCACCACAAACAGACACAGACAGGACAGCAGCATCCAAGATGTCACCGAAAGCCTGGATCTTAGTTTTGACCCAAGAAACCCGTAATCCCAACGGCTCCGACTCCTCATTCAGCACCTCGAGGGCCCCCAAGAGCATGTCTAAAGTCTCCGCAAAGATGACTGCATCATCTGCAAAGTCAAGGTCCGAGATCTTGACATTCCCAAATGACGCACCGCAACTTGATCTCTCCGACATCCTCCCTAGAATCCAGTCCATACAAGTGCTGAAAAGTGTGGGGGCAAGTACACATCCCTGACGAACTCCAGTAACAACTGGAAATAAGTCAGAGATGGTACCACCACACTTCACAGCACTCTCAGTACCAGAGTAGAGTTCAGACATCAGATCGATCAGTTTTGGTGGCACCCCACGAAGACCAACAATCCTCCAGAGGACGTACCGATTCACTGAATCGAACGCTTTACAGAGATCAACATAGGCTGCAAGCAGCTCCTGCCGAAACTCTCGTCTGCGTTCGGTGAGGACACGAAGTGCAAGGATACGGTCAATCGTTGACCTCTTTGGTGTAAAGTCTGACTGCTCTGGACGCTGGTGCTCAAGCAGATGGTGGCGAACCCTATCAAGAATTATCCGAGCAAAGACCTTGGCCGGCACTGAGAGCAGCGTCACCCCTCGGTAGTTGTTGCAGTCTTGGCGATCACCCTTCCCTTTCCAGAGAGGGACAACAAGGCCCCTCTTCCAGTCAGTTGGGATGATGCCTGTGTTCCAGGCAGAGCACAAAACTGCATGCAACGACACGAGTGCAGCATTTCCACCAGCCTTGAGAAGTTCGGCATGGATGCCACAGATCCCTGGAGCTTTGCCCCGTTTCAACTGGTTCACCGCAGCCCGTGTTTCCACAAGCGTAGGTGGACCACAGTTGATTTGAGGGTCAGCAACAGGGATTGTAACACCCTTGACGTCCAACTCGACAGTTGGGGGATCAGCTTGGTACAACCGCTCAAAGTAACCGGCCCAGTGGGCCTTCACTTCAGACTCCTCTGTCAAGAGCCTACCACTCTCTGCTCGAACTATAGTGCTCCGAGGGATGGGCTTGGATGAACACAATGCGCGAATTCCCCTGTAAGCGGGACTAGAATCACCTGTCCACAGGTGATGCTCTACCCCCTCACAGATTCCTCGCACATAGGCCTCCTTGTCCACCCTCAGTGCACGTACAGTTTTACGCCTCAGCTCCCTGAACAGCTCAGCTCTGCCATTCAGCATGGCCCTGCGACTCTGGTCAATGGTATCCAGTGTCCCTTGAGAGACAAAATTCTTCTTTGCCCTGCGGTGAGCTCCAAGGCATCCACAGGCAACATCAAGGACGGTGGTCTTGAAGGCGCTCCACAACTCTTCAGGACCCCCCAAAGCACCCAGACCCCCCAAGTGTCCACTCAGCCTGTTCGCAAACTCCTCAGCTACTCTCTCATCCCTGAGCTTGGCAACATCCAGCCTCGGCTGGGATGGTACCATTCTCCAGGATTTAAGGTGCAGCTTTAGAGTTGCTACAACAAGCCTGTGGTCAGTATTGAGGAACTGAGCACTCCGGTAGACCCTGAAGTTCTGGATCATCCTCCAACGACCGTCAATGAGGACATGGTCAGTCTCCTTTGCCACACCGCCAGCGTTGGAATATCAAGTCCAGCGATGAGCTTGTGGGCGCTGAAACCATGAACCAGCCACCCTAAGTCCATGACTTCTTGCAAAGTCAAGGAACTTAGTGCTATTCTGGTTCATAGTTCCTGACCCATGGGGACCAACACACACCTCATAACCATCCCTATCAGTTCCAGTCGATGCATTGAAATCCCCCAAGACTAGAAGTGTATCTCGTCTGGGGCACTGATCAACCACAGACTCGAGTGTGGCGTAGAATGCATCCTTCACGGTGAGATCACTCGCCTCAGTCGGAGCATAAACAGAGACCAGGGAAATGACACCTAAGGAGTGACGAATACTTAATCTCATAATATGCTCGTTGACCGGTGTTACCTCAATTATCATTGGGGTCAGCTTATTGGACACAGCTACAGCAACTCCTTGGGTATGGTAACCATCAGAGCGACCAAACCAATAGTAGGTGTAACCAACCACCATTATCTCGCCGCAATCCGGTCTCCGAACCTTAGAGAGAGCTGCAATCCCGATGTCCAAACGCTTGAGCTCAGATGATAACAGAGACAGGTGATCATCCTCTCTTAGGGATAGGACATTCCAGGCACCCACCCGAAGGGACCGCCTCAGGTTAACCCAAGGAGACCGCCGTCTGGTGGACGACACCTCAGCACCACTCCGACACACTCTCCCGCAATCTGACCCAGGGATGTTACCCCGTGATTTCCCTCCTATCATCAGAGATTGGGGGTCCCGAAGGCTTTGCCCCAATCCCGTCATCCGGTGAGCTGCCCTGCGAAGGGAAGCTGCACAGGAGGTACTCCCACGGAGTGGGTTTTCAGATTTTTTTGCGTTTTTGCGTTTTGCGGAATGAAGGGTTTTACGGTGGCCGGAGTGCAAATCCTGCCACCAACCTCCTAATAAGAAGTGACCCAACTGCAGGAGGACGTCCGCAGACACAGTTGGGCACTAGATATGGATGGCCGTTGGCTCACAAGGAGCTCCTCCGCCCTTTGCCAGATTTTGTTTTTAATCCTGCTGGGTGTCCATATCCAAACACCCTCCTCACCAGAAAACCTGGTGGGGGAGACGGTTTAGTCGCCGACAACCCGACCATGGAACAGGTTAGTACAGGTTTACATGGTACCTGTAGCAGGTCACAGATCGAACCTGACCTGACAGACAGGATCTCGTCCTTGAGCGGAAGTGTCTTATAATTGTCAAAGATGACACGACCACCAGTGTAAAGGTATTTGCCGAGTAGGGAATCTCTGTCGGCAACAAATGTCTCACCAAGATCTTTCCAGGTGCTGGAAGTCTGAACATTCATCAGTGTTTGGACTACTGCCATTCCATCAATGATGAGGTAGCATTTCACAGTTGGTGTGACTGGTGATGACATTACTTGAACATCTCCTAATTCCGTTGATGTAACATCTACATCGGCCTGTGATGGTGCACTTTCTTTGGAAGCTTCAGGCTCTACAAGACCTTTCAAAGCATGGATCAGATGGCTTTTGTTGACACAAGGGTGCAGGGTACCATTGGGCTTCATAAGTACAGGATTGATGTTACTCAACTCGTACTCGGATATTGCCTGTTGTAAATCAAGGTCGCATCCAGACTTAGCTATGACCACCAGCCTGCTAAAGAGATTGGTTATTGACCTGAATTGAAAGTCCTTTTGATACCTTTTTACTTAAAGGTATCCCAATTAACATACTTGACCTTTGTCATCCTATCCCATAGGTTTCTTCCACCTGTTATTCGCTCTTGCACAAATGCAACTTTGGCCGACTCCTCTCTGCCAACAACACTCAAGATACTGGCCTCGGCATCCTCAGTTAAAGCCTGTTTGGTAACGAGGTGATGGAGTTTAACCTTCTCATCCTTAAATATATTCATTGGACTGAGTATCTCCTTCACTGCACCCACTGCACTTTCCTGTTTATTTAGGCTGGTTTCTGAAAGGTGATGGTGCGAATCAGTATTTGTCTTGGATGATGACGAAAACCCCAACATATCCTCTGCTTCCTTTGAGATGCAACTTAAGACAGGGGCAGCAAGACAGTATCTGAGTAAACCCTGCACAGTATCTGGTTTATTTGTTATACCCTGCAGTCCAACGTCACCTTTGATATCTTTGTTGTCCTGTTCTTGGGCATGGTCTGCTCCTATTGTTGTGAATGGAATGTTGCTCTAACCCTAACCCGAACCCTAACAGCTCTTGGTCCAAACAAACTAGAATGGCACTCTTGGTCCAAGGCCTACTCATTAACACCTAGTACATATAAGTAACACCTACCCCAATGAGGCATGGCATACTTAATTTGGTTGAGAATATGCCTTAAATCTTTTGCTTTACTTTATCAATTACATTATACAATTCCATTCTACAATTTCAACTTACCAATTCTGTCAAAACTTTCATCCTGTCAGTGCAGCTCAGAGCACATGGCAATTGTGATTGTCAAGCTGGTTCGAGACAACCTGTGTCCCTTGTCTCATTCGTTTAAAGTATGGAAAGCCAGCAGTGTCCACATGAGTTCATGGTTTAAATTGTATTTAAAAGGTGATTTCAGTGGTGACCTTTATTATTTTGTTATGCTTTATGAAAATAATACATGTTACCCAAAGCGAAAAATAGTATAAAAATCAAAATGGTGGCCATTTTGGATTTGTTGGTGCTCAGCTGCAATGTAAAATGAGTTGGGAAACATGTTTAATATTATTTAGATTTTTATTTATTTATGTCAGGTGCATTTTTAATCTAATATAAGTTTTTAATGTCAAGAAACTTGAAATATTAGTAAAAACTATTGAAAAAATGGTGGCCATTTTGAAATTGCTGGTGACTCCCCTTGCACATGAAAAAAAAAATTTACCAAATACTTTTCTGTTTCTCCAATGTCTACATCACATCATATCAAATTTTTACCAAATCGAGCAAACAAAAAAAAAATGCAACCTTCCAAATAGCTACATAATGTCCTAGACTATCCTCCCTCTCCTCTTTTCATATTTATTCATTCCTTTGATGTTTCTCCAACTCTCAGTTCTATCTTGCTCTTCCATGAGCCTCACTCTTGTAAATAACAAAAAACATGGAGGTTGGAAGATGATGAGCTAAAGCTGAATGTAGGGTCATATTTGGAGGGTGGTGGGGGAGAGTTGGTTCAAAGTATGGATATTTTTTGCAAATAATAAACAGATGACCTATTATTCAAGTGGCTTCATGAGTAAAGTTTTACTTTATGCTCTTTGTCTGCCTGGATTTTATCTTTCTTTGTCTGAATATTTTATTGGTCTTTCATGCCTGGAATGTAATGACTGTTCCAACATTTAGTTTATCTGATGAGCAATGCAAGCACCAAAAGGTTTTATATCCAACCAACAAAGAAAAAAATATTTATATTTGGTGAAGTTCAGTACTTCCAGTATGGGGATTTTTGGAGGGTTCGGTACTTCCGGTGAAGGGATTTTTCCACGTGTTGGTTGAATCTGCAGCTGCCGCTCCACCTCATTAAAGCTAAGTTTTTTAGGAAACCAGATTCGCTGTGTTTTTAGCCCATGCTCGCAAAGCGAAAAGCGGGCATTAAGTAATCGGTCGTGTACGTGCATACGTCGCGTACGTGCATACGTCGCGTACGTGCATACGTTATACCCTTTTCCACTTGTCAGATTGACATGAAATTTTCACCATAGCCTGAAACTTGGCTCCTGTCCCATGGGGAATAAGTGTTGTTTTTTTATGATAACATAAGTGACTTCATTATGACATCATAATTGCATACGGAGAACGTTACATCTGATCAGTATGAAACTTTCTGAGAGTCCTCAAGCAATAAATTGGTCAACAGAAAAAATTGATAACGGCATTGGTCACATGGTTCGGCAATCATAAACATATGTTGCGAAGGTTATGTTTTGATCGCTGTGTATTTATTTATTTATTTGTGAATATGTGTGTTTGTTTGTTTGTTATTCGCATAACTCCAAAAGTATTGAACTGAATCGCAGCAAATTTGGTGAGATGATTGGTTATTATCCGAGGACCATTTGATTAGATTTTGGGAGCGATCGGTTCAAAGGTCAAGAAAAGGTCAAAATCGTCTTTTTACCATAGCGCGGTCAATTTGTATCCAATTTGCATGCAACTAATGCCAGAATGTTCAGAATTCAATGCCCCATCTTGTGATATGTGAGATGACACAATGACGTAATAACCCTTATCAGCGGTTGGGAGTCAAAGGTCAGGGGGGGGGTCACGACATTGCAAAATGTGCGTTTTTAGTCATAACACGGTCAATTCTTATCCGATTTGCATGAAACCAACACCAAAATATTGATGGTTCTGTTCCCCACACTCTAATACCAATTACAAAATTAAGAGTACAAAGGTCAAGGTCGAGGTCATGAAAAGGTCAAAATCGTCATTTTGCCATAGTGCGGTCGATTTTTATCCAATTTGCATGCAACCAATGCCAACATATTTGGAATTCAATGACCAATCTTGTGATATAAGATATGACATAATGACGTCATTACCTTTGTTAGCGGTTTGGGTCAAAGGTCAGGGGGGTCAACGACCTTTATTATCATAACGCGGTCAATTCTTATACAATTTGCATGTAAGTAGATTCAAAATGTTTAGAATTCAATTCCCTATCCTCTGATGTGTAATATTTGATTTCTTAAAATGTGACCAGTTGTCATCAGATTGACTTGACACCGACACCCAAAAAGGTCAGGGGGTTCATACAGAAATTGTACAATGTACGTGAATCAGTGTCAAACAGCAGGAAATTTAATGTTTTTAAGCCATCATAACACATATGAGATGGCAGATGTGGTATGGGATTAAATACCCTCACAATCAACGGTTTCTGGGGGCGAGGGGGGGCAAAATGTAGCGTTGGCGAAGGTATGCGCTCGACTGAGTGCCCGTTCTAGTTTGTTTCTTTTTTTAAAAAACCTTCAAATATCCTCTCCAAAACGGCAGAACAGATTGAGACGAAACTTTCCAGGTATGAACGCCTATCCATGAAGAACAAAAAGTTCCCCACCTATGACATCATAGGTTACATGGTTTGGCAGCCATATTGGATTTACCGTAAAACGTTAAAAAAATCTTCTTCTCCAGAATGACTGGACAGATCGAGGGGGAACTACACATGTTCCCCAAGCCTTGGGCATACCAGGGTGTTCACAAATAATTGATAGGTCACATGGTTTGGCTGTCATATTGGATTGAAGGGAATTTTTTTTTTTAAATTCTCTCTTGAACTGCTGGATAAATTGATATGAAACCCCTAAATTATGACCTCGTAGTGATGGGGAATACATGTTTTAAATTTGAACCTGATCGGACACATGGTCTGGCAGCCAGAATTATTTAATATTTTGAATATGGGTTATTTTTATTTTTTATTTTATTTTTTTTTAATGCCGCTCACTTTGCAATGGCTGGATGGGTTTGACTATAGAAGAGGAGCAGTTAAAACCTGAGTCCTATACAAGTTCCTCCTGATGACTTAATCTTTGCTTTTTGTTTGTTTGGGTTCCTTCTGATGACTCCAATGCAGGACTGTACCTATTTTATTTGGTCTTTCATGGATTTTAATTGAATGTTTTTAAATCCCATTCTGAATTAAATTGAATAAAAAGTACGTAATGAGTCAGGTGTCTGACAAAGGCGGGATCGCATCAAGGCGGGACATCTGCAGTGGAATTTTAACTTGCCAGCATCACTGCCAGCAGTTATAAAATGGCAGTTCTAGTGTTCAGAACGTACATCGAAAACCATTCAACGGAGGAAATTGAAACATTACCACATGTCACATGACCATTTGATATCGTGCATATTACTTGGATGATGCACGCCCCTTCAGAAATTACATGGCGCATTAAAAAAGCCTAATGACCAGAGACAACTAATGTCACTTCCTCGCGTTAGAAATTCGAATTGTTGTAATCGCTTCGGCACTTATTGTGCTCGGCTGATGAAAAAAAGTGAAGAAGAAGAAGAAGTACAATTTGGCATTTTTTACGGTCTCCTGATTTAGACTTTAGCGATCTATTCTGGCATCTTCAATCAGCCTTGGTATTTATGAAAACATTCAAACGAGAATAAAAGTTACTTTGTGAAGACTTATGAATGTACTCTGTAGCAGACTTTTTAAAGTACAATTTGTACACATTTACCTAAGAAGTGTAGATAGATGTAATTACACATTTGCCACCAGAAGAGTTGGCTCACACCAAGTCTTTCTCAAGACTTCACGGGGTAAGTATTCCAGGAATAACATCAAGTTATTGATATCTTTGCCGCTGTGTTGCTGTTTGTGTTTCCATCTAATATTCCGTGCTAAATCGTACCTAATTGTTTGTGCTGTATTTTGTCAAATTCGTTTTGGGACGTTGAAGGAAGGGTAAACGATGTTGTATCGGGTCATGGTAGGTAGAAGTTGGTTGTGGTACACCTAGGAGCGAATGATGTAGGGAAAGTTTACTCAGAGGTTTTGAAAAATAGATACAGGATATTGGGTAAGCAGCTGAAAGCAAAGGGTTGTGAGGTCATGTTTTCTGGGATCCTCCCAAGATTAGGAAACAATGTAGAAATTATGAGCAGAGCAAAATACATCAATCAATGGCTGGAAGAATGGTATAGGGAGGAAGGTTTTACATTTAGGAAGCAGTGGGAATCATTTAGGGGACAAAGGGAGTGTTTCTAGAATGACGGCTGTATGTTAACTAGAAAGGGGGCAGCAAGGTTTGCAGTGGGAATTGAGGAAGGAATTCAGTCTTTTTTAGGTCAGTGGACTGTGGGGAAGCTATAATAGAAGGAATGGATGAAGTAATTGGGATGAGTAAGGCCAGGCAGGAAAATAGAATTTCAGGAAGGGAAAAGTTAAGTATATTCTATACCAATGCCAGAAGTTTAAATAATAAGATGGAAGAGCTTGAAGCCAAAGTAGATAGCGAGGAGTACGATATAGTTGCAGTGAGTGAGACATGGTTTAAGGAGAGTAAGTGGAGAACAGGATTAGAAGGCTACAAGGTGTATCAGTGTGATAGGAAGGAGAGAATAGGAGGAGGAGTAGCAATCTGGGTAAAGGACAGCATTGCATCAAGAGAAAGAGGTGACATTGAGGTCAGAATTAATGTTGAGGATTCTGTGTGGATAGAAATTAGAGATTGTAAAAACAGTAAGGTACTGGTAGGATGCTTTTATAGGGCTCCGGGTGTGAAGAAAGAGGAGGAAGGATGAGTACATGAAGAATTCAAAAGGGCATGTGGTAAGGGAAGAGGATTGATTATGGGGGATTTTAACTTGCCAGGGATAGATTGGGTCCAGGAACAGGGAAAGGGCAGAGAGGATGAGGATTTCCTAGTTTTATTCCAAGATTGCTTTTTAACCCAGTTTGTCGATAAACCCACGAGGGGGAGTGCAGTGTTAGACCTCCTTTTCAGTAACGATCCCAATATGGTGGAGGAGGTGGAGGTTGGGGAGCATTTAGGAGCAAGTGACCATAACATTGTGTGTGCAAAGATTATCTTAAGGGTTCGAGTTCAGGAGAGTAGGGAAAGGCTATTATATTTCAGGAAGGCAAACCTAGAGGGTATGAGCAGAGAGTTGGGTGATGTAGATTGGGAGACTCTAACAACAGGACAATCAGCATCAGAGAAATGGGAAAACTTTGAGGACCAAATGTGTAGAGTGCAGAGGAAGTACATTCCAATGAGGTGTAAAACTAGAAGTAGAAAGAAACCAGGGTGGTTGAGCAGTGAGATAAGGAATGCTATTAAGGAGAAGCAGAAGGCATTTATTAGGTTTAAAATAACAGGACTGGAGTTAGATTTATATCACTATCGGAGTAAGCAGAGGCAAGTTAAGAAAATAACTCGGCAAGGCAAATGAGAGTATGAGAAGGACATGGCTAAGAATATTAAACATATTAGCAAAGCTTTCTTTAAATATATCAGGGGAAAAGAACAGGTTAGGACCAGTGTGGGCCCATTGAGGAATAGCACCAGGAGAGTGGTTATTGATGGCAATGTGGGCCCAAGTGAGATGGCAGGCTTATTAAGCAGGTATTTTTCTTCAACTTTTACACAAGAACAGTCCGGAGAATTGCCAATAGCTGAGAGTATCTATCGAGGAGTTGAGGAAGGGCTTTTACAGAAGATCCAGGTTGGAGTGGAGGAAGTAAAGGAACAGCTCGGTAATCTATGAGAAGATAAGGCTCCGGGTACCGATAAAATGCACCCGAAAGTATTGATGGAGGTGGTTGAGCAGGTAAGCGAGATGTTAACGGATATTTTCAATAGCTCACTGGAGTCAGGACAGGTACCGGAGGATTGGAGAGTAGCAAATGTAACACCATTATTTAAGGACCAGATAAGAATTGGGAAACTGTTAGTTTGACTTCCGTTGTGGGGAAGGTGTCGGAGAAATTAATTAAAGACCAGATGAGGAACCATTTAAATAAATACACACTAATTAAAGGTAGTCAGCATGGGTTTACCAAAGGTAGTTCCTGCTTAACAAATCTTTTAGAGTTCTATGAAGCAATATGATTGGGTGGACGAGGGAAAGGCAGTGGACATAGTACATCTAGACTTTAAGAAGGCATTTGATAAGAAACCACATCGGAGGTTGTTAGCCAAAGTGAGGGCTTGTGGAGTGGCTGATCAGGTAGCTAATTGGATTGCAAAATGGCTTCGTGATAGGAAGCAAAGCGTGGCTGTGAATGGAAGGATGTCTTGCTCGGAGGATGTAAATAGCGGATACCTTAAGGATCAGTACTCGGACTATTACTATTCATTATTTACATCAACGATTTGGATAATGGGGTAAAGAGTAAGCTTTCCAAATTTGCGGATGACACAAAGCTTGGAGGTAAGGTGGATAGCAGGGGGGTAGGGGGGGTGAACAGATTCAAGAGAGTATTGATACTTGTATGGATTGGGCAAAAGACTGGCAGATGGAATTTAACCTGAGCAAGTGTAAAGTGTTGGGGATGGGAAAGAAGAATGAAAATACAGATTACAGGATGCAAGGGGCAATTTTGGAGCGTGTCACACAGGAGAAGGATCTGGGGGTGGTAATAGATATGGGAGGTAAGCAGACAGCACAGTGCCAGGCAGCTATAGGTAAACAAATAGGGTTTTAGGTTGTCTGAGGAAGGGGATCAATTATATATCAAAAGAGGTGGTGTTAACATTATATGGGAATTTAATGAGGCCACATCTAGAATATTGTGTGGTTTTGGTCACCACAGTTCCGGAAGGACATAGTTGCCATGGAGAAGGTTCAGCGTCGGGCTACTGGATTGATTCTGGGCCTAGCTAGACTCAGCTATGAGGAGCGGTTGAAGGAGACAGGGCTTTATTCACTAGAAAGGAGGTGGTTACGAGGAGATATGATAGAGACGTTTAAGATAATGAAAGGTTGAGATAAAATAAGTGCAGATGAATTATCCACCAGAGTAGACAGTGATAGGACCAGGGGCCATCGCCTACGAGTAAATAAGAGGAGAGTTAAGACGGTAGTAAGACAGGGGACTTTCACTCAATGAGTAGTTAGTGCATGGAATGGTCTCCCTGGAAAGGTAGTGGCAGCAGAAAAAGTAGATAAGTTTAAATTATAATTAGATAGGTACCTGGAAGTTATGGAGATAGAGGGGTATGGGGATGTTGATAAGATTTTTAGGTAGTTTGAGTATTGATGGGGGATTGTGTACGGAGTGTTGGTCGTGGGGGTCTTGTTAAGGGGGGTTGTGTGGTTGGTGTGTGTTTTTAACCAAGCCCATGCTCCCTCTCCAAGGGGAAGAAAATAAAAAAATAAAAATAAAGAAAAAATTACAAAAAAAAAATACAAAAAAAATACAAAAACAAACAAAAAAAATACAATTTTTTTTCTTTCATTTATTATTATTTCAAAAAATTTATTTTTCCACTCCACAACGATCTCATTCTAACATTTTAAAATGCTTTACTTTCCTTATTTCTCTGCCAGGGAGTATGCCATGTCTTCTTCCTCTTCACCACGATCTATTCCTCCTTTTTTTACACGGAATATTTTCCAAAATTGTCTGTCAGCTTCGTGCTTGGTCCAACAAACCTCCTCCCACACCTACTATATCACGTTTCTCCGTGCCTTCAACAAAAATTCTTACCTCCCATCACATGATCTTTGTCCAATGTCCAATGTGATATTTGTCCAATGTGACCTCCCTCCGTTTGTCCAATGTGGAAATTTGGAATTGACATTCCTTCACTTAATGTCCCCTCTTTCCGCTTTCCCCATCACCTATCCCCTCAAAGCTTCATACCCCCCATTTCTGCATCCCACCTCATCCCACCCCCTCAATGCTTTGCCCTCACCCTACCCACTCAATCCTTCCCCCTAACCCTGCCCCTTCAAAGTCTCCCCGTCACCTTACCCCCACAAAGCGTCCCCCCCCCCATCCTGCACCCTTCCAACACCCACTCCTCTGTCTCTAATTGTGTGAACCTCAAACATCTGAGGTCTCTGCTTTCAGTTCAGGCTGCTGCCAATAAACCTGATATCATCTGTTTAACAGAATTATTCCTCCCATAAGATGTCTCAGACTCTTTAGTGTCTCTTCCTGGCTATAGTCTCCTCTGATTTGATAGGCCTGGATTCCACCCCAGTGGCAGAGATGCACGTTACATCAATAACTCAATTTCTCATTGCCCTTGTAATGATCTTCCACCTCCCAACCCCCAGAAGTACCTTTGGCTGTGACTTCCCCTCAGCTCCCACCTCATATTTGTGTGTTGTACCATACACCTAACAGTGACAAATATATCTGCATCTCTCTCAGACAACATGGACCAACATTTAACCACTCATCCCAACTCTCTCCATCATATGTGGTGATTTCAGTTGTCAGCATGCAAATTGGCTGGGTGTTGGTACCTCTCTCACCAGTCATGGTGCTTCAGCAAAGTGCTTCTGTGACTACATGGGACTGACTCAATTTGTAAACTTTCCCACAAGGATTTCCCCCCAATGGCATTTCCCCCCTTCTGGACTTGGTGATGACAAACTTCCCTACAAATGTCTTCTGCTCTGCCTCTGCTGCAATTGGTTCATCTTGTCATTTGCTTGTGAGAGTAAACATCTCTCTGGCAAGTCTGAGAAAGTTGTCTCAGCACCTGCGAGTCTAGCAATTCACTCAGGCGGATTGGCAGGGACTGCAAGCAG
>NC_140970.1:34703586-34853586 GCF_056783735.1 Eptatretus burgeri | reverse complement strand
TCCCCGCAAACACACGACTTCGATCACGACCCAACAACAACAACCTCGACGACGACCTCCGTCTTCACTCGACCAGCCAGCCGTGAGTCGCCTTGCGCTCGCGTCTTTATAGAATGGGGGAGGAGCGTGTATGTAAATTCACGGATCAAAACGCGCTTGGAGGCGGGGCCACGCCACCCGATGTTCAGCCATTGGTCGGGCAAAAAGGGGGCGTGAGCCTCTCTTGATCCGAATTTCCTCCGAAAAGGAATCCACATGCATCGCGCTTGGGGGCGGGGCCACACCGCCCGACGCTCGCCCATTGGACGGAGGAAAAGGGGGCGTGAACCTCCCCTGATCCGATTTCCTCTCCCGTAAAGGCATCCATTTGTACTCGCGGCTCGACGCGTTCGATATATATATATATATATATATATATATATATATATATATATATATATATATATATATATATATATATATATATATATATATATATATATATATATATTGTTGCGGGCCTGAGATCCGGTGGCGAGAACGACCACTAGGTGGGGGAGGTTACATCGATCCCCACCGGACTATCCGGAATTGTAGGCCGTTGCTCCGGATAACTCCCTGAGCCAGCGGGTCGCTGAACCGACCATGGACGCCAATATCTAAACTGCGTAGCATAGGGTCTTTTTGTCCAGAACCAATTTACCTAATTAACTGCGCGATTCCAACTGCCGGGATTCCACGCCCTCGGCACATCTTGCCTGAACCAGATCACTCTACCGACTACCCGCTGCCAACTACCTTTCCGGCTCGGATGCAGTCGGGCGGGCCTGCCAAGAACGTACCGGCTACGATGAACCGATTACCGGGTATAAAAACCCGCCTAAACTCAGATCCGAACCATGCTGGACCAATGCAAGAGAGGACGGAAACGAACTGGGAACATTTCCAATAATAATTTCTTTACAGTAAAGAAAGACACAGGGCAAGACTTATCGTGGATATACAAGCAAGAATTTACAATGGTGGAATAAACACTTACACAGTTCCGACTACAAGACGGGCCTACACACTCAGATGCACACTCAGACGATTTATTGAAAGTCCCCTGCAGCCAGAGAGATAGAGAGAGACGAGCTGGGGGTCGCAGTTCGCTTTGGTACCTGCACGTTGGGGGTAGGGGGTGCTCCATGGTGCGGTACCAGATAATGGTCGTGCGGCTCGGCCCACAGTGTCACGTGCGGGGCTCGTGCCCGTGGAGGAACCCGAGTGGAGCAGTCGGAGTCCCCGGGCGGAGATCAGGGTCGTGGACGAGATCCAGGAAGACTCCACGAACGCCAGAAAATCAGAACCAACAAATGAACCCCTCGCTGAAGGCCCTGTCACACCTTGACGATTTAGCCAGCGTGTGCCTGACATATACAAAATTTGGCTAAAACGCTGGCACACATCGAATACGTTATGGATAAGTTTGTATACATTAAGAGCACGCTGGCATACGTCGTAGTACGCTGGCTTTTTTCGTAGTACGCTGGCATACGTCTTTGTATGCTGGCATACTTCGTAGTACGCCGAGGTGTTAGACAACTTTTCCATGCTTGAAATTTTTCGATGTATGCTAGCGTATGACTCACACGTTCCGCATACGCTTGGCCATAAGTTGTAGGCACGTTACGCGATCGTTGACACACGTTGACACACGTTACTTGTACGTTACTCATAAGTCGAAACACATCGATGTATTGGTTAGCGTCAGTGTTCCAGACTCCCTGGTTTTTTTTCTTCGCCGTGACGGTGATGTTGACACTTCGATTTATAGTGCGGTAATGATATAATATAATTAATAGGCTGCCACTCAACGATTTAAATCATAACCGCACTAGAAATCTAAGTGTCAACATCACCGTCACGCCGAAGAAAAAAAAAAACCAGGGAGTCTGGAACACTGAAGCTAACCAATACATCGATGTGTTTCGACTTATGAGTAACGTACAAGTAATGTGTGTCAACGTGTGTCAACGATCGCGTAACGTGCCTACAACTTATGCCAGCATATGCGGAAAGTGTGTCATACGCCGAGTACGTCGAGAAATTTTCAACATGCTGAAAATGTCTCGACGTACTTGGCATATGACGACGTATGCCAGCATACTACGATGTCTGCCAGCGTACTACGACGTATGCCAGCGTGCTCTTAACGTGTACAAAACTTACCCATAACTTATTCGACGTGTGCCAGCTTGGTTCGGCAAATTTTTTATACGTCGGCATATGCTGGCTAAAACGTCAAGGTGTGACAGCGGCTTCACACTTCAATATCTCGTGTGGTTATGATTTGAATCGTCGAGCCGCAGCCTATGAATAGCCTACGCCACGTGGTCGTTGGCGATACGCTGCCGCGCTATGCATAACTTAGACTATCGTTGGGCATAGGTTGTGAACGCCGACAACACGCTCAGCATTCGTTGGTATAAGTTATCTATATGTGATTGAAACGTTCCGTTGTTGTTGTTTGTCTTTCGGCTGCTCCCGTTATGGGTCGCCACAGCGGATCATCCGTTATGATCCGCATACTGATTTGGCATAGGTTTTACGCCGGATACCCTTCCTGATGCAACCCTGATCGCCTCTGATGACACAGGGATAAGGATTGGGTTTCGCCATGATTCCGGGCTGC
The DNA here is from genome assembly GCF_056783735.1 of Eptatretus burgeri. Taxonomy (NCBI): domain Eukaryota; kingdom Metazoa; phylum Chordata; class Myxini; order Myxiniformes; family Myxinidae; genus Eptatretus; species Eptatretus burgeri. Next base: position 34,850,933 of record NC_140970.1, on the reverse strand, counting down.
CCTACACCCTCTCATAGCGCAGCCCAGTGCAGAGCTCCCGTCCTCAAGCGATCCTCCAACCCAAGCCTCCGAGTAGCCGGATTACAGGCACACGCCACTACGCCCAGTATGTGATTGAAACGTTCTGTGTACGTTACTAATACGTTATGCATACGTCCAACACGTTATTTTACGCCCAACACTTTAAAAAAACATCAACAGTTCAGCAAACGCCAGCGTTTTACATATATTTTGATACCTTGCCATATGCTGGCTAAAACGTCAAGGTGTGACAGCCCCTTGAGGAATGGCATCATCTCTTTTTGGACCTCACCGAACCAACCACGAACCACGAACCACAAACATCGAATCACGAACACCCAACCCCTCGCTGAGGATCGCGTCGCAATTTATCGATGTCTCTCAGCGGGGAGGGGCCTTGGCGAGACCCACGTCACTGTCCGCCTTGATTGGACGGGGCTTCCATGGGTCAAGTTGTTTCGTTAAGTTGTTTTGTTGTTTCCTCAACCTGTCAAGTTGTTTCAGAGAAGAACATTCTCTAAGATTTTTGTTAAAAACAATATGGTTGCCGAACCACGTGACCGATGCCGTTATGAATGCCCCACCCCCCAATTCAATTTCAAGATGACCCTCAAAATTTCCATACTGATCAGATAAATCATTTGACGGGTGCAATTATGACCTCATAACGAAGCCAGCTATGACATCATTAAAAAAACAACCACACTCGTTTGCCATGTGGAGTAATTTTTTCTTTCTTTCTTTCTTTTTGTATACCTTGTCGAGGCGTGTATGAGAGCTAACACACAACGCACAGCAAGGGGGGCATGAGACAATAGGGGCGGGAGTGGGAAGGACAAAACAGTGGGGAACAGAGACATTTGGAGATCTGTGGAAGGGAGAGGGATGGGACGGGGAACACGGGGTATACAAGATGGACATCACAGGGACTTTCAGGAAGGAAAGCAGGGAATTTGAACGAAGTGGGTTTGGGTGAGGGAATTTATTCCAAAGGCGGGAAAAAAGAAGAATGAAAGAGTGAAGGTGAGCAGTGATTCATGATTTTGGTCGTTTTACCAGAAGGGGGTTGTTGGCAGGCCTTGAGCGCCCTGTGGAAATATGGTGGGCCAAATCACAGACAGTGCAGGGGGGGGCGAGACCGGAGAGGAGATGGTAGAAGACAGAAAGTCCACTGACCAACCTGCGGTGAATGAGTGAGAGGCCCAAAGACTCAGCCTCATCACGGGATTTACCAATGATCCGAAATGCCTTGGTTTCCACAGCGTGAAGCCAAGAAAGGTGAGAGGCAGGAGCACCAGCCCAGAGGGGAGAGCAGTACTCCATCAGGCTGTGAACTAAAGCTTTGTATGTGGTCAGGAGCTCAGGTGGGCTAAGGAAGGACTTTGAACGACAGAGGATTCCCAGTCGGCGACTGGCTTTGGAGGCCAGGTTGAAAATGTGGCTTTCCCAGGAAAGATCATGGCAGATAGTGAGAACCAGAAGCTTGAAAGAAAGGACTTCTTCTAGAGGATTGTCGAGAAAGTAGATGGGAGGGGGGGGGGTTCCAAACGGCCCTTTCGGAGAGACAAAGTGAGAGGGTGAGATTTGTCAGGATTGAAAGACATGTTCCACGTGTTGGACCAGTTTGTGATTTTACCCAGATCTGTAGAGAGTGAAGAAGCTGTTGCTTGCAGGTCTGAGGGATGACAGTTGGTATGGCAGAGGGTGGAGTAATCAGCAAAAAGATAAAGAGGATTTTCCAGAGAGTCTGAGAGATCATTGATGAAAACCAGAAAAAGAACAGGGCCCAGAACGCTACCTTGAGGAACTCTGGCTTGAGCAGGAAGAGGGGATGAAAGAACTCCATTTAGGGCCACATGTTGACTGTGACAGGAGAGGAAGTCTGAGAGCCATGAGTGGATATGGCCTTGGATTCTATAGGAAGAGAGTTTGGTGAGCAGGGCAGGATGCCAGACTGTGTCAAAAGCAAGCAATATGTTCAAGAATATGGCTCTCATTTCAAGTCCGGCATTGAGGACCTCCATCCATTGTTGGGAGAGCCGGAGAAGCATATCCAGGGTAGAGTGACCTGGTCTGAAACCAAATTGATGATCGGAAACCAAGCCATTGGAGAAGAGGAAAGATTTAATGTCTGAAGCGATAATGGATTCCTTAGCCTTGCTGATGATTGGGAGCAGACTGATTGGTCTGGAGGGGCAGGGATCTGCTTTTGCACCTTTTTATACAGGACACTAATGTTTGCTGATTTCCAAGCAGCTAGCAGATGACCTTGAGCAAATGAGAGGGTGAATAGAACAGAGAGAGGGTGAGCAAGAGCAGAGGAGCAGGTTTTTAGGACACGTGGGCTGATGCCTTCTGGACCGGTTGTAGAATCTGAATTGAGAATGTATCGAGTTTCAATTTTTTCCATGGAGCAGTTTCGGAGATACAGACATCCAAAGTTTTTACTTTTTTCCAACATGGCTGCCACGCCACATGACCTACGACATCATCATTGTCATTAACACACACAACATCACATCATTAACACATTCACAACTTGGTGTTGGCTTCGAGGTTAGGGTGGTGGTTTGAGATCCGAGGGTCCTGAGTTCAAGCCCTGTTGGCTGCTGAATTAACACCAGGGGGTTGACTCAGCCTGTCATCCTTCCAAGGTCAGCGAAATGAATACGTGTCGCAGCCAAAAGGCTGCACACGAAGGGAAGGGGTATTGATGATTTGTTAAATCTGGTATTAGTGTGGCACAGGCATTATGGGCCGAATGGCCTCCTCCTGCGCATAAATTCCTTGTAATCCTTGTACATGAGAAGTCGCACCTATGGTGAAAATTTTATGTCAATCGGGTAAGCGGTTTCAGCGAAAAACATAAAATTTGGATGTATGGAAGTTCAGACAACCAAAACATGTAATGCCTCCGGCGACTTCGTCAGCGGCGGAACAAAAAGCGTTACTATAAAATGATCCTCTTTTCACCAACAATAATGGGACACCCTGGATATCATTAATTTAAAATGGAAACTTTTGATATGGGAAAAACTGAAGCAGCAACAAACACGCAAGGAGCCTGTGGAGTTTAGGCTTGTTTAAGAAAGACGTGGTTCACATAAAGGTGGATTATAAAACAGGGAAGTTGGTAGCATGAGGTTGTAATTATTATAGGAATGGTATCGCAAGAAGGGCCAAAGGAAGGATGGAGTTTATTTATGATCAGTCAAATGATATTGCACACTGGAAAAAAAAAAAACTTGAACTATAACTATTTTCCCAGGCTGACTAACCAACCAACCATATTAATCTCTGTTCCAAATTCAGCATGGCCTGAACTATACATTTAATCTTTGTTTAACATGAAAATGGTCAATGAAAATTGATTTAAAAAAAAACCCCAAAAAATCAAGCCAAAAGTCAGGACAATAACAAAAATGAAAAATAAAATAACTTTGTAAAAAAAAAGTGTCAACCGTGTACATGTACCAGGTGTGGTTGGGCCTCAAGGTCAACAAAATTCTCCTCTGGCACTTCGTAAATACTCCGGTAGTACTCGAGGTTCTGCGCCATCTCAGAGTGCTCAGGATTGGCGACAAAGAAAGTGTGCGCTGCCGCTGCAGCCCGTTTGAGTTTGTCGAGCTGCATTGGAATAAAACACAAATGGGAAGGTAGAATGAGATGGTCGATCTTAAACTTCAAGGCAATGGGATATAATAAGGGAATAGCAGGTAAGTTTAATGACAGCGTGCTTGCCTCCAAGTTAAGCCATATGCTTGTGAGTTGGAGGCAGGAAATAGTAAGCACTTGCAGCCAGAAAATGTAATGATTAAGGGAGAAAAGGAAACTATGACGGTTGGGAAGGAAGAAGGAGAAAAGGAAAATTATGATTGCAGGGGCTGGGAGTAATATTGGAAAGGAGAAAGAGAGAACATATCAGATACATGGGGAAGAGGTGGGAGGTCTTCTTGTTCATCATTTGTTTGCAACACAACCTTGTGGGGGTAGCATCATTGGCTGAGGGCACGGCTGTGCCTCTGATGCAATACCCTCTGCTGATTAGGGCAGGAATTTGGTACTTGTGCAGGGTGCTGGTGATAGCTCGCCTACTCTTCGCGAAGGACACTGTGGGTTCTTTAACTTCCGCCATCTAATGCCCGCAGACGGGACACCCAGTATAAAATCCATCCGAGGGATGACAGACACATTAATGAATCACCCTGCCTTTGAAACACCAGGATGACCGTTTATAGCTGGGTCGAGATTCAAACCAAAGCTAGACAACTTACAGGTGAGTATGTACTTCTAGCTCGAGGCCATTCTACCAGTGAGGTAGGGAGGTTAAAATTCTGCTTTCTTGTGTCAGACTATACCTCAATTGTTTTAAAGTACAATCAGACTAAAACTGTCCTCACTTGTGGTGACATCACAGGAAGATCATTGAACTAGCTTTCCCATCTGCAATCTCATGGCCAAGCATAATCCTTTACAAAGCAGCATATGTGCATCCAGAATACTGCTCAACTTGTAGATCACAAATCATAATCATCTGGCATTCATGAAAGAGGCCATGGTGGGGTACGAGTGTGAGCTGCCAAAGCGGAAGAAATTATGTCATCGCACCAAAGTTGCCGTGGCAGGAATGGAATCTTAGTATTGGATCAGGGAGGCTCTCCTAGAAGCAAGCATGGTTGGTCAATGCGGTTTCGAATACACCAGGCCATCTGGTAAATGTCGACAATGTCAGGGGTTGACTTTATTTGCAGCAGTGTGAACCAAGTACGAGCCGACAAAACAGCAGCGTGCTTCACATGACGGAGGGGCGGATGGGAGGGGGTCCGGTGGTTGAGCAGGTGTGGGGATGAAAAACACCGGAAATCTGCCATCGTAATCAACGCAGGAGCAAAATTGGTTTGAATACATCTCGAATGCCGTGAAAAAGCTTCCAGATGACGATTGATCAGATATCTCCCAACCAACCAAAGTTGAGCAAAGTTCAGCTCTAATGAGTAAAGTAATCTCCAACATTAACCAAGTCTGCTTGTTGTGGCTTCAAAGGCTGTAAAGCACACATGGTTGGCGGACGGTAAAGCCCAATGGAAATTTTCCCACAAAGATGTCTCCTGCTTCATTCCTTGCCCCCAAAACATACTTCCATGGGTATTCCGAGGAATTCCCCATTTTTCATCACTTTCTTTTCTCCTATGTTCTTCTCTCAAACACGTGAACTCGATTTCACAACAAATCATGTTCATCGATTATCCTCACAAATCAACCGTTTCAAAATTAAGGAGGGGGAGCAGGAAATGAAGCAGCGTCTCCTTGCAAATCTGAAAATGCAACCTGTTTGCCTTCTGGCTCTCATTCCACAGCTACAACTGCAAAGTGTAATCCTTTCCCTTCCCATCAAACCGAGTCTCCTTTCCTTGTCATGCTCGTCAATGTTTCGTCGCAAGAAAGCTCCGACAAGCACTCTTGTGTCTTTTTGGAGAAACCAGAGGGCAGCTCATCGATTTCAATCGCGGAAGGATTGCGTATCCAATTATTTAGTTTGGCTGCTATTGGAAAAATAATCTTCAAATTGTTTCTTAAGAACAACAAGATGTTCTTCAATGTCTTCTTTTTTAAAAAAAAATTTGGGTCAAGAACCAGTTCATTTTCAGATAGAAAACCTACCAATGTTGGGAACATGCTGAAGTCATCCTTTTTTATGTGACGAGCAAACGAGTCAAGTTTCTTCATCATTGCATTGATTTTGTCTCGCACATCCAATATACAGTCGTCTCAAAAACTCCCTGCAGCCTATTGTTGAATTAATTTAGGTGTGTGAATATATCGGAGAGGTAAGCCAACCACAAGAGCCAGAATGGATCTTCAAAACAACTTGTGAATTGGAATGGATGGTCTGTTAGAAATAGCTGTACTTCTGGACGTGGCTCAAACAAATGAGTAAGTAGGCCTACTTTGCCTCTTGACAACCATTGCACTTCTGCATGAAGAAGAAGTTGGACACGAGGCCTTGATCTCAATCGTCAGAAAAAAAACCCAATAGAACAAATGCAGGGTCAAGTGCAAATATTCTCGATTGTTCCATAATCTTTCTGCGGATCATCTGAATGGAGCTCGCTGACCAATAGTGGACCACAGTTTGAGGACCTCTGCTCGACCTCACAAGCTTTCCCTCAATAATGAAAGACTATATCAGGAAATAAGCAATGATAACTGTTTTACAAAACCAGCATTTAATTGTCATTGCCAGTGACTATGACGAGCATCGTCAACAGCGTAAGACTTCAAACCTCCTGTTCTTGCATTCAAGGGCGTGAAAGATATAATTTATGAAATTGTTCTTACACCTCCTTATGCTCATTTTCCCACACTGACGTTCAACTGCTAGTATAGACACAAGACTTTTCCATACTCCTACCTGAGCTAAAACGCAAGCAAAAAGAACGAAGGATCTATGCTTGAAAAACATTCGCCATTAAGAGCTTGTTGCCTTTTCCAACCGACACATTTTCGCACTTCTTCGGTGTTGTTCTCTCTCTCTCTCTCTCTCTCTCTCTCTCTCTCTCTCTCTCTCTCTCTCTCTCTCTCTCTCTCTCTCTCTCTCTCTCTCTCTCTCTCTCTCTCTCTCTCTCTCTCTCTCTCTGAAAAACACAGAAGCATTGTGCAGACCGCCATACGCTGTGCTAGCTTTCTTTCTTCACTTTATTTTCTCTCCAGACTGCTAGAATGTGTTTTGTTTTCGTCTACGATTCTCCATGCAGGATCCGGTTTCTCCGGGTTATTTAATCCTACTTAAAACTGGATCACAGACTTTGCAAGCAGTTCGTGCTGAAATAATGGCAATGACAATCATATTAATCAGTAGATCACCTGAAAATAGTTTTACACATTGCAAAAGTGCTGCAGCGTTTCAACCACATCTTGTGTGTGAAACCACTTCGTGTTTGTGGAAAAACACTTATTTAACTTAAAAAAAAAAAACACTTGAAGCTGATCAGGAGTTTCCTGAAAATTCTGTTAAATACCAAAAGGACATGCAACCACATTCTACCTTTCTCAATTTACAAGTATCAAAGCTTGGGTATCGCAGACTCATCCATAACACCACCATGTGAGTGAGCATAATTCTGGAAAATTCGACATCATGGTTTATCCCTTCAATTGAACTCTTATTTATGTGACTTTGGTAACATTTAAACCACACTGCCCACATTGTTTACTTTTTGTGATGCAAACAGACTTGTTAATGCACAATGGCATTCATACCAAAACCTCAGTCCATCGACAAGACTGCCTGTCTTGCAGACAGACTGAGGTTTTGAGGCTCTAATATCAGACAGACTCACCCAATAGCTTCAATGAAACTACTCGCAGCAGGGGGGCCTTGCAAACATGATACATATTCCTTATGTTTCTCTGTTTGAAATTAGGCCTGCAATTGACCATCTGGGGCAAATGCTGTGCAGACTTGAGAACGTCAGCCCAATTCTGCTTCCTTCGACAGCAACACCAACAATGCAAACAATATAACCTTTACCTCTTGCAGAATTATTTACAGCCACTAGATAACCGTCAATAAATATTTTTAAATGATAGGAAAAGATCATTTGGCCTGTATCTAAAAAACATTCCACTTTTCCTGCTGAACACAGGGCGTAGACTTCAGACAAAATACGAATACAAGTCATCATTGAATACACAACCCCACACTGCACCTTAAAATGTGCCGTGTAGAATATATATATATATATATATATATATATATATATATATATATATATATATATATATATATATATAAATAGATAGATAGATATGTAGGTAGTGGAGATGGTAAAGTGGATATAAATTATTTTTTTAACCCGTACCATAATCTATTTAGTGTTAATGCTGCCGAAGCAGTTTCTTGGCAAGGGTTACACTGGGTAGTTTGCCATTGCCTTCCCAGTATTGTTTTCTTCATGTTCTATCCTCTTAAATGCTGAGCATCAAGTAAGGAAACAGCACATACCAATTTTTGGTACAACTCAGTCAGGGTTTCAACCACTGACTTTCCAGACTCAGAGCAAATGCTCTAACCATTACACCACCAAGTCTGGTTCATTCAAAGTTGTGTGTAGGAAGTTGAAATGCAAAAGTGCATATAAATAAACAAATAAATAAATGAATAAATATCTTGAAGTTGTGTGTTGGTCATTCAGATGGTAAAGTGTATAAACAAATAAATAATTTAACCTGGTATTTAGGTTGTGGAATGGTAAAAGGTGTATAAATAAATAAATCATTCAAGGTGGTAAGTCGGTAGTGGTGATGGTAAAGTGAATAATAATGAATAAAACATATTCACCAAGGTGTGTTTGTGTGTGTGTGTGTGTGTGTGTGTGTGTGTGTGTGTGTGTGTGTGTGTGTGTGTGTGTGTGTGTGTGTGTGTGTGTGTATGTGTGTGTGTGTGTGTGTATGTGTGTGTGTGTGTGTGTGTGTGTGTGTGTGTGTGTGTGTGTGTGTGTGTGTGTGTGTGTGTGTGGAGATGGCAAAGAGTATAAAAACAAATAACCAATTCAGCATTGTGTTGGTAGTGGGGGATGGTAAGGCGTATGTAAATAAGAAATAGTCCCCAAAAGCATGTTCCGTTAAAGCTTGCACTCCACGGTAATTTTTTTTAATTCCCAAAGTTCCAAATTGGTTCCAATCCCAAAATCATTTGACATGTCTTGTGCCCAGATATTATTGCATACATGCACCGAATATGAAATAAATGGCTCCAGTCATTTTCCAGTGGAGGCTCCGGATGGACGCACAGGCAAACAGAACCCAAAATATAATCATCCAGCTCAGCCGACACCTCGTTCGGGGCTAATAAGAGACAAACAGGCAGTGAGTGCAGTGCGGGATGCGAGGAATCCCAAACCCATTTTTTGAAAGTAAGAAATCTGTTTAAATCTTAAAAAGAGACTTTTTGGCTCCATTACAATTGTAAACACATGAACTATTCTCTTGCCAGGAAAATTCAGATCATAGCCACGTGTAACATGATCATGGCACTTTTTGTGACTTCATAATAGACAATTTGTGATGAAGCGAAAATTGTCATTGGCTGGAATACATTACATATATAGATTATGTCATGGCTTCAAGTAAACGATATTTGAAATGTACTTTTTTGATTTTTTTTTTTTAGTGCTGCTTTTAGAGGCAACATTTTAGTGGCATTCCAAGTTGCCCGACAGAATTTAAGTCAACCAAGAATTGAGGATCGGTGTCAGACCAGGCAAATAAGACAGATTAGCCAGTGAGGCACATGGGATTTTCATGTCAGCCAATCAGAAAGCCACAATGGCAATTGCTATACCTGTCTCAAAATACTGTATATCACTGGTAAAGTTTCACTTACTACTGAAAGGGGAATCTAAATACTCAGACCACCTTGATGCTAATCTATCCTTTGATGCCCTAAAAAATAAATATCCATCCATCCATCGGGACCATACTCTGTGCAGAGTGTTGGTGCTGCTGCCCAAGCAGTCTTCTTAGCTATTGGGCACAATCCTGGATGGGTTGCCACTCCGACACAGTATACCAGCATGCTGGCACTCATTTTGCCGACTTTGGAAGGATGACAGGCTGAGTTAAACCCACCTGATATTAATTCAACAGCTGAGAAGGATTTGAACTCAGGACCCAAGGATCCCAAGCCCACCACACTAACCATTAAGCCAACACCAGGTATAAAATACATATTATGTCTTTTTCCGATTTCCGAATTATCAAGAAGGTAAATACGTGATTAAAAGTCGAAATCTTTTTCTTCTCCAGATTAGCCGTGACATTACACCCGGGAGTAGATCGCCATATTCCTACTGTCTACAGGTTACATCGTGGTATGATTTAACTCAACCCGCAAATAATTTTCGATTTTCCACAAATATGCCGCGTCGATGCATCCTTGGTGCTCTCTCCGAGTAATAGTAATACAAACCGAGATCGTTTCATGCTACACCAATGGCCGATACGCCCTGATTCCACCAGAAATTGGACGAGGTTTGTCCGAAATAACCGCGTATGGATCGGGCTGACAAAATGTTCTCTTTTTGTGCTTGAGACATTTTATAAAGATGGCTATAGATCTTGTGGATATCCGCCACGATTGAGAGAGGATGTCATCCCCATGATTAAGCAAAAGAAACAGCCGTTGCTTGAAACTGCAACACCATCTCTACCCAGCTACCAGCACATGTACACAGGCAATTTGAGTGGTGAATCAAACACCTGTTGCCATTGCCTGGCAGTACCACAAGAGCACCTGAAAATCATTATCCATTATCAACACAAATTTCCACAAATCAAATGAACCATTGTCTATTTATAGTGGAGAGAAAGCATGTATGTACATATCATCTACTCCTCCGATAGGATTTGACCTCGGATGCTAAAACTTTCAGGGTTCCCTCCCCCCCCACCCGCCCCCCCATAAACCGTCACTCCACAATACCAACCACCATCACACACCCCCTCCGCAGTCCTCATCCACTGGGGAGGAACATCGACACCTCACAGACATGATGGTGGGACACGGCATGGACACAAATGGTGTCCGGGAAAAGTATGAAAAGGGACGATCCCGTAACGTACAAAACACCTGCTGAGCCTATGATGGTGGGGCAAAGCATTCGTCACCCATTTTGTCCGTGATGTCCGAGTGTGCTGAGCGGTGCCGACTGCCCGCGCTGTCGAGAGATGACAGGTATTTCTGCTCGAGTAATATATAAACTGATTTCTCAATTAATACAAAATCCCTCCCTTATAAATTGTCAATTGAATGGAAAATCAAACCCGACCAAGCTGAAATGATCATGTGACCAGCGTTTTCGTCTTCACGAACACTTCCGCCTTCTTCCTCTCAATCGCTCGCACAAGGCTTGGAATGATATGGCTGCACAATTCCCCGAAAGTGTTTCTATTACTAATTTTGTGTACAATCGTTTCTTCAAAATCTCACTGATCAGTTTCAACATACTGAGAAACATCAGTCGCCATTGAAGGTGGAATCAGGATCGGAATGCGAACTCGACCTGCACTGTTTCTCCATGAAAATCTGCCGATCGGATAAATATGGATTCCAGATGTTTTTTCGACACTTTGTAATATTGGGAAAAATATTTGTAAAAAATTTTCCCTTCAAATTAGACCGTAATTAATGATTCTCGGTGGTTTTCAGAAGAAGAAAAATATTGAGTTTGGGTTCCCCCTTTAATGGCACATTTTCTTTCAGATGTGATGTGAAAAAATTGAACAATGATCAGATAAATACTCCATTTTTATCTCACCTGGAACGTAGTTCCGGGGGGCTTAAAGGATGGCACTCGTCGGTCCATCCACAAATACTTTCAAGTTCTTCTCTGAAACCACACATACGACTTCGATGAAACTTTACCAGAACATTCATCACCTGTTAGCACCAAAGTTTGTTCATGGCATTAAAAAAGAGAGAAAATCGGGCCCTCCAGGAGGCCTATGGGGGTTCCCCCCCAAAATAGGTATGTGCTTTGTTCTCAGAAACTACACATGCAATTCTAATGAAACTTAAGGACAACATTCATCACCCATGATGTACCAAAGTTTGATTACGACATTAAAAAAAATCTTGGTCTGAGGGCATCTACGGAGGGAGTTTACAAGGGGGGGCGCACCCCCCAAAAAGAGGTAATTGCTTTCTTCGCAAAAACTACACACACAATTCTGATGAAACTTAATGACAACATTCATCACCCATGATGTACCAAAGTTTGATTACGACATTAAAAAAATCTGGGTCTGAGGGCACCTACGGAGAGAGTTTACAAGAGGGGGCGCACCCGCCAAAGAGATATGTGCTTTCTTCTCAGAAATGACACACAATTCTGATGAAAATTGACCACAGTCATCATCACCCATGATGTACCAAAGTAATTTGAGGTTATAGGGGGTTTACTGGGGGGTGGGGGGGTAGTTGATCCCAAAAAGAGGTATTTGCTTTCTTCGCAAAAACTACACACACAATTCTGATGAAACTTCACCACAACATTCATCACCTGTGATGTACTAAAGTTTGTTCATGACATTATAAAAATCGGGGTCTAATGGGTTGTCAGAGGGGTCCCCCCCCCAAATATGTATTTGCTTTCTTCTCCAAAACTACACGAACAATTTTGACGAAACATGACCGCAATCTTCATCACCCATGATGTACTAAAGTTTGTTCCAGCCATTAAAAAAAATTGAGGAAAGGAAGTTTACGGTGGAGGCGGGGGGGGGGGGGTGCAACCCAAATAGATATTTGCTTTCCTCTCAGAAACTACACATACAATCCCGATGAAACTTGATGACAACCTCCATCACCCGAGATGTACCAAAGAAGGTTCATGGCATTAAAAATAAAAATAATCATGGTCTAAAGAGGTCTACATGGGGGGGGGGGGGCGTTGCCCGCCAACAGAGGTATTTCCTTTCTTCTCAGAAACTACACCCACAATTCCGATGAAACTTCACTACAACCTTCATCACCTGTGAAGTACCAAAGTTTGTTCATGACATTAGAAAAATCGGGGTCGAAGGGAGTGTAGGTGGGGGTTGCCCCCCAAAATATGAATTTGCCTTTTTTCTCCAAAACTACACACACAATTTCGATGAAACTTGAGCACAACCTTCATCACCCATGATGTACCAAAGATTGTTCACACCAATAAAAAAGAAAATCTGGGTCTTAGGTTGTCTACGGGTTGGGGGACAGGGATCTACATGGGGGGTTGCCCCCCAGAAGAGGTATTTTCTTTCTTCTCAAAAACTACACACACAATTATGATGAAACTTCATCACAACCTTCATCACCCGTGATGTACCAATGTTTGTTCATGACATAAGAAAAATCGGGGTCGAAGTGGCCCCCCAAAATACCCCGAAGAGTGTAGGTGGCCCCCCAAAATATGAATTTGCTTTTTTCTCCGAAACTACACACACAATTCCGAAGAAACTTGACCACTGTCTTCATCACCCTTGACGTACTAAAGTTTGTTCACGACATTAAAAAATTGGGGTCTAAGGTATTCTACATGGGGGTTGCCCCCCAAAATGTGTATTTGCTTTCTTCTCTGAAACCACACACACAATTTCGATGAAACTTGACCACAACCTTTATCACCCAAGATGTACTAAAGTTTGCTCATGGCATGGAAAAAAATCCATAGGTATTTGCTTTCTCATCCATTACATATTTTGTGGGTCATCCATGCATACCAGTGGTTCCCTGGTTATATTATCCAGCCCTGACAAAGTGAGCGCCCAGGGGTATTTCCCCCATGTTTATATTTGAAATACACTAAGTTTATTTTGCCTTTAAACAGCATGCACCTCCCTGCATTGAAACAGGTTGCACATAATTAAGCACAATGAATAGCAATGAATTCCATGGCATTACTTTTCCAAGAGTATTTTTGTACACTGCTCCTTCCAAATTCCATATATAGTCAATGCATGATGTCATCGCCAGGCACTGAAGGGAGTACTCAGTTTTTCTCCGTTTTCTTTCTTCTGTGTTTCTTTGTTACTAACGGAATCTTTAGATTTTGTAAGTATATTGATCACTTCCGGACTCTGTTTGTGTGTTTGTGTGTTTGTAGGCACGATAACTCGAGAACGAAAGAAGCTACCAATGTCAAATTACACCACGTGATTCAGGAGGGCGATGGCTAGCGCTGATTAGATTTTCGTCAAATTCGGTCAAAGGTCAAGGTCACAGTGAGGTCAAACATCCAAAAAATAATAACTCGAGAACAGAAGGAGCTACCAATGTCAAATTACACCACGTGATTCAGGAGGGTGATGGCTAGTGCTGATTACATTTTGGTCAAAATCGGTCAAAGGTCAAGGTCACATTGAGGTCAAACATAATTCCATAAATTAATGTGGAGAAATGGAGTATTTTTGCTTCGGTCGATGTTACGAGTTCGTTTTAACTTCGATTTTAATTTTGTCTTTGGTTTTTGCGATCGCTTCGGACGCTTAAAACTTGGTTGTCGAAATTCTGGTAAAAATCGGATGTTTTGGAGACGTTTTAAGATTGTATAAAAAATATTTCACTCGCCGCATCATGGCTTGTCACGTGGTGCAGCGCGCTCGAGCAGACGCATTGTTGAGTCATGTAAAGGTTTTGCGTGTGCGCGCTGACGGTGTTTTCGATAAAGATGGTGTTTAAAAGTCATTTTTTATTGCAATAAAGGTTATCGTTGCATGCCTGACTCGCTAAGCCATCGGATTATGTAAAGATTGTTGGTGGATGGCCGAATATTACGGTTTTGTGACTTTGATAAAATAATATTAAATAATTGCGTAGAGAAATGGAGATTTTTGCTTCGGTCGACGTTACGAGTTCGTTTTAACTCGGATCGCAATTCTGTTTTCACTTTTGGTAACGGTTAAGAATGCTTAACACTTGGTTGTCAAAATTCTGGTAAAATTCGGATGTTTTATGAGATTTATATCGGGTGTCGTGTCTGAGGCTGAACTGAAGATTATGCTAATGAGGGGGATTGTAACACACGGCATTACGCGCTCGTTTTAAAGTCAATTTCAATTCTGTTTTCACTTTTGGAAATGGCTAAGTATGCTTCATACTCGGTTGTCGAAATTCTGGTAAAAATCGGATGTTTTATGAGATTTATGTCGGGTGTCGTATCTGAGGCTTAACTGAAGATTATGCTAATGAGGGGGATTGTAACACATGGCATTACGCGCTCGTTTTAAAGTCAATTTCAATCCTGTCTTCAATTTTGGTAACAGTGAAGTAAGCTTAACACTCAGTTGTCGAAATTCTGGTAAAAATCGGATGTTTTATGAGAGGTTTGGTACAGAATCATTGTAGAAACTTCTGGTTTGCGTCGCTACCTTCTCAAGAGACAGCTTTTATTAAACAAGGTCAGAGGTCAAGTTGACGATTTCGTAAGTACCAGTCTATGACTGCTTGTTTGTTTGTTTGTTTGTTTATCCAGGTGATATCTCAGCCATCCTTTAATCGAGGAAGCTGAAATTTAGGGACGAACGTGAGGATGTGCTTTGGCAAAAACGTTTTTTTTTAAATCAATTAATCCATTAATTACTTAATTATTGTTGATTTATTAATCACTTATTATTTTATTTCTCATCCTGGCAATATCTCAGGGATATTTTGAGCTCGGAAGATGATATTTGGACATGACAATGACCAAGTGATTTGGCTATGAAGGGTATTTTTGATTTTTTGATCAATGAACGATTAATTATTCATTTTTTGATTAATTACTTAATTTTCAAAAAGTTACAGATTTGGATGAAACAGTGGTGGTTTATTAGGTATGCTATTCAACAATTGATTAAGAAATTAATTATTTTACTATTATAATTTAATTATTTTAATTCTGAAATTAATCAATTAATCAATCAATTATTGTACACCGCTCCCTCTCAACTCTGACTCCATGTGCTGCAAGGCGGCATTTGCAGGCGCCGAAGGTGCCCCGGCGATATCGTTTGCTGGAGGATTGTTATTTATTTATTTGGCATGGGAGCAGTGTACTTTGAATGTGCCGCTACTTGTAATAGATTATTTTCAAAAGATCTTCAAGCATTACATCATGTTGACACTTCAAAGCACCTGCCAATACAGGACTTTCAAAATGACGTAATCCACACCAAAATGTTCGGTGGAGTGCATGCGCATAACCCCTTAACAGCAATATTGATAAGGGTATGTTTCTGTATTTCGTGTGTGCCAGATAAGAATTGTTACCACAGGGATATGCCTCGACCTGAGAAAAAATGGATATGCCTCTAACTGAGAGAAAGGGATGTGCCTCTGCGCAGCAAAAGGGTTGGAGAACTTTCTCAGTTCGCCCAAAGGACTGAGGTCTTGCAACTTTCCGTACTGCAAAATCTCGATGACGTGGGCTGGTGCAAGGCCTGAAGGATCGTAGATGGGCACGTTCTACCAACATCCCCAACAGATCGCTACCAGTGAATGCAGGGCCAGATTTTCCAATAAGCAACATAGGCCATTGGCCTAGGGCCCCCCAGTAACTGGGGGCCCACCGCGGACTTGTGGGTTCTCTGATCGGTTTCATTGTATGCTTTTTATTATGCATTGTATGCATTGTATTTCATTGTCTGCATTGTATTTCATTGTAATTTATATGCTTCAGTTTCATTGTATTTTTCCATTATTCCTATGTGTAAGATGTACATTGTACATGATATGGAACTTGATTTACTTTTATGTACTTGATATGGAACTAATTTGATTAAAAATTATTGATGTGTTACATTATGTTGTAAAAAAAATTTTTACATTACAATATTACGATATATATATATATATATATATATATATATATATATATATATATATATATATATATATATATATATATATATAATTTGGGGGGGGGCACTGATAAGGTTTGGCCTAGGGCCCACAAGCAAGTAAATCCGGTCCTGAGTGAATGGACTTTGAACATTGTGGTAGTACCTCCTGTGAATATGGCATGCTTGGTGATTACTTTAATGGACGTCTGCAATTCGAAAGACGATGCTGTGTGTCACTACAAACAAAGCAGTGGCTTCCAACTCTCTAACAAAGGACATCTTCGTGACCTCAAAATACACAAAGCTTGTGCCAGCCATTATTTATGTCAGAGCAAGATGTACCAGGCAGACTTCCCCGAGGGAGACACGGTGTCTGGTTTGGGTGCTTCTTAATAGCGATGTGAAGGACATATCAGGGTCTTGTGAATGACCAGAGTAAATTTAAAATGAACATTAAAAATGATGATATTTACTGTTAATCATGTTTGGGGGGAAGCTGTGACAGCTGTTATAAATATATTGTTTGTTTGGTTCCAGGACCATAAGAGAGAGATTATCCCAGATTTTTGCATGTGTTGTTAAAAGGAGTATGTGTGTGTGTGTGTGTGTGTGTGTGTGTGTGTGTGTGTGTGTGTGTGTGTGTGTGTGTGTGTGTGTGTGTGTGTGTGTGTGTGTGTGTGTGTGTGTGTGTGTGGTTTGTTATCCACTGCTGCTGCTTGCTTGTATTAACAGGAAATTGTAGAAACTCAACACCACTCATCCATGGATGGGAGAGAAAGTGGTTGGGAAACAAAAAAAAATCAGGTAATTTTGCAAATGTAACAAATGGATCACCACTTTTCTCACTCTACTACAGTCGTTCCTTATTTGCATTTCAAAACATACACGGAATTCCTGATAATTCTGTATCATACAGGTAAAACCCTCCCAACTAAAAAGTAGAAAGTTTGATTAGGGGGACATGTTTTCCTCAACAAATAAATATTTAAATATATGACTAATTCATTAATTGCTAATAAATGACAATTTTCGCTGAACCAATTTGAAACAGTGACTCATGAATGATCCTCCCATCTTGATTCCTTCCAGTAAACATAAAAGTGATGCTTCCTGATCTTGCATCTTTGGTAGATCATGACACAGATTAATTTACCCTGGGTTAGGAAATTAGATCTTGCACCAAACCACTTGATTCCTATTCACGTGGTGTGCACTCAGACAAAAACTCGAGTTCTTCGAACACCTTACCCCACGTAGTCTTAAGAAAACATGGGAAGGGTCTTTTAAACCCTTACTTTGCATTTCTGAGCACTATTTATATTTCCTACTTGCTGCGATTTTGTCTGAATGTCGATATTCCACCAACGCTGAGAAAGCAAGCGGAAAATTTGATTGGTCAAGATGGCGTGAATTTGCGTAATATTTTTCCAAATACAGTACTGCTGAACTGGAAGTTTTTGGAAGTAATAAAAAGGTGATTTATGTTCCACAATGTTAAATTATACAATTCTATTGAAATTAGATAAAGGTTTTAAAGTTAAAAAAAAAAACTTTTTTGGAAGTTTACTGCTATTGATGACACAATGGTTACACTAGTGGTTACACTAGACCACACTAGTGGTCACCGGTCCTATTAGTGTGGTTTCAAAAATTCATGGTACCCTCCATTAGAAGAGCTGCTAAGAAGCTGAAGAACCTCAAACGGTCTTCGATATGTACATGTGTTTACTCATACCCTTTGACCTGCCTGACATGGTTGGACCTACCAGGAGAAAGATTCCCACAAGTATAGTTCTCCGGGTCACAGGAGCACCGAAGATTCCACACTATGATCACAGTGGTAGTCACAATTGGCAAATAAGTATTGACTCGTCTTATGGAAATCAGGCAAACTCTAAAAATATTTTAAAAGTATTCCCAACAAACGTGCAATAAAATGCCCAAAAAATTACTCCCTGAATATGCTTTCATGATACTTATGGAAAGTCTAATTAAGCCCACGAATTTCCAACACACAAATCGAATGTTGAAAGGAAATGCATTGCGAAAGTTTGTGATTTCATCAAAGGTTCCATTGGCCCTCAATATCAATCATGAGATCAGGGCCATCTCTCCACACATACAGTATCTCGAGCTTTTGATACAGTCTGGCACCCTGCCCTGCTCCCAAAACTGTTGGTCTATAGAATCCAAGGCTAACTCCAGTCTTGGATTATTGACTTCCTCCACTCTCAGAGACAAAGTGTGGCTCTCAACGGAGCCCTTTCATCTCCTCTCCCTGTCAAGGCTGGAGTATCCCAAGGCAGTGTTCTCAGTCCAATCCTATTTCTAATCTTCATCAATAATCTCACTGACTCTCTGGAAAATCCTCTTCATCTCTTTGCTGATGACATCACCCTGGTATCTGCCTTGACATCCCTCATCCTTCTGACAGACAGGCAACAGCCTCTTCTCTCTCCTCAGACCTTGGCAAAATCACAAACTCATCAAACACTTGGAACATGTCCTTCAATTTTGAGAAATCCCATACCTATTGTCTGTCTGTCTCTCTGTCTCTCTGTCTCTGTCTCTCTCTCTTGCAGAAAGGACCTTCCCACAAACCCTCCCATCTACTTTATCAACAACCATCTCTAATCGGTTCAGTCACTCAAACTCTTGGGACTCATTCTTAGCCATGCTCTCTCTTGGGCAAGCCACATTTCAAAATTGCCTCCAAAGCCAGATGCTGACTGGGCATCCTCCATCATGCAAAGTCCTTCCTTGGCACACTTGAGTCTCCAATTCACTTCCAAGGTTTTCATCCGCAGCTTGATGGAGTATTGCTCTACCCTCTGGGCCGGCTCCCCTGCCTCACATCATGCTCAGCTTGATGCCATGGAAACCATGGCTTTCAAGATCATTGGAATCTATTGCGATGAAGCTGAGACTATGAGCCTAACACTTCGCCATTGTCATCAGGTCCGTGGTCTCTCTGTCCGCTTCCACCTCATTTCTGGTCTTGCACCCTCTGCTCATTGTGCTCTGTCTCCCCCCACCCCCCACCACCCTCCCCCACCTCCAAGTATCTGCAGGATGCATGTAGTCCACCAGAAACCCCCTCCAAGTAAAACTGCCTCAATCCAGAATCACTGCTTACCTCGACTCATTTATTGCTCACTTTTCCCACCTATGGAACCACTTTCCACACTCTCTTCGATCTCATTCTTCCCTCCAGGTCTTCAAGACAGCTGTTCACCACCATCTCAGGTCATACCCCATTCAAAGCCATTATTTTTTTCTCCACACCCGTTAAACCACCCCACCCCTCCCAAAATTTTTCTTATGTATCCATCTTGTCCACCCCTTACATTCTCCCATACCCGTTTTGTTACCTGCATCCCTAGTTTGTCCATCTCCATCTAGGTTCTCCCTCCGCCCTGCTATTGACGTTTCCCCTTTTACCTGCTGTTACCTTTGCTATGGTGGGTCCTGTTCTGTTCTGTGTCCCAGCTCTTCCACAAGCCTAGATCATGTATAGAAAATTAATTAATTAATAAAAAGGTGGTCTTATGGAAATGGAAAAAGGAGCAGAGATGATAGCCAAGCTACCAATGGAGACAGGACTTGAAATTTTCAAAACTACCGGACTATTGCGATTGTAATTTGGTGCTTAATGCAAGCAGATGGGATTGTCTAACATCCTATATATTATTTCTGTTAACGTCTGCGCGTAATTGACGTTTCTCCTCCGGAACTGCCAGACGGATTGTTGCCACTTTTGGCATGCGGGTGCTCTGTGGTCTAATGAACAGCATGGGCTATGTGAGATTGCGCCAGATGGACAGGTTTGGGAATTTTTGGCAATTTTCTAATTTTTACATGTGTTTGCATGGCGACGTGTGACGTCACCGCTGAGAGGCGTAATGACGTCATGACATCATCGGTCATTCGCTGACGTCATTACGTCTGTCGTCAACAGACCGTCACCACTGAGAGGTGTAATGCCACTCCGAGAAAACAGCGTCTGCAATGTAAAACCCTCTTCTGCACATGCTGACTACCCCAGAAGGTGCATTTGACACAAAAAATGTAACAAGAAACATTGTATATAAAGAAATTCGATAAATCACATTGTGAACATTGGATATATTGACGTCCTAACGAACCCTCATTTTCGAAACTTCACGCAGAGCACGGGTTTGAGTAGTGTATATATATATATATATATATATATATATATATATATATATATATATATATATATATATATATATATATATATATATATATATATATATATATATATATATATATACATACATATATATATATATCTTCTTCTTCTTTCGGCTGCTTCCGTTAGGGGTCGCCACAGCGGATCATCCGTATGATCCGCATAGTGATTTGGCACATGTTTTACGCCGGATGCCCTTCCTGACGCAACCCTGGTCGCCTCTTACGACACAGGGATATGGTACACCTATTTTAACCTGGGTATACACCGACCCAGTATACTGGTACTCATTTTGCCGACCTCAGAAGGATGACAGGCTGAGTCAACCCCCTGGTGTATTAATTCAGTGGCTCAACGGGGCTTGAACTCAGGACCTTTTGGATCCCAAGCCGCTACCCTAACCACTGCGCCAACACCAGGCTCATATATATATATATATATATATATATATATATATATATATATATATATATATATATATATATATATATATATATATATATATATATCTTCTTCTTCTTCTTTCGGCTGCTCCCTTTCGGGGTCGCCACAACGGATCATCCTTATAATCCGCATAGTGATTTGGCTCATGTTTTACGCCGGATTACCCTTCCTGACGCAACCCTGGTCGCCTCTTACGACACAGGGATATGGTACACCTATTTTAACCGGGGTATACACCGGCCCAGTACACTGGTGCTCATTTCGCCGACCTCGGAAGGATGACAGGCTGAGTCAACCCCCTGGTGTATTAATTCAGTGGCCCAACGGGGCTTGAACTCAGGACCTTTTGGATTCCAAGCCGCTGCCCGAACCACTGCGCCAACACCAGGATATATATATATATATATATATATATATATATATATATATATATACATATATATATATATATATATATATATATATATATATATATATATATATATATATATATATATATATATATATATATATATATATATATATATATATATATATATATATATAGACCTGCGGTGAATGATCTTTTGTTATTCTCTGTCGGAACTTTGTCCAAAACACCCAACACACTCTTCCAACCTAAGACTAGTCTTATTTGCAATTATATAAATGCCATCATCGGAAAATAAATTTAGATAATTAAATAAAGACGTTAAGTTCTATTTGAAATGTCAAAACCAAATATAAAATCAGCACAAAAATAACTAATGGTTCATTTGGTAAGACGACATTAAAAAAAAAGGCTGCAAGAAAGGAACAGCTCTCTCAACTCTCCGACATTTCAACACTACAATGGTTTTCCAAAACTATGCTCACACAGATAATCCATAGTAATTAGTCCATACACTAATTCCCAAGAATTTTGTTCCATAGTAAAGTTTTGGCATTCACAAGGACATATTTAATATGGCTCATGCAGCAGTTAGATAAATAGATGGCGTCATGATAAGGTGTGATGGTGGATTACTGCTATAACTGCAAGACAAATCCCTTGGACAGTGAATCTCATCCTCAGATAGAGAATCACACCCTGAGATCTAAGATCTTACCCTTGGATAGCTAATCTCACCCTCAGATAGTGAATCTCACCCTCAGACAGGCATTTATGCCTTCCAATCGCGAGTTATGCCACAAAAATGCTTGTGCCACATTCAAACAGGTTTATTAAATACGTAGTACTAATCCATACCCATGATGGATGAACTTGTCCCAAACTACAAAGCACTAACCTCTCTGGACACACCTCACCTGTCCAGATTTCAGACTGACTAACCTCTGTGTGTGTGTACATATATATATATATATATATATATATATATATATATATATATATATATATATATATATATATATATATATATATATATATATATATATATATATATTGTTACGGATTCGCGCCCGCCGGCGTGCTGACGGCCACGTAACTCGAATCGCGGCACGTCGCCCACCGGACGGACAATCCAGTCGTGACCCTCTCGGACTAACGCCGGGAACCAGTCACGGGTGGACCTTTCGGTCTCACCGCGATCGAGCCAATCGGCCCCCGCGTGGGATAGGGTTGCTCGCCAAATTCGACCTACCTAAGTACCCACACGGAGGGTAGACCGGGCGATCGCACCTCGCCGCAGGTCGACTTCGGACACGGGCCACTTAAGCGACCCGTTCCGTACTATCGGGATAACCGAGCGGTGTTATTCGTCGACCTCGACGGTTCGATTAATTATCGGGCGTATTCAGCCCACTACCAACCCTTTACGTGAAGCAAGATGAGGATTCAATGAAAGAAATGACGAAGCGAAGCGGGAAACAGTTCAACACAAAGCACATTTATTCGCGATGAACGGAAAGCACACATATTCAATTCCACCAAAAGCACATAGAAAAGAGGAAGACAAAAAGCAAATGCGACAATGCAGATCTAATACCGATTACGCGAGCACACGGCAACACTTATACAATTCTACTTCACAGACGGCGCCGACAACACATACCCAAAACCAAGAAAAAGAACACCCTCAAGGATGAAGCGGGCCTGAGGCCGAGACCGGGTCGGGCCTACCCGTCTGGTGATGAGACGCGGAGCGGCGATGGTGCCTCAACTCCGCGGGCCTCGCGGACAGTGTCTGGTAGGGGGTGGGAAAGGGGCCCCCTCTGTCGCACTATCTCAGCGCGGGGGGGAAACAGGAGGGGGTTGCTGATGCTCGGGGTAAGGAGGATTTTTACTCTGTCTCGAGTCCCGCGACAAGCGTCTCCACCTCGACCAGGTCGCGCCGTCGGCCTCCCTGGTGTGCAGCTCCCGGCACGACGCGAGCACCCCCTCGTCTGCCTTCGCCGCCTCTCCACAGCTCCGTCCTCTTCACTCCGACTCCAACGCACACGACGACGACGACCAACTCTTAATTCTTCCTCCTGCGAACTTCCCAACTGCACTCGACTCCAACGCACCCGACGACGACCAACTCCTTATTCTTTTGACTGACGAACGCGGTCGCTTATATAAGCCCCGTGGCTTCGCTCTCTCATCTTTGACCCCCTGCCTTCGACCTTTCACCTCGCTCCCCATTGGCCCAAGAAAAAGTGGGCGTGAATGCATTTTGATCCATGAATTTGCATATAGCGACCGCCCTCCAACGCC
This sequence comes from Eptatretus burgeri, assembly GCF_056783735.1. Lineage (NCBI taxonomy): Eukaryota > Metazoa > Chordata > Myxini > Myxiniformes > Myxinidae > Eptatretus > Eptatretus burgeri. Next base: position 34,827,216 of record NC_140970.1, on the reverse strand, counting down.
CTGGAGGCGGGGCCAAATCGCCCCTCGCTCACCGATTGGACGGCACAAAAGTGGGCGTGTGTCGTTTTTGATCCGTTTTTGGAGCGGAAAATCCGTGGTTTTGTACACGCTGTTCGGCGCGCGCCCTGCACGAGTCCAATACCGGTACCCACAAGCAGCGCAAGAACGGTGGCGATGCGACGGTTGCGAGGTGTGACGGGAAAGGTCGTGGCTGTTGTGGTGTAGCGGCGTTGTGGTGAGTGGTTGATGTTGTGACGACTGTTGAGACGCGGTTGGCGGTGGTAACAATGGCGGTTGGTCCAAAATAAAGATAGTAAAAGAAAAACGGCTATCCTGAAGAGTCGCAGCACGCATGAATGACATGTATTCCCACTAGACAACGGGTTTGGGCCTAACTACACATATACTTACCGAGATATCTCACCTAAGGGACCTGAATGGTGGTTTGCGAATTTGGTAACCACAACAATATATATATATATATATATATATATATATATATATATATATATATATATATATATATATATATATATATATATATATACATATATATGTATATGTATATATGTATATATATATATATATATATATATATATATGTATATATGTATATATATATATATATATATATATATATATATATATATATGTCGGGGATTGTATGTACTCTAACAGCAACCCAACATGTCTACTAGTGTTTGGTTAAAACTCTTTAGTTTCAATTGGAAAGAGGGAAAGGATAAATCTTCCCATTAGTTTATCTGTGCACTGTCAAGAAACTTGTTTTGACATTGTTACAACACAGCTGGCCTTGTCGACCGTTCGAATGACCTTGCTAATCGGGCAGCTGAGCTACCTGGAATCTGTTGGACTACTGCCCAGAACTGTTAAGGCCTAAAAACATGTAGGAGGCTACCTTTTAAAATTCCTTAAGGAATCAAGGGTGTTGTTTCTGCACTCTCTGCGCTCTCTTATCAGCAGTACTGACAGAAGAATGCAATAGATTAATGAATGGTAATAAATCCTCTTTGACACGCAGTCATTCAAAGGTCGCAGTAAATTGAATATAAGGCAGTACCGAAAGACCGCTCACCAGAGGATTAGGCTGGGTGGACTATTGTGTTCAAAGCCTGTTGTCTCCATATGCATATGTCTGATGTGAAATAAACATTCTCTCCCAAGATCGGTGATGAACAAAGCTTGACCTTAATTGCTGTGGACCTCACCTGGATCTCAACAATTGGCGTAGTCGGCGAGGGGGCAAGCCGGATCGAGGAGGAGCTCGAGAACCCTGGTGAGACAAAGGAGGAAAGAGCCGGCCAGCTTAAGGAAAAGGTAAGAAAGCTGCCTCCTTTCTCACACTGGGGATACTCGTTGCTCTCTGAGATCTGTCCTTGCCCTTTCAAAACGAACCAGGGGAGAAGGAGGTTTATTTGCACATCGGAAAGGGGTACCCGGGAAGGTAAGGGCCCATTGGAAGGTTGAGGGGAACCCCAGGACACTCCTTTGGGAGACCGTGGGGGAGACCCAAGAATACGCCAGGGCCAGGATCCGAACGGGAGATTGAGAGGAGGGAAAGGTGTGAAAACCCCCGTTGGGAGGGTGAGGGAGCGGGAAGTGTGCATTGGGAGTGTGAAGAAACACCCCTAGGCGGAGAACACTAACCCGGCCCAAGAAAACTCTAGGAAGGATCAGTGAAATAAGGAAATATGGGAAATAAGACGTCAAAATCAATAGTGGATAAAGATGCCCCACCCCCGAATACAGCTGCGGGATTAATGTATGAAAAATATGGACCTAAGTCATGCACTCAATTGGCATTGTGGGAAAGGTGGACAAAAAGGGATCCACACCCATTCCCAAGGTGGGGTTCTCTAAGATCAGAAATCGTAGATAATCTATCAAGCCGGCTAGAACATCGAATGAATGATAAAATAAAACCTGAGCCAGACATGCGAGCGTATGATATGTGGGAAGAAGAAGCCTTACAGGTAAATGAGGTGGCTAGAAAATTAGTGGAACAAAAAGTCGAGAAAATTGGAGCACAAACTAAGGGGATGCAAGTAAAGGAAATCTTCCCGCCCCTGTAACTGCAGTGCAGAGGTGGGAAGACCAGGGAAACAATGCAGGTGTTCCACCTGCGCGTGTGAATAGCACACTAAGTCTGTATCCGGACCTGGGAGCCATGGGACTGCTGGCCACAGCCTCTGCCTACCCGGTCCAAGAAATAATTCCAGCGGGCCCAGGAGGGCCAGCTCAATCGGTGTACAGACCGTTTAGAGAGAGTGAATTGAGATCGATGAAGGAGCGAGTACTAGAACTGAGAGGGAATGTGGGAGCAACAAAGGAATTGATAATGCAGTGGGTTGAGGCACACCGTTGCTCGCATAGAGACATTGGAGTATTGTGCCATGCAGTGCTGTCCCCATTTGTGTGGAAAAGGGCTAAACAGGATGGTAATTGGCCAGAGGAGGAGCCACAGGGAGCAGCGGCATGGACTGCCGCACAGAGGCAGACTGCACGTCAGCTCCTCTATGATGCAATTGAGAGCGCAATGCGGCCGGCAACGTTAGATTGGGATAAGATCTATGAAACAAAGCAACGCCAGAGGGGAGCGCGCGACTGAATTCATGCATAGATTAGTGCAGGCATTCTTGCAATATGGGGGTTTCCAAGTTGAACAAGAAATACCACAACGAGCGTTGACGAACTTCCTAATGGAAGGACTCAGACCTCAGATTAAGAAGCAGTTAAAGTATGTAATGCTCGGCTGGCAGGCAAGACCAGCAACTGAGATTTGTACAGCTGCCGACCAATGTTCATCCCGGTCAGAAGAAAAGGAGAGCGCGAAAACAAAATTAAAGAGGAGGTGTTCCAAATGGTATTATTAGACAAAGTGGCAGAGCAAAGGAAGAATAAAGATTGGAGAAAGTGGGAGCTAGAGGAAGATGACACAGACTCAGAAGACGAAGAAACGGCTAGACAGTGGGATCGCCGAATGAGAATCCAACAAAGGCCCCCGCCGGCGGCACCGAGAAGAGGGAAACCCAAGAAACAGGTAGGGAAAGGTCAAGGTTGGACACGATCGCCTCTACAAACACGCTCAAAAACTGCAGCAGGCCAAAACCGAGCACAACCAACAGCGCCACCGCAGGAATGCTTCCAGTGCGGGAAGGAAGGGCATTGGCGAAGGAATTGCCCTCAAGGACAGCCGGGGTTTCAAGACGGTGGATCAAGACGGCTGCAGGGTCGTAAGTCATATTGACACACCGCTGGTGGACCCGTGTTGCAGGGAGCTATGCTGACACTAACACCAACAGAGGAGCCGACCTTCACTCTGGATGTTTCGGGTAAGAAGCTTCCTTTCTTAGTCGACACGGGAGCCACCCATTCCACTATCGCAGCGAAGGAACTGCCAGGAGTTGAAAAATCAAACACCGAAGTACAAATAGTAGGATTAGGGGGTAAGGTACAGACTTTAAAAGCAACAACACAATTACCAGTACGGTGCGGACCTTTGCAAGAGAAACATGCTTTCCTTCTCACAACCACTACGCCAGTTAATCTGCTAGGTAGAGATTTGTTGTGTAAACTAGGATGCACGATAGCATGTACAAAGGGAGGGGTTTATGTTGATATTCCCAGGGACAAGACACATTTGGCAATGATGATCCTGATGACACCGCATCCGATTGTTTATTGGTGGAGACTGCCGGAGGAACCAATTAGAAATGCTTGGTCATGCCTAAACCTTATCTCAGACGAAAATAAGGAAATGCAAACGTGGTTAGACAATGCACAAGTGACAATGCACACATACTATAACCCTCCACATTGTACAATCTATTATGATGCGGGAGGGGATGACATTGAATTTGCGGAGAAAATTGCTCCGCACTTGGAAACACGTAATGATTTATTGCTTTGCCGCCTAATGGTTGGTAAGGAAGGTGTCGCAATGGAGGTTAAGCTCACAGACGAGCAAAGGCAGTTGACAAAGTATCCGCCGGGAGTAACCTCACATACAACAATGACTACAGCAAAGGGATATCACCCAAAGGATTTGGGATTTATGGTTTACACGCCTACAGGAGGCAGCAGTGAGCTGCACAGAAACAATAGTGCACTGGGAAGTGCATAAGTTGAAGAATAACGAAGGATGGATCTGTGACCTTATGGAAAAAGAAATACACGGACTGGTGGAAGAGGTTAATTTACCACCAAAGCGGGAAAAGGCATTGGAAATGATGAACACGATAGAAAAGGTGGAAAATCTGATGGGAGAGGTCCCACCACAATTGTGGACAAAACATGATAATGATGTGGGTCGAATCATTGGGGCAACGCCTCTAGTGGTTAAACTCAAACCAGGAATGCCTTTGCCAAATGTGCGCCAGTACCCTCTCCGTAAAGAGGCAGAGGCTGGCATTGCACCCGTAATCAAATCCTTGAAGGAACAGGGTATAATTGTGGAAACTACAAGTCCGTGTAACACACCTATATTGCCAGTGAAAAAACCACAGAAAGATAAATGGAGATTTGTCCAAGATTTGCGAGAAGTGAATGAGATAATCCAAGGTGTTCACCCCGTGGTACCTAGTGCAGAGGGACTGATAACATCTATTCCCGCTAACTCCACTCATTTCTCAGTCATCGATCTATGCTCTGCGTTTTTTAGTGTACCCATCGATAAGGAATCGCAGTTTTTATTTGCCTTTACGTACAAAGGCCGTCAGTACACATGGACTGTATTGCCTCAGGGGTTCGCAGACAGTCCAACTTTATTCTCGCGGGCTCTACACAAAGATCTAGAAGATGTTGTTTTCAAAAGTAATTCAGTCCTGCTACAGTATGTGGATGACCTGCTAATTTGCTCCCCAAATAAAGCAGCGTGTACAAACGATACGCTGCAGCTGCTACGGGCGTTAGCAACAAAAGGCCACAAGGTAAACAAAGACAAACTGCAAATGGTCCAAGAAAGGGTCAAGTATCTGGGACACTACATCTCCCACGGAAAGAGGGAGTTGGACAAAGGGAGGATAACCTCGATCACGGAGGTCCCCGCCCTCGCACGAAGAAGGAGATGATGCGATTCCTAGGTATGGCAACTTACTGTAGACAATGGGTTGTTGATTATGCAATCCTAACCAAGGAACTGTATGTTGTGGTCGGGAGAAACCAGCCACATAAAATCGTGTGGAATGAGCAGATGGGGCAATGCTTTACAAAATTAAAAGCAGCACTTTCGGTGGCTCCCGCTCTGGGGCTACCGGATTATGACAAAACGTTCTTCCTTTACTCTCATGAAACAAAGGGATTTGCACAGGCTGTGCTAACACAATCGCACGGTGACCACCAACGACCAATCGCATACTTCAGTCGAAGGCTGGACCCGGTCGAACGCGGCCTACCTTTTTGTTTACAAGCAGTGGCTGCAGCCAGTTATGCAGTAAAACGCACGGCGGAAATTGTAATGGGGCACCCGCTGGTTTTAAGGGTTCCCCACTGTGTTGCGGCTTTGCTCACACAAAAACAAACACAGCATTTAACCAATACACGTCTGATGCAGTATGAGACGACTCTCCTACACCAACCGAACCTACAGATTGAAAGATGCAACGTTCTTAATCCAGCCTCTTTGCTGCCAACGGAGGACGACGGCGACCCACACGATTGCACGGAGGCGATCCAGGAAGTATCCACTGTACGCCCGGATCTAAAGGATCAACCACTAGAGCGACCGGACCTCACCTTGTTTGTTGATGGTTCGGCATACCGAGGACTAGATGGCTCGGGGCATGCAGGATACGCTGTGTGTACGATTGACGAATTAATGGAAGCGTCCCGTCTGCCTTCTCATTTCTCCGCCCAGCAGGCGGAATTGTGTGCCCTTATCAGGGCCTGCGAGCTGTCTGCCGATTCCGTGGTGAACATATATACTGACTCTAGCTATGCTTTTGGTGTTGTACATGACAAAGGTGCAATATGGAAACTGAGAGGGTTTCTTACCTCAGCAGGAACACCAATAAAGAATGGCAGTTTGGTGTCCGAGCTGTTGACAAGCATTACACTGCCAGCGGAAATTGCAGTCATTAAATGCCGTGCACACCAGAAACTGACAACTGACATTGACAAAGGTAATAATAAAGCAGACAAAGCTGCAAAAGAGGCGGCTAGTCTGCCTTTGCCTTCGATAATGCAGGCACGATTGGCGAAAGAGCAAATCAAGCTGCACCAATACAGCTTGTCAGACATTATTGCAATTCAAGCTGCTGCAACACAGAAGGACCATGATAAGTGGCAAGCAGCGGGAGGAGTAGCGGATGACAATGGACTTTGGTCAAACAAGGGGAAGGTAATAGCACCTGTTGAAATCCTTCCATGGCTTGCACGCATGGCCCATTTGAATGGACATGTGTGCAAGAGGGGGACTGTGAGACAAGTACAAGAATCATGGTATGCCCCAGGAATTGGGAAAATAGCAGAAGGGGTCTGTAAAACTTGCCAGATATGTCAACAACACAACCAACACAAAATTGATAAGATAGGCAGCCGGGAGCCCACCCGCCCCCATGGGGTCCTTTTGTGCACCTACAAATAGACTTTATAAATATGCCACCATCATGCGGATATGGAAATATCTTGGTAGTGGTAGACATGTTCACTAAATGGGTAGAGGCATACCCATGTACAAAGGCAGATGCTGCCACCGTTGTGAAGCACTTGTTAAAAAGCTTCTTCTGCCGATTTGGCATCCCTCACAAAATATCACATGATCAAGGGGGGCACTTTACGGGGGAACTAACACAGGCAGCGTGTAAAGCACTGGGAATAAAACAGGCATTTCACTGTGTTTATCATCCAGAGTCAGCAGGCGCCGTGGAAAGGCAGAACGGTATCCTAAAGAACAAGCTGGCGAAACTAACAACGGAAACAGGGTTGAAGTGGCCAGATGCATTACCCTTGGCACTAATGAGCATGCGATCCACAGTGAACCGGAAGACAGGGTTATCCCCTCATGAAATACTAATGGGAAGGCCGATGCGACTTCCCGTAACTGCCCCCACCGACATAAACAAATTGAGTATTGCAATGATGGATGAAAACATGCTGACATTCTGTAAACAGCTCTCCAGGATCGCGAGGACGATACACACGAGAGTGAAGGAGGCCTTACCCGAGCCGGTGGAAAGGCCGTATCACACCTTCCAGCCAGGAGACTACGTACTGATAAAGCACTTTACAAGGAAAACGGCCTTGGAACCACGGTGGAAAGGACCGTTCCAGGTATTGCTGACCACCCCAACTGCCGTAAAGTGCGAAGGTAAGCCTGCTTGGATACACTTTTCACACTGCAAACTTGCCATCCCAACAGAGGAGGAGATTGTGCAAGAATGAACCCATTACAGCAAATCCTAGTTGCCATAATTGCCTCATGGATGGGAAGCTGGGAAGTGGAAGGGCAAATTGATAACTGGACAATCCAACCCATCCAACAGAGGGGGAAAAGAGCAATTGGGAACCACACTGAACATTTACACGAGTTGGGAGTACATGGGATAAATACATTCTTACTTTTGTCGCACAAATATGCTACATTAAGTAATGAGACTAAGTGCTGGGTGTGTGCTTATCTCCCGCACTCCTCACAAACGGGTTTGCCATTATCTGTGATCCCATTTGAGGAAATAGACTACTGTGGTGCTGCTTGGTACAACAATTTTAATTTGACAAAAAAAAACAGTAACTCATCATGTGTAGACTTTACAGGTGCGTGGTACCCTCCTTTTAATTTAAAGAAAAGACCTCCGTACTTCAGAATCACATATAAGCGTATGGGGTTTATCTGCCTTACTTGGACAAAGCCTCATGCCAGATTTCAGGCAGGGAACTCCACTTGTAATATATCAATAGAGATAAGTGACTTACCAGCCAACAGGAAGGGAGAGAATGGAACATATCCGAAGGTTGCATCTAATGGCACATATTTTGTGTGTGGGTATAGAGCCTACCCATGGCTGCCAAACAAATGGGGCGGTTCATGTTATCTTGCGTACGTCGTACCGCACATGCGTTTGATCACTGACCCATTCTCTGAGATAGATCGGACACGACGTAAGAGAGCTATATCAGATGGAGCATATGCAGCAATGATAATTTTCCCGATATGGGGCCTGGGTTGCAGGTAGGGAACTTATCAGCATGGCATCAACATTGGAAATAATGGGAAATGATACCGCTGATGGTTTTGAGAAAATTAGCGCGGAGCTGGTCGCATTAAGGACTACTGTAATGCAAAATAGAATAGCTTTAGACATGATCCTAGCTGAAAAAGGGGGAACATGTGCTGTAATTGGCAAAGAGTGTTGTGCACGTACATCCCAGATAATTCAGAAAACATTAATGACCTCGCGGGTCACATAAGGAAAGAGGCGAGCAAATATAAAGACTACAGTGGTGATAACATGAGTAGCTGGTTAAAGGGATTGTTTGGGGGTTGGGGAGGAAGTGTTTTGAGATTTTTTATAACAATCCTGATAATCATCGTGGCAGCCTTTATATTACTGATGGTTTTCAAGGTAATTGCCCAAAAGGCCATTGGAAAGTGTTTTCAGGATGGACAACAAAGCCCAGTACCCAGCTAGTACAGACGGAGATGGCCCCGGTGAACACCGCTGGACTGCTGCCCTCCTCAAACCTCCTGCACATACACCTACCCCCGCCACTCCAATACTCTGTACCCCACCCATGTCACCCCAACCCATGAACAATGAAACATATTGTAACCTTGCAGTAGTCGCCGATCCATTACTTTGGCTTCCTCCGAGTGATGAACAATTGCTTCAACTCACATTGGACGAATGTCTTTCGTTGCTTGCACCAATTGAAGGGCTAGGTAGAAATACCATTTGATTTGCCTTGTTGGTAATTGCTGGCAAGTTGTGCCTTCATTATACTCTGGCTTGTAGTTTATCAAATATTATTTTGCTTTGTTCATAAAGAACATTACATTTATATACTTTAACACTGCCTTACTTGTCGTTCATGAAGCCCATTAAGCGGCAATATATATATATAATCAAATATTTAATGGAACGTATATTCCTGTATAACTTCATTCTTGTTTAGCCATGAGCAATTCTTGTACGAACAGCTTTTGGGAGTGCTTGGTTTCCTTATATTCTATGTTTAAATGTTGCGATATTTCCCGATTTCCCTTGTTGAAGACTTGGGGTGTTAGTGGACCGGTTGGAAAGTGGGTAGGAACCCCCTTTTGGGCTAGGGGGCGCAGCTGGAACTCCCGATCGTTTTGGTCCATCTGGAGCTAAACCTAAGGATGGCCACCCACTGGAGGTTGCTGTCTGCTGACCTGCCGGCCTGCGGATGCTCCTTTTCTTCATTTGTAGTTTCTTTTGCAAATGTTTCAAAGAAACAAGAGGAGGGAAATGTCGGGGATTGTATGTACTCTAACAGCAACCCAACATGTCTACTAGTGTTTGGTTAAAACTCTTTAGTTTCAATTGGAAAGAGGGAAAGGATAAATCTTCCCATTAGTTTATCTGTGCACTGTCAAGAAACTTGTTTTGACATTGTTACAACACAGCTGGCCTTGTCGACCGTTCGAATGACCTTGCTAATCGGGCAGCTGAGCTACCTGGAATCTGTTGGACTACTGCCCAGAACTGTTAAGGCCTAAAAACATGTAGGAGGCTACCTTTTAAAATTCCTTAAGGAATCAAGGGTGTTGTTTCTGCACTCTCTGCGCTCTCTTATCAGCAGTACTGACAGAAGAATGCAATAGATTAATGAATGGTAATAAATCCTCTTTGACACGCAGTCATTCAAAGGTCGCAGTAAATTGAATATAAGGCAGTACCGAAAGACCGCTCACCAGAGGATTAGGCTGGGTGGACTATTGTGTTCAAAGCCTGTTGTCTCCATATGCATATGTCTGATGTGAAATAAACATTCTCTCCCAAGATCGGTGATGAACAAAGCTTGACCTTAATTGCTGTGGACCTCACCTGGATCTCAACATATATATATATATATATATATATATATATATATATATATATAGTTACGAATTTCGGCCCGCCGGCGTGCGATCGGCCACGTAACTCGAATCACGACGCGTCGCCCACCGGAACGGACAATTCAGTCATGACCCTCTCGGAACAACGCTGGGAGCTAGTCATGGGTGGGGGTTTAACCTCACCACAACTCAGTCCGCATTCTCCCCGCGTGAAATAGGGTCCGATCGCCGAATGGTCGATTTACCTAAGTACCCACGCGGGTAGCGTACCGAGGAGTTGTACCAGGCCGCAGGTCAACTTCGGACACGAACCGCTTAAGAGGCTCGTTCCGTGCTGCAGGGATAACCGAGCAGAGTTATCATCGACCTCGACGGTTCAGATTGGTTACCGGGTGTTTTAAACCCACTATCAATCCCTTACGTGATGCAAGATGGAGATTCAACAAAGGAAAGGACGAAGTGAAACGGGAAGCAAGCACTTTTATTTCACACACCTAACACACGCATGTAAGGCAGTAATGCAATGTGCAGCAAAAGCAAAATGCAACAAAAGCAAAAGCACTACTACCGACTATAATTTTTTTTACAACACTTTAACAATTATACTTGTCGGGACTCGGCGCAACATCATTCATTCAAAATAAACAGGAAAGACTTCCCCATAGGCAAGGAGGTAGACGGGGTCCATGGACCAAATATGCGCGGAACCTGGAGGAGTGGCCAGGTCCATAAGACCGAAAAGATCTTACTCGCGTCCTCATGACGCGATGGCGGGCAAGCTGCAATATCAGCGCAGCTGCGCCCCGACTCCGTGCCCCTGGTGTGGTCGGTGAGCCCTCTCCGGCGTGTTCCGCGCAAGCACGGTTTGGTCGGCACCACGGTTAGGGTGGGGAATGAACGGGGCCACCGGCACTATCTAAGCGTGGATTGGGGGGGGGGGAATTGTTGATGCTCAGGGTCGAGCGAGGGGAATGGCTGGCTGGCTTGGTCGCTTGTGAAAGCGAAGGTGGCTCGAGTCCAGCGACGAGACGACACCAACAACGAGACGAGCCCAGCGACGAGACGACACCAACGACGAGACGAGCCCAGCGACGACACGACACCAACCATGGAAAAAGCCACCCCCACTACAACAAACGAGTTCCACACAGACTCGCGTCTTTTATAGACCGGGGGAGGAGCCCGTATGCAGATTGTAGGATCAAAACGCGATTGGAGGCGGGGCCACGCCACCCTCTGTTCAGCCATTGGTGTGGCAAAAAGGGGCGTGAGCCTCTTTTGATCCGAATTACTTCCTGAGAGGAATTCACATCCATCGCGTTTGGAGGCGGGCCCACACCGTCCGACACTCGCCCATTGGATGGAGGAAAGGGGGCGTGAACCTCCCCTGATCCGAATTTCTCTCCCGTAAGGAATCCACATTCATCGCGCTTGGAGGCGGGGCCACACCGCCCGACGCTCGCCCATTGGACGGAGAAAAAGGGGCGTGAACCTCCCCTGATCCGAATTTCTCTCCTGAAAAGGCACCCATTTGTACCCGCGGCTCGACGCGTTCGGCATCAATTACCAAACGGGCCCTGGACAGTACGACGTTTGGCGTTGACTGGTGGTGGGGTCGATGGTTGTGGAAGGAGAAAGGCGAAGGTGGTGGGGGGGTTTGCTGTGGTGGTTTGGTGGTTGGCGGGCGTCGTTTGGGAATGGCGGTGAAGCGATGTTTGTGGGATGGAGTTGTGGAGGTAAAGAGGCGAAGGTGGTGGTGTTTGAGTTGTTGGCAGCTTAATGGTCCAAAATAACGATGGAGAAAGAAAAATGGCTAACTCAAAGCATCGCAGCTCGGATGAATCACACATATTCCCTCTAAACAACAGGTGTGGGCTAACTACACATGAACTTATCGATATATCTCACCTGAGGACCCTTTATGGTGTATTGCGAATTTCCACAGCCGTAACAATATATATATATATAAATATATATATATATATATATATAAATATATATATATATATATATATATATATATATATATATATATATATATATATATATATCTGAATAATTAATTATTTATCCAAAGAGTAAAATTTGATGGAATATTTATCTAATGAGAGGAAGAAAACTTTGAAAGTTGAACATTTGATAAGAAAAAGCTCAATAATTCAAACAACCCTTTTGGTGGCTATGTCCCATTAAGTCCAATTGGATACGACGAACATCATTCAGCAGAATGGCATCTTGCTTACGTTTGGTTGAACAGTGATGACGTCTTTCCATTTGGTTTTTCGGTTTGGCTTTCTTTGGTTGCACTCACCAAAGCTTGTGAAAAGCATTGTTCCAATGACTTCCTGTTGTGCCAAATGTAATCTCGGCTTTTCTGTTTGACCATATTCCTCCATCCTTGTTTATATTTTGGCTAGCTTTGTGAAATGCTGAATTTTTGATCGACAGCGCTGCGATTGCTACATATTTTTCTTTTCAAAGGTAGCTTTTGAAATATTCACCAAATTAACTCACTTGAGTTCCAGGTTTCATCATTGCATGGCAATTCCTTGTGCTCATATTTATTGTCTTTCTGCATCAACACAGAGGATTCCCCTCAGGTTGATGTTGATGTGAATATAATAATTCATGTTATATATTGGCATCAACCTGAGCGTTTTATGAGTTTAAACATTCAGCTATGTTGTTCACCTTCTGCGATTAAAAGCACTTTGTTGGGCTGCTCGGCCACCAGGCTGCTCAGCTGCTTGGCTATGTTTGGCTGTTCATCTGTTTCGCATGTTCACCTCTTGGCATTCACGTGTCTGCTTGCTTTGATGTTGTACTCATCTGTTTTCAAACTATACTACATTCAGTAGAACAGAAGGCTACATTCAGTACACTTTGTTCTTAATCAGGAAGTTGGCAGACTTCCTACGTCGGGATGGCACGGACACTCCATAAGGTCTAGTACAACGCAAATCCTCACAAACATCCACCAAGATGCAAACTTATAAACCTATAAAGTACATATCATTGTGTGTAGACTGTAGACGATTTCACATCCAAAAACACTCGTGAAACTTTTGGAGAGCATCACTCAGATACAAAACTGACTGACTCAAAATAGCCAGTCTGCAATTATTCTTCTTCCTCTTCTTCTTCTTTTCAGACGACCTAACTCAAAATTGGTTGAAGCTCAGGATTTGGTTCAAACACGAATCTACTGCATTTAAAAGTGCGAACGTCCTTGACTACTCAAGATTTTCATAACTTGACAGGATTCCACGAAAAGTAGGCACAACTGTATAACTATGCATAGAAATATGAATGGAAATGAGGGGTGGGTGGGGCCATGCCTGCAAATCAATCTGGTGTCGGCGGGACTGTTGCGACACAATTGCTCGAGGGCCAATCACACCTGGATGGGTGTGGTTAACAGCGTAATATTGCGTAAAGTTACTGTAACGACAATAGAAAACCACTTTTCAAGGCAGGTGTGGTTAACTGTGGAATATTATGTGCAGTATGACAACCATTGTTGCCAGATGAACAATAATTACAATCCGACTACTCGTGCAATATATTAAATAAGGCAATTGTGTGTGTGTGTGTGTGTGTGTGTGTGTGTGTGTGTGTGTGTGTGTGTGTGTGTGTGTGTGTGTGTGTGTGTGTGTGTGTGTGTGTGTGTGTGTGTGTGTGTGTGTGTGTGTGTGTGTACATGTACATCTGAAAAGCATAGAAAAAAACACAGGGCTGGGCTGATCTCCACAACATTTTGCATACCGTATTGGTAGTACCCAGAGTCAGATCATGAGCATAAAAGAACCCCTCCCCCCACTGCAGGGGGAAGGAAGACAGCTTGTCAATGCTCATAAAGGGGGCAGGTGTTTCTAGTGATGCTACTCACTGCCATGTGCTGCATATGAAAGGATTATAAGAAGAAATGGAATGTGCTGTTTCCTTGCTTGATGCTCAGCATTTAAAAATATTAGAGCATGGACAAACAACCATATGTTGGGAAGCATTGCATAGGCTTCATGGGCCCTAAAGGCCTCCTCCCGCATTGACGTTCCTTGTATGGCAACTCATATTATTATGATGTTGTCAAGGCAAAAAAGCAAATGGATTATTTTTTAGATAACCTTGAATGTTTAAGATTACACTGGGCTGCATTTGAAATATTTCTTCAGAGGTCGAGGTTTTCTCAACGATTCCTATATGTTTTTTGCATTCTGAATTGAGAAATGTATCTAATTTCGCTCAATCAGGTCAAGTTTTTGAAAATAATCAAAAAAATAATCAAAAAGGAAAAAAAAAAATCAAAAATTTTGGTTTTTTAATTAGCATTTTTTTTATTCAAAATCAGACTTACAGTGACAGAAAATGTACAAACTATACATATGACACACAAGTACACTTAATGTGGAAGAAAGTGCCTTCTCAATTACTTTCATTTCAATTTCAGAAAAATATAGATAAATCGTTGTTTCTGTCAATACCCAACTTCAGTCGTTCAGCAGTCGCTGTTTTCCTTCGCCTTTTTAATGTTGAATTTCACATTAAGTGTACTTGTGCGTCATTTTATATATAGTTTGTACATTTTCTGGCAATGTAAGTCTGATTTTGAATAAAAAAAATGCTAATTAAAAAAACAAATATTTTGATTATTTTTTTCCTTAAAATTGAGATAGCATAAAAACTTGACCTGATTGAGCAAAATGAGATACATTTCCAAATTCAGCATGCAAAATACATATGAGGACCGTTGAGAAAACCTAGACCTCTGAAATGACGTAGACCAGTGAATTATCATCCTTTTGACTGAGGCTCTGTGTGGTAATAACACCTTAGACAAAAGGTGATCAATAGGTCCGTGACCTGCCATTAAAAAACATAATCAACATACGTTATCAAAGCTGTCCAGTACAGTATTAATTATTTTTTTCTCTATAAATGATGGACTCAGTACTCGTAATTATCTCAAAGAGGTTGCTCTGAATAAGACAAAGTTAAATGAAATAAGAATCCTGACTTTTATAAATTCCATTCTCACAATATCAAAGTAGTTACTTGAAAAAAAAATGCACCAACTACCGGTAGCAGACAGGACATCCAGTTTAATGTCCATGCAATGGAAGGTGTACTTTGTGATGCAACAGCTTAGAGTTGGGTCAAGAACCGAACCTCGACTCGACAGCTTTAACGGAAATGCACTACCTCTGCACAATTCTGTCAGACAAATGACAAAAAAAGTCTGACATAATTATTTGTTGAAATTCTGCAAAAGAAAAGGTTGTTTAATACCGTTCTGTAATTCGACGATTAATTAAAACACTGCAGATTAGTTAATTTCACGAGGCATTTTCAAACAACTTCAAACTCTTGTTTCAAATCAAAAAAACGAGACAGCTTTATACAAGCTGCAGTATAAGTTTTACATTATATTTACCTCCGTCACTGAAGGTGAAGGACGTTATGTTTTCACCCCTCTCTGTCTGTTTGTTTGTGTGTCTGTGTACAGGATATCTCAAAATGTTGTAGACCACTCCAGATGAAATTCGGTGGGCAGGTTGGGTGTATGACAAGGACGAACTGCTTCGATTTTGGTGAAGATCAGGATCCGGATCTGACGACTAGAATTTTTTCAGTGATTTTTTTCACCGTTGAGAGTTCAGGCTAAACCAATATATAGCACGATATCTCAAAAAGTTCTGGACGGATTCGGATGTGTGTGACCACGATTAATTGTTTCGATTTTGGTGAAGATCCGAATCCGGATCCGACTACTAGAATTATTTAATTTTTCTAAATGATTCTTCACCATTGAGAGATTGGGTCAAAAATGATATAGAGCATGATATTTCAAAAATGTATTGTGCCCAATATGTTCTTGTGGATCAGGCATTGCGTGGCGGAGGTATGCGATCTATCGAGTGCCCTTCTCGTTGAAAATGTTTTTTCTGATAGCTCTGAAGGTTTTTGGTTTGCCTTTGAAAAGAAACACAATCAGCCATAAGGGTTGAGATAATGCAGCAAAGTTTAGACTCATCAAGGAGAATGCATCAGGACCAGGCCGATGAGGTTTGATGTTGAAAAATGAAATGCATCATTTTGAAATAGGGAGGAATATGCTTGTAGCAGGGAATATATTTTCGATGGAAATTTCCTGCAGCATCGTACAAGAGGAGAAGGGTTTTGGAGTCACAGTGGCCCAGTAACCGAAATAATCAGTGTAGTACGGCTCACAGCAGTAAAGAAAATGAATATGGTTCTAGGATGTATAAACAGGGAAAAAGCTTCTACATCTGAGGAAGCTGTATTAGCATTGTATATAATGCAAGTTTAGTTAGGCCACATACTGAATACTTCATGGATTTTTCTTTACCATGCTATATAAAGGATGTGTTAGCAGTTAAGGAGGTTGAGGAAAGGGTGATTTGGATGATATAAGCGTGAAGGACAAATGCAGCAAAGTCAGCACAGTCAGCATTTGGCTGTCTTGAACGAACTCCATTTGTCTTTCAAAATGGTACCATCCTGGTCGAATTGAAGAGGTTAAAAGGGGCGAGGCTGAGGATATGAGGGCTGTTTTCTCTGGGAAAAAAAACAATTCTTTATATTCAAAGTCAAGGTTTGTGGAAGAGCTAGAACACAGAATGGATCAGGACACAAAAGAACAAAATGAAAAGCAGAAAGAGAGGGGGACAAAACACCAACAGCAGGGCCGAGGGATGTGGGGTGATCCCATTTGGCTATTTATGGTATTTAAAGTGATCAATAGAATAGGGACGGGTCAATTTGTTATATTTGACAGGGAGCAAATCGGCTTCGAAAGGCTGACTGATGCTGTGGGTAGAAGTATGGCGGCTGACAATGCATTTAGCAGTGGGCGGTTCTGCGTCTTTCATATTCTGCAACTAAGATGTTCACCAGCAATTTAATACACCCCCTTCCCAAGCAATACTCTGCTATGTACAACTACCCACACATGCCTCTGTGTGCTATGTAATATCTGCACGGCTCTTAGTAGGATTATAACCTGCATCGTCAATGCATTATAAAGCAAGTGCTCAAAACTACACTCCACATTGTCACGAATGTAGCACCCACCCACAACCGGAAGCAATTAGAAGGGAACTGTACATGCTGAAAATTAATCCTGTGAATAGCCAAACCAAAAAAACCAAGTTTAGGTAGTGTGCTACCTGAGCAGTTGTTGCAATGCACCTCTAGTCACCGGTTGTTGCAATGCACCTCTAGTCTTGCACATGTATAACACACACAATTATCCAAACAAAGGGATTATCCTAATTTATTTATTTCCCTCCAAGGGTTCTCAATAAACCAAATCAGTTGACATAGGAAAGACGGCAGGAACACACATCGCATGCGGGCTTATGAAATATAACAATTTGTTCACAAGACAACAGATATGGAAGAGAATCCCTGACGATGATACACAAAATAAATAATCACAATAATTACACCATGAAGGAAACTAACCCCAAACCAAGGGCTCATACACACACAACCATACACACAGAAGTGGGTGAAAATAAGTTGCAGGATTGGAATGTTTTTTTTATGTCATTTAACATTCAAGTAACTATTTCAATGTTGTGAGAATGGGATTTATAAAAGTCACGATTCTTATTTCATTCAAATTGTCATATTTCGAGCAACTTTTTCAAGATAATTACAAGTATCGAGTCCTTCATCATTTATGGAGAATAAAAATCGATACTGTACAGCTTTGATAACATGTTGATTAGTTATCCAGGGTATGCAAAAGGAGGGGGGAAGTATGCCACGGCGTGCATGTGGGGAATGCCCCGAGCGTCTCTTTCTCACCCGGCTCCCAGACATCTGACAGGACACTCTTAACCCCTCCAGTCTGAAATGGATAAAGCCTGTCTCTCACACAGGCTGTACGCCAGGCAGTTATCTCGAGCACATGTCCTAAACACATGTTTTAAAGTCCGCTAAATTACATGAACACAAACAGTGCTAAGACCTTAAATTCTAAGTACTGACGCTCCCCATAAATGTAATAATATCTTTAGTTTTAATCAATAATCCATGGATTTTATTCACATTGCAAAAACAATGCTGAATATACTTTGCAAAAGATTTTGGGGACAATCAAAATTGGAATGTATGTATAGTGTACACGTAATGCATTCTCCACCTTCCAGCTTGCAAGGAGATGCTAACACAAAAGCTGAGACATTGGGAAACGATCAAAAGACTCACGTGTTTAAAATAAACGTTGTAGAATCTGAACTGCTTGGTAACCTCCAATAAAAAGGGCTGCTGAAGTTTATGTCACAGCTGCTTCCCCGTTAAGAAAAATACTAACATAGTTATGCAAGCAAAAACATAGAGGATTGTGTGCCATAAATTAGTAACCATTGTAAAGTAAGGTTTATCATCCAGCTCTCTTGGATAAACTTCCTTTTAGGACAAGTGCGATGACCGATGGCCATGATGGCGTTTTTAATGCTGCAGAAGTTGCAAATCAACATAGCATTAAGCCTCACCCAAGTTAGGCCATTATTTATTTAATTATTTGAACACGTATAACATTGTGACGGGATCAGGCTTATGCCTTGATGATATAAAGACCAAATGCACAGCACAGGTGTAGCATGCCCATGCTAGTGGAGACAAGGTACGTGGGTCAACAAAAGTGTCAGTCGGTAGATGACCTCCACACTGAAGGTCATTTGTGAACTAGCAATGTTTTTTTAGCAATCCAATAACGATATGGAAATTCACCAAAGAATAAATGATTTTCCAGGCTTAGGATCCAAATCCTTTAATTTGGTCTTCATATAATTTGAATGCCTAATCTCTGAGATTCCAATAAAGCATCCTCGTGACTATGCCACCATTCCCATATTTTTTTATGGACATTGTCGAGGCTCGTATGAGAGCTAACACACAATGCACAGCAAAGGGGGCATGAGATAAGAGGAGCAGGAGAGGGAAGGACAAAACAGTGGGGAACAGAGACATTAGGAGATCTGTGGAAGGGACAGGGATGAGGTAATATATAATTATTATATATATAATTATTATAAATATATTTATTTTGTAACCATCTCAGATCATCCCCAATCCAAAACCATGATCTTTTCTACCATCATTAACCCAACCAAAATCCCTCCTCCTTCCAATTTTCCAGTTTTCTCTCCTTGGAGTTTCCTTCTGTATCCATCTTGTCCACCCCATGCGTCCTCTGTGTCCAACCTGTCCACCGCATGCATACGTGTTTTGTGTCCAGTTTTTGTCTGTTACATCCTACATGCCCCTTAAGATATAATTATGCCCAAATATCTCACGTTAGTGACAATCATACATTCACTAACTAAACATGTGCATTGAATACAATTCAGAAATACCTTGAAGTACGCCAGTTGCAGATAGTTGTAAGGGGTACGGCGCTGAAATTCCAGTTGCGTCTCTTCACTAACAACATGATACGATGAGTCACCAAGATGTTCATTCTCACATGTCTGCACACATGCGGCTGTCCGCAATATCTCCTTGAAGAATTTCAGGTCGAATAGAGTTGATCGCTCTGTCAGCCCTACAATCGCTGTGGAGAGGAAAAAGGAAGTAAGAAAGATTGAGTGAGACCTTGTCAACTGGGTAAATGCAATATAGAAACTAGGTAAACCTTCTGGGCTTCCTGTATTCAAGAACAAGTTGACAACGACAAAAAAGGCAATGTAGTGACAGTTGAGCCGCAGTTGGACAGAGCAAGCAAGTGAATGAGCGAACAACAAAAGAGGAGAGAGGGAAGGGAGGAAACACAGTAACCTGCGAGGAAGAGGATTAGGTTAGGTAGGGACATTGGGGTTAGAAAAGATCATGGTTAGGAATAGGGTATGACATGAGATGGTGGTCCACTGCATTCTTGAAGCCCTGGAGAGAAGAGTGCAATTTAATCCTCTAAATAAGACAGTTCCATAAATGGAAGAAAAGAGAAATAAGAGATTAGATGTGAAGTAACTCTGGATTTTGGTAATTTAACCATGAGGGGGTGACTGAAAAAACATGTGCATCTCAGAAAAGCTGGGGTAAGGGGGTCAGAGGGCTGAGAGAGAGCAGAGAGCGGAGAGGTGGTAATGACAGAGAGGCCACAAATCCATCTGTCATGTGAGAGCAAGAGCCACTATTCTTTGGCCTCATTGTCAGAGATGCCAGTAATGCTGAGAGCTTTATATTCCACTGCTTTGTGTGGTTTTGAAATTTGAATATGAAAACAGAGTTGGAGTGTTCAAAAATTCTACCTTTCATACAGAAAAGCATTTATATGGCCAATTCTAAGAAAAACATTTTTTGTCTAGTTCTGTTGTGCTGCACAGATTGTGGAAACGCACACTGTCCAAATTCCAGTCTCAACGGCATCAAATGTTGGACTCCACTGACATTAATATTGTGTTTTTATATGTTGTTGAAAGAACAAACCTTTCAGAAATGAAAGTTTGACTTGTCCAGTGAAGCCTGTATTATTCACTTATGAGCAGAAAAGCTCATCAAAATAATAGGTGGCCAATCTGTATTTTCTCATGATTCAGCCTTGAAAACTAGGGCGAAAACCAAAATGACATTCAAAAGCCCTCATTTATTACACAAATTGCTCATCCCTTTGTTTGGGCAGTGCATAGGCAACAGACCACTGCCTTAATCACTCCCAAAAATAATTTTAAAAATAACTCGGATTAAGTCCAAGAAGCAAAAACATGCCGACTGCTTATGTGCATAAACAATACATCGTGCTTATATAGCTTGGATAATTCCAATTGCACATGGGCTGACACAAGAGATCTGAGGCCTTAGGCCCGAAGCCTTAGGCCTAAAGCCTTCACAAAATGGTGGACGTATGATTGTTTTCAGGTTACAATTGTGGGTGGAGTTAAGCCAGCTGTCCAACCAATGTGGAGAAAGCAGTCAGTCCATCAATGGTCAATCCATTGATACACACAAAGGCCAAAAATGAACCGGCTCTTATTTCTATCAGGCCAAATAAATAGGCCGGGGGCCAGTGGGACCTACTTTGCACCCCCTCCCCCCCAATTACAATTTTTCACTGACACCACAGTGTTCATATATATCCCAAGTATCAGAAAAACGATGTTCCCAGAAAAATAACTCATTTGCACTATGCTTTATTAAGCTGTTTCCATGGCAACCAATCAAAAATAGACGAATCTCACAAAGATCGGCAAAATGTCAATATCTCTGTCAAACATAAACATAAAATCACAAAATTGGAGTCAAATTAAAGCTTATAGATTTACGTATTAAAATATATTTTGATTATGCTATTTAGCTCATTTGCATATTACTTAAATTTGACTTAAAGACAATAATTCCCACAAAAATGCAAGAATTTCCATTTTCTTTCCTTGTAATTACCACACATGTCAGTTGCCAGATACAAGCCAGGGTTGGCGAATTCTTTTTTTTATAATTTTTGAATTTTTAAAGTAGATTAATTAGCATAAAATACAAAGCACAATGGATTGTTCAAAAATCATGTTAAATCAAATTAATCATTGACTCTAATTACCTGGGCCTGATATAATACATAACTGCGACTAATGATGGTTGTGGTGTTAAAAGGACACATAACTCTTTTCTGTTTGGGTAAAAGTAGTGAAAATAGTTGTAATGCATTGATATGCTAATTAGGTTCCGCCATTATGGGAACGCCATAAAAAATTCGCCAACCTGGCTTGTATCTGGCAACTGACATGTGTGGTAATTGCAAGGAAAGAAAATGGAAATTCTAGCATTTTTGTGGGAATTATTGTCTTTAAGTCAAATTTAATTCATATGCAAATGAGCTAATTAGCATAAACAAAATATATTTTAAAACGTAAATGTATACACTTTAATATGACACCAATTTTGTGATTTTATGTTTGTATTTGACAGAGATATTGACATTTTGCCGATCTTTATGAGATTCGTCTATTTTTGATTGGTTGTCATGGAAACAGCTTAAGAAAGCATCTATCTATAATTCCAACAATGTGTGTGTGTGTGTGTGTGTGTGTGTGTGTGTGTGTGTGTGTGTGTGTGTGTGTGTGTGTGTGTGTGTGTGTGTGTGTGTGTGTGTGTGTGTGTGTGTGTGTGTGTGTGTGTGTGTGTGACCGCTGTTTCTCGACAACCACTGGTTCGATCGAATTGAAACTTGCCAGGTATATTGCTCGGGATCTGAGGATGTGCCTTTTCAAGGTTTGATATTAATCGGACAAGTGCTTCCCAAGTTATGGCCATTTATTTACTAACCAATGGGAAGACACGTTGCTGCATGGGCGTGGCCGATGGGGAAGGGAACCTCAGCCGCATTCCCCATTACGGTTACAACGCACAGGCTTCCGGAGAGTGATGACTTCGTGTATTCTAATAATTTCTCGATTTCTTATGCGCATTTATCGATAAACACAATGGCCCAAGTTATGATCGTTTTCATATTAGACGGTGTATAAATTTCGGGAACATCAGAGTGCTGGCATGCTCCGAACCAGGAAGTAAATTTTTTCTCTCTCTTCTCTTCTCTTTTTGTTTTTCCTTGCCACGACATTGCGAAAAGGTAAAATACATTGGCGCTAATTGAATAATTGGGTATTAAAAATAAATTGCGAATAATCGTAACTGCGAATAATATCGAACTTCCGGGTCACGCACGTACGGGCACATGAGAGCGAAGAAACGGCCTGTGTGGTTTATATATTTATTATTATTATTATTATTTTTTTTTTTTTTTTTTTTTTTTTTTTACGGGCACGTACTAGTAGTGCAAATGAGTTATTTTTCGGTGAACATCGTTTTTCTGATACTTGGGATATATATGAACACTGTGGTATCAGTGAAAAATTGTCGCGGGGGGGGGTGCAAGGTAGGTCCCACTGGCCCCCGGCCTAAAAGAAATACCAGTTGATCATCCCCACCCGCTTCCTTTTGTGAAGTCACCTTCTTTTTAAATTTTCTATTATTATTTTGTCAAATATCCCGAAAAATTGTGTACGACTCTTGCACCATTCTTTGAATCGATCATTTTCCCAATGTTTTATTAAAATTTGTTAAACCGTTCTCAAGTTATAGCATGACAAACAGACAGACAAACAGATCTTCTTCTTCTTCTTCTTCTTTCGGCTGCTCCCGTTAGGGGTCGCCACAGCGGATCATCCGTATGATCCGCATAGTGATTTGGCACATGTTTTACGCCGGATGCCTTTCCTGACGCAACCCTGGTCGCCTCCTACGACACAGGGATATGGTACACCTATTTTAACCGGGGTATACACCGGCCCAGTATACTGGTACTCATTTCGCCGACCTCGGAAGGATGACAGGCTGAGTCAACCCCCTGGTGTATTAATTCAGTGGCCCAACGGGGCTTGAACTCAGGACCTTTTGGATCCCAAGCCGCTGCCCTAACCACTGCGCCAACACCAGGCTGGAAGACAGACAAACAGATATGGCTCCATATATATTGTGCGAATTCGCACCCGCCAGCATGCGGACGGCCATGTGACTCGAATCGCAGCATGTTGCCCACTGGACGGACAATTCAGTCGTGACCCTCTCGGACCAACGCCGGGAGCTAGTCACGGGTGGGGGTTTAACCTCACCATGATCGTAACAATTGCCCACCCGCGCAGGATAGGGTTGCTCGCCAAATTCGATCTACCTAAGTACCTGCGCGAATGGTCGACCGGGCGATCGCACCACGCCACAGGCCAACTCCGGACACAAACCGCTTAAGCGGTCCGATCCGTGCTACAGTGATAACCGAGCGGTGTTATCATCGGCCTCGACGGTTCCGATTAATTATCGGGCGTATTAAGCTCACTACGAACCCTTTACGTGAATCAGGATGGAGGGTCAATAAAGAAAAGACGAAGCGAAACGGGAAAACAGTTCACACAAAGCACATTTATTAGGCGACACACGGAAAGCACACATATACAGCCAAACAGTCAAAATGCACCTATAGCAGTTAAAACAAAAGAAACAATGACGCAGAGTTACTACCGAATACGCGTACACACGGCAACACTTATACAGTTCTACTTTACAGACGGCGCCAACACACATTTACTCAAAAGCAAAGGAAAGAAGCCACCCTCATAGACAAGGGGGCAGATGGTCGCCAACCGTCGTCCTTCTCGCCTCGGACCCGAGCTCCTTTGCCTCTTCCCGCAACTCTTCTCCGCCGACTCCAGAACCCAACTCGATGCCTTCGCCACCCGACTCCACTCTCTGCCACACCGATGACTCGACTCACTCTGCCCTGCCGACACACACTGCTACTGCCACACTCTGCCCTGCCACACTCTGCCGTGCCACACTCTGCTATTGCCACACTCTCCTACGATTCGCCTTGCGCTCGCTGTTTTATAGGCCGGCAGGAGAAAACAATATGCAAATTTCCGGATCAGGATGACCTCGGGGCGGAGCCCCGCTCGCCCATTGGATGGAGGAAAAGTGGGCGTGAACCTCCCCTGATCAGAGAATTTGCATATATCGATTTCACACTGACGCGCCTGGAGGCGGGGCCAAGCCGCTCTGCACTTGCTCATTGGACGGATCAGAAGTGGGCGTGTGGCGTTTCTGATCCGGATTCTCTCTCGGATAGGCCGCTATTTGCACTCGCGGCTCGGTGCGTACCGCTGAACGAGCCCAAGACAGCCCGACGCTCAGTGTTCACAGGTGGTGCGGGAATGGCCGTAGAAGGAGAGAGGTGAGGGTGGTGGAGGGTTTATCGGTGGTGGTTTGATGGTTATGGTGCCGTTTGGGAATGATGGTGATGCAATGTTTGCGGGATTGAGTTGTGAAGATAAAGGTCGTGGCTGTTGGCGTTGTTGTTGTCTGAGGGTTGGAGCGTGGTTGTAGTTGGTGACGATGGCTGGCATGGTGGTTGTTGTGTGATGGCGGTTGAGGCATGGTTGGTTCAAATTAAAGATAGAATAAGAAAACGGCTATCTCAAAGCGTCGCAGCCCGAATGAATCACTTAAATTCACTCTATACAACGGGTGGGGCTAACTACATGTACTTACAGAGATATCTCACCTGCGGGCCCTTTATGGTGGTCTGCGAATTTCCACAGCCATAACAATATGGATATATACTAAAACGCAAAAGAAACTTACCACTTGTTTGAAATGTAATAAAATTGTAACAGTTCAAAATAAAACAAACCAACAATTGCTAATTGAAACATTGGCATTTTATTGATGACATGAAGAGTTTTTTTACCAAGATACACCATCTCATGAGTTTGTTCTACAGTACAGAAAAAAGCTGTCATTCAGTGCAATGTCAGTCCCCTTTCAATAGCGTGTGTGGCCACCATTGTTTTGGATACAGGCAGTGCATCGTCGGCGCATACTGCCTACCAGTCTTTGGATGGATTGCTGCTGGATTCTATCCCACTCAGTCCTCAATGTCTGAAGCCATCTGACTTAGGACCATATGCCTGTCCTGCCTTGCAGTGGTGACTCTTGGCCTCCCTGATCGAGGTCTGTCATCTGCAGAGTTGTGGAGGGTGTCTCTGTCCACCAGGGCCGATATCGTCTGGTGTGAACAGCCAAGGCGACGTGCCACCTCACGATAGCTCAATCCACCTTGCAGTATGCCCAAGGCACACTGCCGTTGATCCCTTGACAATCGTAGCATGTTGACTGAAATGCCCATTTTTCTCTGGCCTTTTTAAAGCCAATATCAAGACATCACGTGCAGCTCATTAAAATCATCCCGTACCCCTTGGCTAATCACTGACAGTCAAAACGGCTGTTCAACAGTTGTGCTATGAAGTGACCATTGAAGGTTCAAGTGACCATCCTGACCGTTTTCTCTGACAGTGAGGACACTATTGTCCACAAATAAGTTCACACATTTACTACACGCAGTGTTATTGTTGATATTTGATGGTTTAAAAGGTGGTAAGTTTCTTTTGCGTTTCAGTATATATATATGTGTGTGTGTGTGTGTGTGTGTGTGTGTGTGTGTGTGTGTGTGTGTGTGTGTGTGTGTGTGTGTGTGTGTGTGTGTGTGTGTGTGTGTGTGTGTGTGTGTGTGTGTGTGTGTGTGTGTGTGTGTGTGTGTGTGTGTGTGTGTGTGTGTGTATACATTCAAGACTTTTCAATTCTTTTAAATTTTAAACTTGGATAGATGTTGAAACTTAGGGCCAACGACTCATGTATAATTTTGTAATTATAATTATGACGTCATAGGTCACGTGGTGTGGCAGCCATCTTGGAAAAAAGGGAAAAAAATTGGACCTCTGTATCTCCAAAACCGCTCCATGGAAAAA
Source organism: Eptatretus burgeri (assembly GCF_056783735.1). Classification (NCBI taxonomy): domain Eukaryota; kingdom Metazoa; phylum Chordata; class Myxini; order Myxiniformes; family Myxinidae; genus Eptatretus; species Eptatretus burgeri. The sequence continues at coordinate 34,800,858 of NC_140970.1, read as the reverse complement.
AATTGAAACTTGGCACGTGTGAAGTACTCCCCATGGGAAACGAGTGTTTGTTGTTTTTTAGATGATGTCATAGGTGGCTTCGTTATGACATCATAACTGCATCCGTCAAATTCTTTATCCGATCAGCATGAACATTTTTCAGGGTCATCTCGGGCTAAATTGTGTGGGTGAGAAAAAAATTCATCACATCATCGGTCACGTGCATCGGCAGCCATGTTGTTTTTAACATAAAAACCTTCAAAAATCTTCTCCATAATGGCTGAACAGGCGACAATTTCCAGGTATGATCGCTCATCCATGAGGAACAGAACGTTCTCCACCTATGACATCATAGGTCACATGGTTTGGCAGTTATGATTTTTTGAAGATTATACCTTTAAAATTTTTTCTCCAGAACGGCTTGACAGATGAAGGGGAAACTTCACCCACAAGTGTCCCCAAGCCTTGGGGATACCAGGGTGTTCACAAATAATAATTAATAGGTCACATGGTCTGGCAGCTATATTGTATTGAGTGAAAATCTTTTTTTTTAATTTCTCTTGAACTGCTTTATCAATCGACCTGAAACGTCACAGTTATGATCTCATTGTCAAGGGGAATATATGTTTAAAAATGTGTGGTAATTGTTTTGTCTTTATTTACATGTATGTGTACTTGAATATAACTGTCATTAATCAGAGAGGCTTCAGTACTATAGAGTGATTAAACAAACAAGAAAGAATTTATCAAAATTTTCAAATGTTTTTTTTTCTTCCTAAAACACTCCGCGGCACTCACTCTCTCTCCATCGAGTGCAGCCTGTGGCTGCTGGTTGCATCATTGGTTGGGACACGGCTATGCCGCTGATGCAGTGTCCCCCTTACCAGTACACTGGTACTCATTTTTCCGACCTCAGAAGGATGACAGGCTGAATCAACCTCCTGGTGTATTTTAATTCAGCGGCCAACGGGGCTTGAACTCAGGACCCTAGGATCCCAACTCGGATCCAAAGCCGCCACCCTCACCACTAAGCCAACATTAGGCGACAGCACTCACTGAAGGACCTCTAAAAGATTGATGAAGATCCGTTCAACCATTTCTGAGAAAAATGGCAACACACAGACAGACAAGCGGTTCTCTTATAGTCTACATGAACGATCTCAAATTGTAACAAATCTGCTAATTTGTTGTTGTTGTGATTCATTATGCAGTATTCCTGTCAAACAATAATTTCCTCTTCTTCTGTTTCCTTCTTCTTCTTCCAACTGTGATTCATTTATCCATCTGCAGTTTATTCAAAATATTAAAATGTGATGAAAACGCTTTTCACATCAGCTTGTGTTCGTTTAACATCACGTGGTGTCTTTCGGGAAGAGGAGCACCAGCACCCTGAACAAATTACAAATTATTGCGCAAATCAGCTCCAGTCAAATACCAGGCATGGGACACTGGTTGGTGGAAGACGCTTTTCAAAAAACCTTCCTTAACTGACAACACAACGCATGCATGGCCCACATTTAACAGCGAGAAATTCCTTTTTCAATCTGCACAGTCAATCTGTTGCCAACAAACTGCTACATCCAAACTGCAAAGCACATTTGATGTAAATAGTGTCTACAGTAACTTATACCAAGCACAAGAAGATCAGTTCTTCACACTTTAAATGAATTAGCAAACATTGTAAAGTTCAGCAACCTGTTTTCAGTGTCAACATATATTGATTGGAAGTTGGTGTTGTCTGACTTACGTAGCCCTTGTTCGTCTTCTGACACCCCGGAGGTAGGCTAGAGCGAAGTTTGAGCATAATCTACACATTATGTTGGAACACAAGGCTCCATTTTTGACTCCATCCATCCCTCTGCAAATAAAACTCAAGCGTGCTCCTTCCTTGTGCTTTGTACTCTCTCTCCTCTCACCCTCCCTTCTTTCCTCTCCAAACTTCTCTCATAATCGCATACCCTCTTGTTTCTCTTCTATCATTTCCCCATCATTTGCTTTTATATGAGGAAATTTTCACAATTCCCCCTCCACCACCAAATTTGCATCGTGTGCACACTCCTCTATAAGCATTATGTCATAAAAAAAATTCAACAAATCTTAGGGTACTGGCCTCTTTGCCTTATGCCATCATCAACTAGCTGAGCAATTGACAATTAAATTGTCCTTTTTATGCAGGATGATGATTTTAAAATAATGCTTGAGATGTTTGTGCATGTGAATGATTAAAAAATTTATATATATATATATATATGAATAATAACAAAAAAATGACACTTGAGTAGCATCACAAATTACACCAAAAAACAAAAAAACATTTCATTCCATAAACGAGATTTTTTTTTTAATGAATCACAGTTGATGTGCTGATCAGAGAGTAAAAACAGCAGCGAGTCTGCATACTTTATGGTTGAGAGGGACTGAATCGAATGCCAAGAGACCCGTTAGTACAAGCTGTTACAGCTGCGACTGATTCTACAAGGACATGCCAAGACACTACAACATTCTTCAGAAAAAGAATTCTTTTCACAAATTTGTTCTCCATTCTCACAAGGACAGCATTTGGCTTGCAGTACATCGCTTAAATAGAATCCCTCACTTAAACTTTGCCACTTAGTTTCATGCCCCAAGTAAAATCACTCAACGCATTTCAAGCAAGACTGAACCAACATTAAATGTTTCAAATATATATATATATATATATATATATATATATATATATATATATATATATATATATATATATATATATATATATATCTGATTTTAAAATACTGTCCCTTTTTATCACTTAAATATAATGCTACAAGGTCAGGTCAGGTATGGGAGCATGTGCCGGACCGGCGCATCACTGGGTCCACCTTCCGCCGGTATTCCAGGGGACTCCGTCTGGCCATCCTCCAGGCAGATGCCTGGCCCATCCCCGTCTCCTCGAGATGGCAATCAACCTGGTGAAACCATGAGGCACGTGGTCGGCCCGTTGGCCTCAAACACTAATGAGGCTCCCTCACTGAGAGAATCTAATGAGCAGGATCAGCATCATGAAAACGAGTCGCATGTCCATACAGCCGCAGCTGACGCTCATGGTCTATACAGGTAACAAATCTCATCCGAGTCTCTCTCAGGAACTGCTCGTTGGACACAACGTCCAACCAGTGATAGCCAAGGATTCTCCGAAGAGACCTGGTCCGTCTCAAATCTCTAGTCAGAGTCCAACTCTCACATCCATAGAGCAAGACTGGAATTACCAAGGACCTGAAGACTCGTACTTTCGTCCTCCCGCACAGGCACCAACAATGCCACACCCCCATGATCCAATAAATTCATGACTTCCCAGGCCCGAACCAGATGTCCATTGACCTCTGGATAAACAGCCAGCGGAGACATGGATATCACTGCCAAGGTAAGTGAATCTCTCCGTGGCTTCAACATCCTCACCACAAACAGGTACAGACAGAACAGCAGCATCCAAGATGTCATTGAAAGCCTGGATCTTAGTTTTGACCCAGGAAACCTGTAATCCCAGCGGCTCCGACTCCTCATTCAGCACCTCGAGGGCCCCCAAAAGGATATCCAGAATCTCCACAAAGATGATTGCATCATATGCGAAATCAAGGTCAGAGATCGTGACATTCCCAAATGATGCACCACAGCTTGACCTCTCCAAATGCTCCCCAGGATCCAGTGCATATAAATGCTGAAATGTGTGGGGGCCAGTGCACACCCCTAACGAACTCCAGTAACAACTGGAAATGTTAGAAATGAAACCACCACATCTCACAGCGCTCTCAGTACCAGAGTCTCGTTCAGATGTCAGATTGATCAGTTATGGTGGCACCCCATAGAGAGGTATGCGAGACCGAAAATCCTCTAGAGGGCATCCCGAATCACTGAATGAAACGCTTTACAGAGATCAACATAGGCTGCAAGCAGCCCCTGCCAAAACTCTCGTCTGCGTTCGGTGAGGACCCGAAGAGCAAGGATACCGTCAATCGTTGACCTCTTTGGTGTTAAGCCTGACTGCTCTGGGTGCTGGTGCTCAAGCAGCTGAGGAAATTAACTCGTCCATAATTCTGAGGAAATTAACCCATCCGCAATTCTGGGGGAATTATCCCATCCATATTTCTGGGGGAATTAAGCTGACCTTAAGGATGGGTTCTTCGCTAATGTGTAGCAAAACATAGTTTATATTGTTTAATTGAAAAGTAGCCTAGTGTTAGCTTAGTGGTTAAGGTGGTGGCTTGGGATCCTAGAGTCCTGAGTTCAAGTCCTATTGGCTGCTGAATTAAATAAAAATACACCAGGAGGTTGACTCAGCCTGTCATCCTTCCGAGGTCGGCAAAATGAGTACCAGTGTACTGGTAAGGGGGACACCGCATCAGTGGCATAGCCGCGTCCCAACCAATGATGCAACCAGCGGCCACAGGCTGCAAGAGAGAGAGAGAGAGAGAGAGAGAGAGAGAGAGAGAGAGAGAGAGAGAGAGAGAGAGCAGGAGAGAGAGAGAGAGAGAGAGAGAGAGAGAGAGAGAGAGAGAGAGAGAGAGAGAGAGAGAGAGAGAGAGAGAGAGAGAGAGAGAGAGAGAGAGAGAGAGAGAGAGAGAGAGCAGGAGAGAGAGAGAGAGAGCGCGAGAGAGAGAGAGAGAGAGCACGAGAGAGAGAGAGAGAGGGCACGAGAGAGAGAGAGCCCGAGAGAGAGAGAGAGAGAGAGAGAGAGAGAGAGAGAGCACTAGAGAGGGAGAGAGAGACAGAGAGAGAGAGAGAGAGAGAGAGAGAGAGAGAGAGAGAGAGAGAGAGAGAGAGAGAGAGAGAGAGACAGAGACAGAGACAGAGACAGAGACAGAGACAGAGACAGAGACAGAGACAGAGACAGAGACAGAGAGAGAGAGAGAGAGAGAGAGAGAGAGAGAGAGAGAGAGAGAGAGAGAGAGAGAGAGATGAAAAGTGGACACAGGAAAAAGTAATTCTGCCTATCCAGCCTGCAGCATCTCATCAAACGCAAGACCAGCTAACCGTACAGTAATAAATGTCAGCAATTGACTTGTTACACCAAGTCAATAACTTAATAACCACCCTTCATAATATTTGTCATGATTTGTAGCATTTCTGGTTGTAATAATACATATTCTGACAATAACCACAAGTGATGACAAGTAAAAGCATGCATTATCTGCATAACTTTACCCTCAAACTGTACGCAAAGCTTTTTGCCACGTAACTGGTAACTGTCAGCATATTGCGGTGGGTCTACACTCCATTCATGATGTCTGCACCACATGCTCTGCAGACATTCGGAAAACAAAGGAAATACATACCACATTCTTGCCACTGAACCAAATGTCTGAAAATTCAACAGGTTTTCTTCATACTATATAACCCAGCACTCTTTTAAAACAAAAACCTTCATTAACACATGAAGTATCTTACAAACACCTTCAGCATGCACAACCAATTGCAATGACTAACTACCATCTTATAACATTAAACTGCTAAGTATCTGTCTGAAGATTTATTTCACACATCCCCTTCATATCGGCTATTTCGGAGGCTTCAAAAGGAAGAGTGATTCCTCAAATTTCCTCTTTACAATCCCTGTTTTAACCTGCCTGCAACTTTGTACTATCACAAAGTTGCATGCTCCTGCAAAATTGTGATAGAACTGTGTTGCTTTCGAGAAGACTTGGCAAATTTCAAAGATTTAGGCCATTATCAGAAGCCTTATGAGAGAGCATGGATTGAGTGAAACCCTTTTAAGGGGCTTATTATGGAGATTAATTATTCTTGAATCCTTTTCAATTACTCCGTAATTCCTTTTCAGTTCAGTTCTCCATTGCTTTCAGTCTTGATCAAGATTGCTAAATAGCTTGTTGACCATGATTTGGTCCAAAAAGGCAGAAATATTCTTCCCAACGTAAAAGCAATGCCAGGTATGTTGTTGTTGGTTTGCCTCGAGAAGCCAAAAACAGGTGTTAAAGTATGACATGCTGAGTGTCTCGTCTGTTCGTATTAATTGGTGGACGTTAAAGATGCAACTGTCGTTCATGTGTGACATGTGAACACCTGGGAAGCATTATCCTGGAATGGCCTCCATGGCCAGATTCTTTGAAGGAAGAGTCGAGGCAGCTTCCCAACACGAAGAGGTTTTAATCACTTTTCACTTTATTTTAAAACACTCCAAGTGCGACGGTAAAAACCGTGCTTTTTCCACACACACACAGCCACCATTCCGCCAGACGGGGAAGAGCCGAACCCCCGTGCCCCACCCAGTGGAAATGACGCAACACATGTGTGGAGTGTAAATATGCATGAGGCAAAGCATAAATACGCATGAGGCAAGACATGGGCAGAACACAAATATACATTTTACAATCAAACTAGGTTACATCACAAGCATCACTTTGTTTATATTGTACAATATACTTTCCACACAATAACCACACTCTGAAATAGCAAGCAATGTAACCTGGTATAGAGGAATACCCGAGAGGACCACAGTCCATTTCCTACCCCGAGTTTAGGCAGCAACCTAGAATTTGCTCACAGTTCCAGCAATAACTCGTCTCCTCTTCTTTAAAGACACCGTGGGATATTTAATGTCCACCAACTAATGCCAGAAAATTGGACACCCAGCTTAACTTCATTTGTGATGCATTACCCTGCCTGAGAAGCACAAATAATAAGTTTGTAGTCGGGTCAGGATTTTAACCCTCACGAGACAGCTCAAAGATAAGTACACTATTTTCACACCATCCCGTCGGATGGCTGCTACATGATGTGATACTATAGATATTGTTACGAATTCTGGCCCACCTGGCGTGCGATCGGCTGCGTACCTCTAATGGCAGCCGCGTCGCCCACCGGACGGACAATTCAGTCGTGACCCTCCTGGAACTACCGCCAGGAGCCAGTCACGGGTGGGGGTTTAACCTCACCACAACCCAGTCCGCATTCTACCCGTGCGAAATAGGGCGAATCGTCGAATGTCGATATACCTAAATACCCGCGCGGGTAACCTACTGAGGGGTTGCACCACGCCGCAGGTTGGCTTAGGACACGAACCACTTAAGCGGTTCGTTCCGTGCTACAGGGATAACCGAGCGGTGTTATCGCCGACCTCGACGGTTCAGGTTATTTATCGGTTGTTTAAAACCCACTACTCATTCCACGATGCAAGATGGCATTTCAATGGGGTGAAAGGAGGATGCGACGAACGGGATACATTGCACACAAGGACATTTATTCCAGCAACATGTATACAGTCATGCAATATACAAGCAACAAATAGAAGTCCAAGCAATACCACTGACTACGATTATTATCTACAGTCACTTACACAGTCGTTACTTAACAGGACATGGCGCCACAGCATGCATACAAAAACAACAGGAAAACCCTCCCCATAGGCAGGGAGGTAGATGGGGTTCGTAAACCTTTATGGTCGTGGGCAGTGGATGACCGAAAAGGCCCGCGAGACCGTGTTGGTTACATGCCCAATCGAGGTGTGATGGTGGGCAGGTCGCGACGCCTTGTTCCCACGGCAGCTAGCGTAGCCGCACCTGCTCTCGGGCCTTGGCGATGATGTGGTCGGTGAGTTCTCTCCGGCGTCCCTTGCCAGACGTGCAGATTCGCACCACACAGACGGCAGGGCTGCGCCTCCCGTCTACGTCTCCGAGGCGTAGCCCGGACTCGCCACCGGCCCGCGTCTTCACCGACAGGTCGCCCAACGCCAAGACGAGAGAGCCCGACCTCGACCACCAAGAGAGAGCTCGAAGATGAAGCGAGAGGATGATGTCCACCAAGACAGCGAGTAGAATCCAACACAACCCCGACAAAGAGAGAATGACGTTGATGACCCAGAGAGCGAGTAGAATTCAACACGACCCCGACAGAGAGGATGACGTTGACAATCCAGAGAGCGAGTAGAATCCAACACGACCCCGACAGAGAGGATGACGTTGACAACCCAGAGAGCGAGTAGAATCCAACACGACCCCAACAGAGAGAATGACGTTGACGACCCAGAGAGCGAGTAGAATCCAACACAACCCCGACAGAGAGAATGACGTCGACGACCCAGAGAGCGACAGTGACGTCGCCGACCCAGACAGAGAGAGAGAGTGAGCCCCGCGCGCAGTCTGCCTTATATCGTGCGGGGCTCCGCCCTTCGCTCCGCCCCCGTTTTCGGCTCCGCCTCCCTTCTGGAAGCTTCCCAAAAAGGGGCATTCCTCATTCCCGACAGCGTCACCCCGCGCGTCCACCAATTGGTGGCGAGCCACCCCACCCCGCCTCCGTCACACTCCTCGGAGAAACAGGCGGGAAAAATCCGCGCGCCCATCGGAACTCCTCTGGTTTCCTTTTGCGTTCGACGGTTTTCAACGCGGCTTGTTGCTTGCGTGGAGGTTTGTTCAAAATAACAATAGAAAAAGAAAAACGGCTATCTCAAAGAGTCGCAGCCCGGCGAACACGAAGAAATCCCTATAAACAACGGTGGGGACCTATTTGCACATAAACTTAGTGTCATAACTGATCTAAGGACCCTTTATGGTGTATTGCTAATTTCCACAGCCGTAACGATGTCAAAATATTTTTCATTACAAGGGGCATTCGAAAATTTATACAAATATGACGCTAACAATAGTCCACGAAACGCCATGTTATATCTTTTTAGTATGTCTTGTAATGTTGCAATGATCTCCTCGATTGAACATTTTGAACATCCTATGCATCTTGTTGAAAAATATTTTTTGAAGGTGGAACTTGTGAAATTCTATGAAATGGTCAAAGATCATTTGAATTATTATTGCGATAATGAACCGATATACAGTAGAGGGCTGTATATTTATTATGTCCTCAGAAATGTCAGAATTTTTTGACAATGACTATTAGTCTTCTGTTATGATTTTCTACAACTACATAAGCATAACTATTCCTTTTTACATGATATCCCAGGGTACACTGCATCACATTCTTTACTTACTACTACTACTACTACTACAGTCATATGTTTGCATTGACAAGTGAAGACAAGACATGAAGGAAGGTAAAGCCAGGTAAACATTCCTAGACAAAACACACAAATTCCATGTGCAGTTTGCCACACCCTTCAAATTAACCCTTCGCTTCGAGAAACGACAAATAAAATGAGATGACAGCAGAAAACTAAACGCCCCATGCTTAATAAATTAATTGATTAAAAGTAAAGTGACACTTCGATTGGTGAGTTTCTTTCATCAGGTTAATTTTTTGAAACAATTTCCGTTGCTTTAAGCTTTGCTCGCTGACCTATTGACCCCTGTCACCTCAAGATGAAAGAAGTATTTAAATTGTGAGGACAACAAACAGGGAGGGGGTGGGAAGACCCTCATGAAGGGCGCCTCTATTAGCAGGTCACAATTTTCGACATGTATGTGAATTCATAAATTTGCTTTATACCACAATATTGATCGTCTTGTGTGCAGGAAAGTAATGATTAGCCATTTCTTTTGTTCATTTCAGTATTTCTAACTGGAGAGCTTAAAGGTGTGTGCAGCAGCTGCCTTTGAGATGTCTAGCCTGGGTTTGAATCTCGACCCAGTGATGAACTGTCACCCTGGCGTTTCTCATGTAGGGCGATTCATCAATGTGTGTGTGTCGTCCCTCGGATGTACGTTAAACTGGACGTCCCATCTGGTAGCATTATTTGGTGGATATTCAAGATCTGACGGTGTCCTTGGGGAAGAGTAGGCAAGCTATTTGCTGGCACCATTGCTACTGCTGGGAAGGCAATGGCAAACCATTCAGTTGTAGGACAGACTCTGTCACTGACAGGTATGCAGCTATTTTGATTAAGAATGCTGAACATTCTCGACGTGGTGCCCAGGGCTCGAATGTTATCAAACTCTTATAATTTGAATCAAAAGGTTAAAGTCAGCGGGGAAAAAAAAATTCCTTTGCCAGTGATGAAAACAACAAAGTCCTCTGTAAATTATGTTTCACCACTTGGCGCTCGACCACGCGACAAGTCGCAGACAACATTATTCTCTTTGTAACTCATTTGGAAGTGTCACACGTTCAAATTAGATTCTTCATAATTATCTGTGCAGTCTGTGAATGAGCTACCGTAGGACCATGAGAAATCCGACAACCGTCGATCTTCTCCAGATACAACACACCAGTGCCACTCACAACAACATCATTCTTCACAGTCCAGATACTAATGTAGCTCTGAAAATACCAGCAAAATTTGTTATTTTTGACTGTTCTGAAAACGAGGCATTTATGCAATGGTTTACTCAGCTTGGAAGTGACTTCGAAGTTGTCAATGAAACCAAGACAATATTCGAGAAGTTTGTCTGTCCTGTTTACAGGCAAGCCTCAGCTACTGATGCGAATGATGCCCAATATATAGTGTTTCACTTGGCATCGTCACCGTGTAGAAAGAGTATGCTACCTACGAGAAACGCACCCCAATGACATATCTTACGAGCTAATTATCAAGCAGCAATTCACAGGCGTGCTCTCTCTCTCTCTCATCCATGATCAATGCTCCATCTTATATTGGCCATGGCTGGCAAATAGCAGATAATGAACTGATGATTGTTTGGATGACACAAGATCCTGCCCCAGATATGATCTTGCAGGTCATCAACTGCGTCTGTAAACTGTCGACGTGCAACGCTGCGATACAGGGCAGTGTTCTTGTCGAAACTCCGGCTTGTCATGTATGTTCATCTATAAATGCCAAAATTGCATGGATTCTTCTAAAACACTGACAGATGAGTTATTTGAAGGTGGTAATGAAAGGGACGATGATGAAACTGACGGCATTGAGTGATCCAATTCGTATGTTTGATTAGTCTGCTACCTTAGCGGATTGCGCCAATACACTTTGATATACGCTCCTGGTTGATGCATCTAAGGTGCACGTAGTGTTATACCCTTCATTGTTCAAATCTTTCGAAGCTGAAATATGGTGATAATTTGCTGAAAGTACTAATGACACTCATTGTAACTTCTTAACTACCGATTGTATGATCTCAACACTTCACCACCTGGAGGACCCTAATGGATTCTACTGGCCAGTGCATTTAAATTTCATTGCATGTATTATTAACGAAGGTCACTTTAAAATGGAGAAAATCGAGATTTTTTTTCTTCGAACAAGTTTCTCTTTTTTAACTAGAACGGCACTCGTTGAGTGCATAGTCTCGCCTCGTGCATTCATTCTTAACGAAAGAAACCAACGTTAACTGAACATGCTACTATTATGGCCCACTGCTATTGCGGCCCATATAGCCATATCATCCATGCACCTTGTCATGTCACAAAGTTTCTTGGCATGGGTTATGAACGTCATAAATTTAATTTTTCATCATAAACACCAGGCCATAGATCAGATATATGAAGTTTCAGATTTTTCAGATAAGAATTTCAATTCAACCAATTATGACTGGAATACCACTTCTCCGATGATATTGTTACGGTTATGGAAATTCACAGATCACCATTCAGGTTCCCCAAAGATCAGTTATTTTGATAAGTGTGTGTCCCAGGTTAGATTTCCCCACCAATGTATAACGGGCTGTGAATCTTTGAGGTAGTGTTATTCTTTTCTATCTTTTATTTCAAACAAACAGCATCTCTTCAACGACACCACTACAACCACGCCACCTCCACCACCACCACAACACCGTCTCAACAACCACGCCATCCCCACCACAGCGTCAACCACACTGCAACCACGACATCTCTACAAACGAAAAGCGCACTCCCAGAAAGCCACCCACAGAAGAGAACAAAAGCGACGGATACAAAAACCAAATGCTCTGAAGAGAGACAGCCGAGGACTCCTGGGATCCCCCCCCCCCCGCCATCCGGGAGGTGGGAGAGGCGGATCCAGCCTGGGTAAAGGTTCAAAGGTGAAAGAGGGGAGGGTGCTGATTTCGGGTGAAAAAGCCCCCGGCGGCCCCTCCCCTTGGAGCGATAAAAAGCCGCATTCGCTAGCCAAAAAGACAGTTGGCGTTGGGAGTGAAGAGACGCCCCGTTGAGAGGTGGGGAGTTCGGAGTGTTGGAGTGCGGGCAGTTGGTTCGCTGGGGGTTCGCCGGCACAACCAGGAGGTCGGAGTCAAGACCCGTTCGCTCCTCGAGCGCGTCGTCGGCTAAGACAGGCCGCAGTGGAGGCCGGACGACCAAGGGAGCCAGTCGGAGCTCGGGGGTCTAGGCAAAGACACCGAGGGTCACCGAACAAGGACCCATCAAGTCACCACGAGGGTGGCCAGGTAGCCCGCCCGGTCTCTCGGAGCCCCTTCGGTCATCCGGCTCTGAGAAATTATAAAGGCTCATGAGCCCGGTTCTTTCTTTCTTGGGTTTTGGATGAAAGTCTGTGGCGCCTTGTCTTCCTAAGTAGAACTGATCAAGTGCATGATTGTGTACATGATAATGGACATCGGCTGTAGGTTTTTGCTCGTGTCTTGTCCCTGAGCCCCCATTGCTTCATTGACTGCTTACGTGCAAAAATAAATACCCCTATTGTTTGAATGTTAACCTGCTCGTTGTGTCACTTTCTGCCATTGACTGCCCTGATGCATTCGGAATAATAGCTGGCTGATTATCAAGCCGATAAAACGTACGGAATAATTGCTGGCTGATTATCAAGCCGATAAAACGTACATCTGGTCCGACGGGACTTGGCGATATAAAACCGCTCAGCTTCGCATACGGAACGAGCTGCTTAAGCGGCTCATTTTAGTGCAGGCCCCGTCGAGGTATAAACTCCCGGTATCTCTGTCTGGGTGAATAATTAGGTACATCGACAATTCGGCGATCGACCCTGTAGCGCGTGGACAGAGGGATTGGCTGATTTATGGTGTGTTAAAAACACCCGTAGCTGGGTTTCGGCGTTGATCCGGAAGCTACGACGAGATTGCACATTCGGTGGGTGTGTGCAGCCGCAATTGGGCTCAGGCCGTCATTCGCACGCCAAACGGGTGAAAATCTACAACAATATCATTGTTATCACCCTATATACCCAATGGGGAGTTGATGACAAATGGCAAGTTTCAATTCTTTTCGTTGAGTGGTTTTGGAGAAAATTATGTCCAAATTTTTTCCTTTAATCCAATATGGCTACCATACCATGTCACCTACGATGTCAGAGTTAGCAATAAAATATTCTCCATGGTGAGTCTCCTACATTTAAAGTTTTGCATCGATTGGATAAGCCATTGCAGAGAAAACCATTTTTGAAGAGAAAATATATAGACGCGGACACACACGGAGACACACAGACACAAAAAGAGAGAAAGACACACATATGTGCAATAGTCTCGCATCCCTTTGGGGTGAGACTATAATTAGGATGGTTCTTCAAATAAAACATGAACAACCTCAGTATTTATGATTTTGAGGTGATGTTATGCTATCTGAGTACTCCTTGAGTTTCATAGCCCTTCGGTCAGTAGTCACCAAGCTATGAGTCCATCATGACATAAATGGGCACAATTCCAACAAGAAAAAGAACAATCAGAGATTGCAGACCCTCACCAGGACTTGTGATGTGTGTTGTGTGGTGTGTTTTGTGTGGCATTTGTGTATTGGTGTGTTGACTGGGTACCAAGACGTCCCGCTTTGATGAAGCCCTGTTTTGATTGGACACCTGACCCTGACCCATGATGTTTTTTTTATTATTATTCAATTTAATTTAGAATGGGATTAAAATAAATTCAATTTAAATCAAATGGAAGACCAAATAGGTACAGTCCTGCATTGGAGTAATCAGAGGGAACCCAAACAAGCAAAAAGCAAAGATGAAGTCATCAGGAGGAACCTGGATAAGATTCACATTTCCGCTGCTACTCCACTACCCTCAAACCCATCCAGGCACAGCCAAGTGAGCCTTATTCAAAACATAAATAATAAATAAAAGAGCCCAAATCAAATAAATTAAATAATTCTGCGTGCCAGACCATGCGTCCAATCAAGTTGAAATTTAAAACATATATTTCCAATCACTAAGTCTACTGGATCATAATTGTGAAGTTTCATGTCCATTGATTAAGCGGTTATTAAATAGAAAACATTATTTCATATTTTTCTTCAATGCTTTTCTTCAATGTAATATTTTCTGCCAAACTATGTGACAATTTAAATTATTCCTTAACAAACTTGTACATGGCTTGGGGAACATTTGTGTGAAGTTTCGCCTCGATCTGTCCAGCCGTTCTGGAGAAGATTTCATCAGTTTTAGGACAAATAAAATATGGCTGCCAAACCATGTGACCTCTGACATCATATTGCAAACTTTTTGTTCCTCATGAATAGGTGGTCATATGTGTAAAGTTTCACCTTGATCTGTTCAGCCACTTCAGAAAAGATTTTTGAAGATTTAAAAAAAAAAAGGCTGCCAAATCATGTGACCGATGACATCATCCAATTTTTTTGTGGACCATTTTATCCTGCGATGACCCTCAAAATTTTCATGCTGATCAGATGTCGTGTTCTGCATATGCAATTATGATGTCATAACGAAGGCACCTATGACATCATAAAAATATCACATTCCCCATGAGGAGTACTTGCTCTGTGCCAAGTTTCAATTTTTTCCTTGGTGTGATTTCAGAGATACAGCAGTCAAAAGTTTTTTAGTTTTTCCAAAATGGCCGCCACACCACGTGACTTATGATGTCATACTTATCATTAAAACATTCTTCATGAGTCGTCGCTCCTATGGTGAAAATTTCGTTTCACTCTGACAAGTGGTTGCGGAGAAAAGCACTAAAGTTTTGTGCGGACATACAAACAAACGGACCCAAATGCAATACCCTCTCCTTTGGTGAGGGTGAAAAGTGCCTTTTTCGGCACCGGTGGTCAACTTTGAGACCCCACACAGCATCGTTGGGTAGAGATCTCGTGGATAACTTTTTACCCAGAAGCCACCATATAGTTGTCTCTCAAAATCCCTAATTTCAAGTGGCACCTCCATCATGAAATCAAAAATCTTTTCCAGCCACTTCTCAGCTTCTCAATCTATGATGGATGTTAAAGATCCCACGAGGGATCTTTTTCACAGAAAGGGTGAGTTATCACCTGGCCCGGGCCCGAAACAAATGACCAATTCCTGCCCTAATCACCTTTAGGAGTTGCTACATCAGGGCTCCAGCCAAACAGTCATGACGATGCAACCAGCACCAATGATCTCAGAAATTGCAATAATTAAACATCGGTGCAACGATAATTATCATCGGTGCAACATCAGTAGTTATGAACTGATGTTCAGAAAAAAATGTCAGTTATATTAGCCGGGTTGTAGGGGAGTGATATGAGGTGAAAGTTGAGCCACGGGATAAGTTGAGCCACCCTCTCCAGATTTTCATCGCTGCATGTTTCTCCTTTGTCTAAAACTGATTTTTCCTCACATCAACAAGGAAAGTATGTGACTTATTATGATTGAGCCATTCGAGTATTCTGCATCGCAGTGGTGACACGTCCAGGATTGTGCCCAATAGCTAAGGAGACTGCTTTGGCAGCACCAATGCTCTGTACAGAGTATGATCCCAATGGATGCATGGATGTATGGAGGGTGCCATCTTTCAGCTCTCTCCATCCTGGCACTTCCAGTAAGGGGTGACTCAACTTACCCCTCTCTCCCCTACTAGGCACTTCCAGTAAGGGGGTGGCTCAACTTACCCCCCTCTCCCCTACCAGGCACTTCCATTAAAGGGTGGCTCAGCTTAAACTGTGGCTCAACTTACCCCCTCTAGCCTACCAGGCACTTCCAATAATGGGTGGTTCAACATACCCCACCTCTCCCCACCACCAGTTAAACAGGGTGGTGCAGAGCCGACTGACACATTTCAGACTGCTCTCCTGTCCGAGGGGTGGGGTGGGAACTTTTGGGGTTGTGGGACCATTTTTCTGAGACAATGTACTGCAATGCACTGGCACCTTCCTGATGTTATCTACCATAAATAAATTAAAAAGTGCAAGCTTGGAACATAAACCTCGTGTGTTTTAATTTTGCATCAGTCAGCTCTGCACCACCCTGTATTTCAACGTCAATGGACAAATATATGAAACATTGTCCGCCGAATGGAAATTTGCCTTCAGAAATATTATGCAAGAGTTCGTTTTTGATGGCATTGACCGATTGGCACCATCCATACAGAACATGTGCCAATACAAGGGAATACTCTTGTTTGAAAGATTCCATGAGATGTGTACACAGTAGTTACATCCACACGATTAGAGAAGGGACAGAAACTTAATTAACTCTCAAACGAAAAATGCAATTATTTATTTTTCCACACACAACCACCCACTGACCCGCGCCAACTCTGACCCACAGTCAGGGCCGGATTTAGGCATGGGCAAGATGGGCAGTTGCCCAGGGGCCTCCACAACCAGGGGGCCTCCACATATTTCATGAACAAAAAAAATTGTAAGGAAAAATGTATTTGTGAGTGCCTGAATGGTAGTTAGTGGGGCAACTTAGCTTAATATAGCATAACAATTGTGCATTTTGTGAGGAAAGCACCAAATTTGGCAGACTAGTAGCCTATCATATAATGAACAGATTTGGATATCGGGCCATCTCAAATTCAGCCGCTGATGGCTGTGGCAGCCATTTTCCACTGCCATCAAAAATTTTTAGATGGCCCAATATCCAAATGTGTTCATAATATGATAGGCTACTAGTGTGCCAAATTTGGTGCTTTCCTCACAAAATGCACAATTGTTATGCTAAGTTGCCCGACTAAGTTGGTAGTTCGTGGAACAGATATGAGATATTCATCTTATCTCATGCTCTATTTTATAAAGAAGTTCAGATTGTTTGTTCTTGAAAAATATACTTTATGGATGACTGTAAATATGTCTAGTCACCTTTTTAGTATTCTAAGGTAGGGTGGGCCTCCACTACTGAAGGATGCCCGGGGGCCACCTCATGTCTCAATCCGGCCCTGCCCACAGTGTGGTGATCCCTCATTGTTTATAGTATATATACACCTAGTGGTGTGTGGGGGGAGGGGGGGAGGGTACGGATATATCAAAATATTTCGAGGGTTATCGATTCGAATTTTCATACCTGAGAACGTGCCCGGGCCAGAGCACTGTGCGGCGCACCTGCGCTTCGTGGCTAAGAGGCGCGATCGGCTTCCCAAAGCCGCCTCCATTCCCCGCACCACGGCCGGCCAGTCCCCGCGATGATAGGCCTCGACGGCGTCCGCGTACAACGAGTCGTACGGCTGTAGGGGCTCCCCGAGCACGGTGTCACCGCCATATGACGGCACGATGAGCAGGCACGGGCCGACGAGACGGAGGAGGTTGCACAACATTGCCGGCTCCAAATCCTCACTGAGGTCGTGGGTCAAGGACTTCCTGATGTCTGTGTGTGTCGATGGTTGTCCTTTCACTTTCTTCACCCGTCCTCTCTCTCTCTCTCTCTCTCTCTCTCTCTCTCTCTCTCTCTCTCTCTCTCTCTCTCTCTCTCTCTCTCTCTCTCTCTCTCTCTCTCTCTCTCTCTCTCTCTCTCTCTCTCTCTCTCTCTCTCTGTCTCTGTCTCTGTCTCTGTCTCTGTCTCTGTCTCTGTCTCTGTCTCTCTCTCTCTCTCTCTCTCTCTCTCTCTCTCTCTCTCTCTCTCTCTCTCTCTCTCTCTCTCTCTCTCTCTCTCTCTCTCTCTCTCTCTCTCTCTCTCTCTCTCTCTCTCTCTCTCTCTCTCTCTCTCTCTCTCTCTCTCTCTCTCTCTCTCTCTCTCTCTCTCTCTCTCTCTCTCTCTCTCTCTCTCTCTCTCTCTCTCTCTCTCTCTCTCTCTCAATGTCTTTCCCGCGCTTTTACGCTCGCCTTTCTCCCCTCCATCTCTTTCTCTCTCTGATCCTCAACTCTACGGTTCCCATCTCTTTCCTCGAGCTTCCCTGCTTGTGCTCCGCCTTTGTGGACACCCACCTCCTCACGAGCAGTGCACCACCCCCTCCCCCCCCCCCCCACCTATGACGAGTTTTCCAGAAGCCTCTCTTAATGCGAGCACGTGCTTCCTTCCCCTCTATTCCCCCAAACAAGACAACACAGAACGCCCCCCCCCTCTTCCCACTTCATCCCGATCCCACATGCAAACCGTGCCAGCACCAATCACGGCACGGTTCGGGTACCACTCCACCGTTACCCTTGTATCGTCGGCTTTATCATCCCCTCTGCTCATAGTCTCGCACAGTACTAATCGATTTGTTGTTAAACTTTCTTCGTTACTTTCAAACACTTTTCGATGTTGCTCTCCAGCCAGTCTCTTGTACTACAAGGTTGGGCTGAGTTGGCAAGATAGCTCACACTCCTCGAGGTACATGAACTCGCCTCGAAGCTCTCCAGCCTGGGTTCGAATCCCGACCAGGCTATAAACTGTCGTCCTGGTGTTTCGCGGGCAGGGTGATTCATCGATGTGTGTGCCGTCCCTCGGATGGACGTTCAGCTCGACGTCTCCCGTCTGGCGGTATTAGTTGGTGGACGTTAAAGATCCCACGGTGTCATTCACGAAGAGTGGGTGAGCTATCGCCGGCATCATGAACAAATTCATATTCCTGCACATTCAGTCCAGTATCCAACCTCGGAGTGAAGACCCATTATACAGGATTTTCACCCGAAATAAGAAACTGCTTCGGCAGAACCGACTCGCTGTCTCGAGCATGGTACATGATGATGATGATGATGATGATGATGATGATGATGATGATGATGATGATGATGATGATGAGGATGATGATGATGATGATGAATGTGGGCTCTTAAGAGTTGTTTGCAAGATGATATAATACAGTGGCAAACCCAGGGTTTCCCTGGTCACCCAGAACTCCTTCTAGTATGTCATATAGTTGCTGGTATGTCATATAGGCACTACCATCACTCAGGTAGGTCTCACCAGTCATGATATTTAAGATTGAAACTTGAAGTTTATTGAATTAAAGCTATTTTATTTTTAGTTATGCATTTAAATATTAAATTGATTAACTTTTATATCTTTTTGCACAATACTTGGATATCAAAGAGTATGTGAATGTGCATTTATTTGAAAGCAGCAATAAAGTTTTCATAACGTTCATATGACTTAGATTTTCTGTTATTTGGAAATCCCCCCGACCCAATTCCTGGATTTGCCCCTGTAATATGCATAATGGGAATGTTCAAACCAAATTTTAAAACTTTGATTATAATAAATAAATGGAAAGTTGTCAGTCTCATTTCAACGGAAGGTCGATTTTTGGATTTTATAAACAAAACTAAATAGTATTCATAGAATACTTTACCCCCACGCAGTCTTGAGAAGGACTTTGTGCGACCATACTCTTATGGTGGCAAATTTGTAATGAAAAAACATTAAATTCAAATCAAATGAAAGATCAAATAGGTACGTCCTGCATTGGAGTTATCAGAAGGAACCTGAAGAAGCAAGAAGCAAAGATGAAGCCATCAGGAGGAACCTGGATAGGACTGAGGTATCAACTACTACCCTCTCTACCGTCAAACCCATCCAGGTACAGCCAAGTGAGCCTTATTTAAAAAAAAAATCAAAACAAATCAAAAGAACCCAGATAAAAAAAAAAACATCAAATAATTCTGGCTGCCAGACCATGCGTACGATCAAGTTGAAATTTAAAACATATATTCCCCATCACCACTAGATCATAATTTTGAAGTTTCACATCGATTAATGCAGCAGTTCAAGAGAGAGAAATTTAAAAATATTTCCCTTCAATCCTATATGGCTGCCAAACCATGTGACCTATCAATTATTCATGAACAATTATTCCAAACCATGTGGGCACGCTTTGGGAACATGGTATGAAGTTTCCCTTTGATCTGTTCAGCCGTTCTGGAGATTTCAAAAAGTTTGATGGAAATCCAAGATGGCTGCCAAACCACGTGACCTATGACATCATAGGCGGGAACTTTTTGTCCCTCATGGACAAAATCAATGGATACGCAATCGTACCTGTAAAGTTTCGCCTCGATCTGTTCAGCCGTTTCAGAGAAGATTTTGGAATTTTAAATTTTTAAAAAAAGAAATATGGTTGCCGAACCACGTGACTGATGATGTCATAAAGAAATTTTCTGTTGACCTATATATCCCCAGATTATCCTAAAAAAATTTTTATACTGATCAGATGTACGTCATAGCGTATGCAATCATAGTTGTACGTATGCAATTATGACGTCATAGCGAAGGCACCTATTACATTATAAAAAAAAAATCACGCTTATTTCCAATGACGAGTACTTGACAAGTTTTCAAATTTTTTCCATGGACAAGTTTCGTAGATACAGAGGTCCAAAGTTTCTCCTTTTTCCCAACATGGCTTCCACGCCACGTAACCTCAGACGTCATAATTGTCATTAAAACACAACCTATGACGTCATAATGATCATTGAAACATTTTATATGAGTAGTCTCACCTATGGTGAAAATTTCGTGTCAATTTCGACAAGTGGTTCCAGAGAAAAGGGAATAACAAAATGCAGACATGCACGTACGGGACCGATCGCCTAACCCCGCTTTTCGCTTCACGAGCACAGGCTAATAAAAGCTCATCGGTGTTGTTGTGCCCTTCATGAATAAAATGTACATGCAGGTCTAGTCGATGATCATAGATAACTTTTGCCAAAGTTCCTCTGTTTTTTTTAAATTATTATTTCTTTCGCAAAACTTAAGGTTTAAGAGTAAGAAAGAGTTGCATTGAGAGTAAGGGGGAGTGAGTACAAGATCATCTCATCCTAACATCCTCTCCCAGGTCGCATGCGATCATCCAGGATCTAAAACACATGACTACCCTCCCCAATACTCTGTCTCCACTCCTTCAGCACTCTATTCCCTCGTTTGTGGACCCGACTACTTGTTCCTGTTGTCCCGTGCCTCTTCCTACACTCCTTTAAAATATAACAAGAACAGACGCCTATCATCACCTCGTACTTTCTCCCACACCCACTCCTGCTCTCCTCTACCCCTGCTGACTTCCTTACCCTCCCGTCCCCCTTTTCATTTCTGCCACTCATCCATTCATTATAATATGTTTCCATATTCCCCATTCATCCTTGGGTGTGAACATGCTACCCTCTGTGGTTAAACTCCTCCATACCAATCAACTAGATTCCTGCATTAAATATAAAAGGTTTTTAAAGACTGGTCCACAAGTTTGTGCATTTTTTCTTTCTATACAAGAGAAATGAATGCTTATGGAAGGAAGAGCAAGATGGAACTCACAGTGGGGGTAGCGAGGCAACAATTGGGCATAATCAGCAAGGAAATGAACGAGCAGGAAAATAAAGAGAGAAGAGGGGTGGAAACACTGAAAGCAGCAAGTAAGACGGTTGGGTTAGGAAGGGTTAATGGGGTCACAAAGGTGGTTCCATAAATGGGAGAACCAAAGAATATAAAGGTTGAGGTGTGCAGTCAGCTTGGATTTTGGAAGCCTAATCAGGAAGGGTTTAGTGGAAGAACATGTGCATCCTGGAGTTTCTGGGGAGGGTCAAAAAAACTGAGACAGAGAGAGAGAGAGAGAGAGAGAGAGAGAGAGAGAGAGAGAGAGAGAGAGAGAGAGAGAGAGAGAGAGAGAGAGAGAGAGAGAGAGAGAGAGAGAGCACAGGGAACAATATTGGAGATGTGGTTAAAACAGAGAGACCACTGACCTGCCTTTGATGTGAAAGCAACAGACATTGTGCTTCGGCCTTGTCATGGGATATTCCAATAATGTGAGAGCTTTACATTCCACAGAATCCAGGAGAAACAGATGTGATGCTGGGCTGCCAGCAGCACTCCACTGAGCTATGGAAAAAATGCCTTGTAAACTGTGAGTAGCCCTGATTTTCCAAGGAAAGACTTGGATTAACTGAGGATGCCCAGGCTGTGGCTGACTTTAGAGGCCAGGTTCGGTATGTAGTCCACCCAGGAAAAGTTATGGCTGATTGTGAAACCGAGAAGTTCAAGAGACTGAACTGAAACTTTTCCAGTGGACCAGGGAAATAGGCAGGTGGGTTAGTTTGACGATAATTTTAGAGCCACAAGGTGGTACAGTGACATTTCCCACAATCGAAGGACCAGCATCTAATCAATCCCAGATCAGCAGAGTGATGCAGCTGTTGTCTGTCTCGCAGTGGGATCGTCTACAAAAAGGAAGAAGGGGTTTTCCAGGGTATCAAAGAGGTTATTTATATACAGTAGATAAATAACAAGACGGGGCCCAACACACTGCCTTGGGGAACTCCAGCCACCACTGAGAGAGGGGAGGAAAGAGTTCCATTGACAGGTATTTCCTGTTAAAGACTGGTCCACAATGCGATGCAGTCTGTGCTTGGGTATTGTCGCCTTGTGTCACCCATTATTTGGATGGACGTTCATCATTTCAACACAATAATCTGAACTGCAAAGCCGACCTCATATGACTCGGAGGTAGCACACTCACCCAGGGGCGTCGAGAGCAAGAATGGGCCCCGGGGCAATATTTAGTGATGCCCCTTTCATCTGGTTTCAGATATAATATATTAAGATAAAGCCTGATCACAGAATATTATATAATCCTACACTCCCAGGCACCAGCAATGATGCAACCAGCAGTCACAGGATGCATACAAAAGTAGAAAATGAGGATCCTTCCAGTTATATGAACATGAAGAATAGCGCCTTCCCAATAGGGCTTATGTAATTAAATGCGTTGGGTTGGGGAGTTAGTGCCCCCTCTCAACCAGTTGGGAGAACAGAGACATCAGCGCGTGATGACATGTGCCGTGTCAGCCGTCATCACAGGGCGTGCGTGTTTTGCTGCCCTGGTGTTCAACGTGTTACACACACCAATGTGTGCTCCATGCTACATACACACTCTCGTACTGAGAGTGCTGTGAGATGTGGTGATACCATCTCTGACTTATTTCCAGTTGTTACTGGAGTTCCTCAGGGGTGTATTCTGGCCCCCACACTTTTCAGTGCAGGTATGGACTGGATTCTAGGGGAGGATGTCAGAGAGTTCAAGCTGTGGTGCATCGTTTGGCAATGTCAAGCTCTCTGACCTGGATTTTTCAGATGATGCAGTCATCTTTGCGGAGACTTTAGATATCCTTTTTGGGGCACTCGAGGTGCTGAATGAGGAGTCGGAGTCGCTGGGATTACGGGTTTCCTGGGTCAAAACTAAGATTCAGGCTTTCAATGACATCTTGGATGCTGCTATCATGTCTGCACCTGTTTGTGGTGAGGATGTTCAGGTCACGGAGTGATTCACTTACCTTGGCAGTGATATTCGTGTCTCTACTAGCTGTGAGCCAGAGGTCAATAGACGTCTGGGTCGGGCCTGGGAAGTCATGGATTCACTTTATCATGGGGTGAGGCACTGCCGGTACTTGTGCGGGAGGCCGAAAGTCCAAGTCTTCAGGTCCTTTGTGCTTCCAGTCTTGCTCTACAGATATGAGACTTGGACTCTGACCAAGGATCTGAGACGGCAACTTAATTCCTTTGGTACCAGGTCTCTTCGGAGAATCCTTGGTTATCACTATTCGGACTTTGTGTCAAACGAGCAGTTGCTGAGAGAGACTCAAATGAGATTTGTTCCCTGCATAGTCCTTGAGCATCAGCTGCGGTTGTATGGACATTTGGCTCGTTTTCCTGACGCTGATCCTGCTCACCAGATTCTCTCAGCGAGGAAGTCTCGTGAGTGGAGGAGGCCAATGGGCCGACCACGTGCCTCATGGTTGCAGCAGGTTGATCAACATATCAAGGAGATGGGGATGGGCCAGGAATCTGCCTGATAGATGGCCAGACAGTGGCCCCTGGAGTACCGGCGGAAAGTGGACGCAGCGATGTAATTTATTATGTAATTTATTATGTAATTTATTATGTAATTAAAGGCGTTGTGTTGGGTAGTTAGCACCCCCTGTCTACCCGTTTGGAGAAGAGAGACACCAACGTGTGATGACGTGTGCCAATAACAGCCGTCATCACAGGGTGTGCGCATTTTACTGCCCTGGCGTTCAACGTGTGCTACGTATACCAGCATTCCGGAATGCATGCCAAATTCTCCCATTCCCCGTTATTGTTTAAAGCTCCACAAAGTATTTATTTGTCTGTTCGGCTGTATGGACGTCTACCATGTAATGTAATTTATTACTATCTTCCCCTGTACTGCATTTTGTTTCCCTAATCCCCGTTTATTCCCCTCCACCCAAAATGACTGGCAAACAAACCAAGACACGACCCAGCCTCCTTGAAATATTTGCCCCATTCCCTAGCTTTGTGCCTTGAACATTGTTGGACGTTTGGTGCTCGTCCCAGAAGCATGGGGTAGAAGGGATACCCCCCCCCCCCTTGTTAAGTGTGGAGCTCTGTTCATGACAACAGCCAAAAAGACCAAATGACTGAATATCGAGCCAGGTGGCAGAATTGGCGGAGCTGCGGGGGAACCCTCCAATGGCTGGAATAGGGCCGGCTCATGTGGTCTGATTTGGCCCAATGGCTGGAATAGGGCCGGCTCATGTGGTCTGATTTGGCCCAATGGCTGGTCCCAGGCTGCCTCGGGGGATCTGGCGCGTGGCTCTTTGGCCCCACCTGCCCCAAGGGCTATAAAGCTGTGCTTGGCGTGCTTGGCGTGCTTGGCGTGCTCTCTCTCTCTCTCTCTCTCTCTCTCTCTCTCTCTCTCTCTCTCTCTCTCTCTCTCTCTCTCTCTCTCTCTCTCTCTCTCTCTCTCTCTCTGTTGTCGCCCCCAAGCTACCTTGGTTCCTGGTTGCCGCACTCTCTTTCTTATTTTGCCTCGAATAATCGGGGTCCTGGTCGTGGCATGGGCTCGTTCTCTTTCTGCCTGGGTCGTCACATTCGTTTCTTTCCTGGTCCTGGACACATTTCATGCTCCCGACGAAGCTGGCGGACCCTCGGTGTTGGAGGGCAGTGTCAGGGCCATTTCGGAGAGCGGTACCAAATTGGGGAGGGTGTTGGTGACGCATGTACCAGTCCCAATTTGTCTCCCTGGTGTGTGTGTGGTCTGATGGGTACCCTGTTTTGTTAACTGGTAAGGCATAGGATAAGTCTGCATCTTGTACATTTGCTTTCCCTTTTTGTAAATACACACCTTGATTACACTCTTTTTATTGCATTTCCCCTTTTCCTGCCCCGTGGTAAATTCCCTTAAGGAATTAAGGGAATTTGATGAAAAACGGAGACGGTAAAGGTAGTGTTAGAGGAAGAAGTGGAAGGGGTGCACCAGGCGATAACGAGGGTGACGGAGGAGGGAGAAGACGTTAAGAAGGAGGTAAACAAAACTAAGGAGGAACAAGTAGAGACGGGGAGTAGAATGAAGGAGGAGATCTTGGAATGCTTGCAAACGTTATGTTCACAGTGTGATTCGATGCTCCAGGATCAAGCGAAGATGATCCAGGTCCTCGAGAGGAACCGGGAGGAGGTAAGTCCAGTCAAGGTGAGTCATGGCGAGTCCAGATATGTGCATGGTACGAACAGGTGTGTAACGAGCTTTTGGGGTAACGCATGACCCGGGGTTCCTTGGAGCATCCAGTGTGCGGGGTGTGAGAGTATCCGAGTGTGTGTTGGGGACGAGTGCACCTGAGTGTGTGAAAATGGAATGGAGTGGTGAACGTGAGAATGTTGGTCAGGCATCGACCCAGACGCGGGTAGCGGTTAGTGTTACTGATAGGAGGGTTGAGCTTCCCTAGCATGAGAGATTTATTTTGGAAGCCGCTCCGGCCCCACAGGACTCTGCGTGTGAGGGACGGTGTGTACAAGAGTGTGCGCATTCCGTGCTTGGCAAACCGCACAAGCGAGAACCATTGCTCCAGGTAGTAATGGTTTCGGAGGAGCCGGCGTCGAAATGCTCCATGCCGGATAAATTACCAGAGCGCGGACAACTACAAGGAGACCAAACAAAGGGGTTAAGATAATTTGGTGAAAATATTTTTCCCATAGGAGCCCATATCCATTGCCCGATGTGCTGCGAGATGTGAGTGGTGCTCACGGAATGCCCGGCACGAGTGGAAGCAGCTGTTATGTGGGACCGCCGTTGGATGGCTCAAGTGTGTGGTCAGAGGGAAAGTGGGCATGGCGAAGTTCGTGGGGCAGCCCGTAAGTGAGTGATGTCTGCGGGGATCCCCGCAGTACGAATGGTCAGACACATCAGGGTTTCCCGTGGGAGATCCCCCGAAAGCCAATGCAAGCATTTGAATCGCTGCGAGCGCCTCTGTGGAGGAGGGGGGGGCTCATTCAGAGAGATTGAGTACGGCACCCATGTGGGGTGCGGTTGTGTAATTGCCCCAAACTCCAGGCAAAGGACCATGAGGATAAATGAGTTAGAGGGGGGTAGTGTAAAAATAATTGTGCCGGTGAGGGCATTGGTCGTGGCCCTCACCGAACAAAGGAGCATTATTTAGCATTAGGCTAGTTGGGGTGGGGGGGGGGGTAGAGTCAGAATAAATCGGCCCCATGGGGGCATTAGAAGCGGCCCTCCATGGGGGCCCAGGAGCACGAGCTCGAGGGTTAGCATAAATGATCGATGGAATGGAAGTATTAGCTAGAAGGGTTAGGGTAGAGGAGTTGAAATTCAGCCCGCATGAGGGTGCCAGCAATGGGTACCTCCATACGCGGGCAAAAGAGCACTAGCCTTAGGGGGTTGGCATTGTGATAACCGCATGGGGGCACCAGGAATGGTTGCCTCCATGGGGGCACTGAAGCACTAGCCAGAGGGAGGGCTAGGATAAATGATAGGTATCTAGAGACAGATTTGGGACATAGATTTAAGTCAGGACATTGAACATGTAGTGGGGACGTGGAGAGTTTAGAGGGAGTGTTAAAAGAGAACATGCTTAGTGTATGGGGGATGACGGGGAGCACGAGCTAGTTAGGGAAATCAGGTAGTTAGATGATGCAGAGTGTGTAGGAATGGAAATGAAAATTGTGTGTGTGTGTGCGGAAAAGTGAGTGATGAGTCAGGGGGAAGAACTATAGCCCAGGGTGAGTGGTAATTGAGTGCATGGTGCGAAGGTTTGAATGGGGGGGAGTGGATCCCACCAAAGGAAACCTGGGGTTAGTTTAATGCTAGATAGAGTGATTAGGTAAATTTGCAAATGGATGTGATTCTGCGGTTGGTGCTGATTGGAGCATGTAGTACTTTTGCAGGGTGCAGGAGATAATGGACCGGCTGGGAATGTGGCTACAAAATGTGCACTCACCTCAAGGCACCTCAGGCACTGGTAAGCTCATCGGCCAGGTGAGGCCATAGGTAAGCCCAAGGGGATGGTTTAGTGTTCAGTGTGTAGTGGGCGCAGGTACCCGAGGAGAGGGGCGTGGCATGCCAATATAGTGTTCAATGGGCCCGGGTGCCCGAGAAACAGGACCAGGGGCGCCAAAATGCCATGTGGACATCGAGAGGGGAGTGCCAGTGAGGGCATCCCCCATGTTAGGGTGAGGAGCAGGAAAGCTCGGTGGCGGCTCCAGTTTAGAGAGGGGGTGTCGTGGGGACTGCACAGGTGGGAAAGCCAGCCAGTGGAGCTAAACTACCCAGCCACGAAGTTGTGCGAGGGCACAGTAGGAAAAAATTTTGGGCCCAGCCAAAATTTGTAAGAGCACCAATGCGTGGGCGACAGGAATTTGGGTTTTTAGAACCCCATAGTTTAAGGAAGGCCTATTGGCAGGATGTAACCCCGGGAACAGTTTAAATTTGTAAGAATGTTAGCATAGTTAGGATTGATGTCAACCCCTTCGCACCATCCGCAGTTCGGATGATCACTGGCCATGGGACTTGCCCTCCAGGTGAGAGGAACATGGAGATGGGTCATGCAGTGTTCATAACATCTTGTTTAATTCTACCTTTTCCTTCCTCGAGGAATCTTTGGGGATTGGGAAGGAATTTGGTTGTAGGGAGACAAGACGAAGGAGACAGAACATAGAGACGAATTTTGGGAGTATTAGTTTAGGAGACGCTGGGTGGGTGCGGAAGAGTAGGACTGACCTTGAGTTCACTCCTCTGATACCACCACCATTGCCCCAGGTATGTGCACACCAGGAACCGGCTGACTATGTTGGTCGGAGCTGGTGCTTGTTTATATTGTATTACCTGGTTTGCCTTTTTGTTTTCCATTTTGTGGGCTTTTTTCCAGAAGAAAGAAGAAAACAAGTTACAAAAGATATAAAATGTCATAACCCCTGTTGTTTCAGTAATTTTGCTGTTCGGAGTTTAAAGGCCAGGCCATATTTATGTACAACTAAAATGGATACCAGTCAGCCATCCTTGATCAGATCGCAAAATAAAGTGAGAAGCACGTGTAATGCATCATGTGCTGTGCTTGTGGCAAGTTTGACCAAAATCTAACCATACATGCCTGAGAAATGGTTGGGGACACATTTAAGTAACAAAATGGGCACCAGTCGGCCATCTTGGATCTGATCTCGAAAAAAAATGATGTACATATGTAAGCCATCTTTCTTTATCTGTTTCCTAAGTTTGAACAACATTGGTAAATACATGTCTGAGAAATGGTTGAGGACATGTTCAACATCGGATTTTTTTACAACTAAAATGGCCGCCAGTCGGCCATCTTGGATTTGATCGTGAAAAAAAATGACGTGCATATGTATACAATCATTCGTTGTCTTTCTGCTAAGAACGAATAAAATCGGTCCAGACATGTCCGAAATATGATTGCGGATGGACATACGCACGCACGCATGAACACGAAAATCTAGACCAAATCCATAAGCCCCAATTTTGGACCAAGTCCAATGGGGACTAATAAGTGTTTTTGAATGTCCCAGACAAATAAAAAGTCCTGACTTGAACCCCAATTGCACATTTATGTTGAGACTTGAAGATTGCAGTCCATCAACAATCCCATTCAAACTTGGCAGAACGAGAGCAATTTTCACGTGAAGAATGGGTAAAGATTTCACCATCTCGCTGTGCAAAGCCGGTAGACCATCTACCCAGAAATACTCAAAGCATTCATCGCTTCAAAAGTTGCTTCTACCAAGTACTGACCGAAGGGGCTGAATACTTTTACAACCAGTGAATTATGATTCGTACATGTTTTTAGTCGCTATTCCTGACATGTAACCTCCTTCAACTATAACAGTGTTCAGTCTGATCTCTTCAATTATGAATGAAAAAGTTGATTTGGAAAAATTGTTTCTACACAATTCATAATCCATCTAAATGTGGCATGATTGGTATAGGGGGTGAAAAATTTTGCAGGCCACTGTGTGTATCAACGTGTGTGCCGGCTATCAGAAAGACATTAAAGCAGACAACTGCTCTGCCAGCACCGCATTTTGCTGGACGTTAAAAATCCCTTGCTGTTTTTCTCTAAGAGTTGATGAGTTATCAGCGGTAGGCTACCCTGAAACAAATTCCAGTTGCATGAGGTTACTGTGCTTCCACCCCTCCTCTCCCACCCCTCTTCTGTCCGTTCATTGCTTTGCTTATTGCGTCCAATTGTTTTCCCACTGTCCCCAATGTCAGGTCAAACCTTGTCACCTTGCTCTTCCACGAACTTCGACCTTGTGAAGAAAAAAAAAAAGTGTGATGCATTGTGCGCAGCCCACTTTCAGCCATTTCCCATGACCCAAAGGCCACAGTCATTGTTGTGAGACCAGCTGAGTAACTTTTACTTGCAGAGGGGATTAACGCACCAAATTTAATTTTCAAACAGCACAGATGTGCCGGTGGTGCTCTCCCCCTGCTGGACTTTTTCGTAAATGATAGTCACAGTACAGGTGGAAAGAGTGGGTTGGGGAGTTGGCCTACTGATCTGGAAGGTTCTCGCCAGGTGCTATCTGATTGTCTGACTTTCGTATAAAAGGAGCTCCGTGCACTAGTGGGGGAGGTCAACAGGGGGAGGAAAGAGAGCCATCAGGGCAGGGTGAGCGTAAGGAGAGAGAAGTGGTACTGTCATATCGAAATGGTATCTATCAATACCTTAGGCACAGAGCATTCAGGTACGGTTCAGCAATGAGAAACAAGTAACCGTTTTGATAAGTTCACAAGAATGTTGTGCTCGGAATAAAATGATTCGCAATTTCCGGATCAAATAAAATTGGTGCCACACACCACTGAAGAAAGGGGAATTATTTCTTGTTTGAGTATGTATATGTCCAAATACGACATCCACAGTTTTTCCGTCGTTAAAAAGGGAAAGAAAAATGCTTGTCGGCTTGACAACTTCTTAGAAGCTCGGTGCATGCGTATATAACATACAAACACATTGTTAGCCCAGCTTATGGTACCTCCGCCGAATGAAGGTAGAAAGAAGATTTATTAAGTGTTAAGTATTAAGTATTAAGTTGATCGCATGTATTATTGGGTCGCCGAAATAGGTGACCCTTATTGTCAGTAATTCTGTCTGCATGTTTGGATGTTTGTTTGGATGTTTGTTCGTTTGTCATCAGCATAATTGGTAGTAAACGTGGGCGGATTTTGACCAAACTCGGGTGGTAGGTACATCTTATGACCTCGTGCTTTGGAAATTGTGATGGTTGCTAGGGACGCTTTGGTTCCCTAGCAACAACCGAAAAACCTTCAAAATCGGTACCGTTCACGCGAAATCAATTCCGACAGCCATTATCCCACGTAGGGTTATGAAATTTGGCCTGAATGATCTGCAGGTGATGCTCTATTAAATACATTCCGTTTTTTGTGATATATGGAACACTTTACCAGCAGCGCCCCCTACAATTAGGGTATGCGCGAAAATTGGCGAAAATTGAAGGCCCCCGAGCGACCATGTGAGTGCATCGATACGAATGAAACTTTGCAGGTTCGTGGTACTCAATGAGTACTACAACTTTGCCTCAGGACATATTGACCGATTTCGCTTAGGTCAGGGGTCAAAGGTCAATTAGTGCAAAAATCGATAATATGCGAGAGCTGGAGGTGCCCTCGCACCAAATTCTACTCCTCCTCTGGTTATGGTCGGATGGTCATGAAAATTCACACTAATCGTCTGGAATACATTGTGCACAATCGTTCGAGCCGGATTTTCGATTTAGATCTTTGTTCACCCACAGCACCCCCTCGAACTTTGGGGATTTCCGATTTCAAACCGCATTTTCGGTACTTTTCATTCAAATGGATACCGAGTAGTTATCAGCAGATGGAACTGGATGAGATTTGATATGCATAATCTTAAGGTGATTCCCTATCCGCTATATGACATCCATTTTGCTTTATATCTTATAGTTTCCATGCTCGGCGACCCATTGCCACCTACCGGCTTGTTCGGTCTGTTTCTTTGTCTCGATGTCAATCGTCTACACGTGACAATTTTAATCCGATCTTTACAAAACTTCACCAAACGGTAGAGATGGTCAAAAGCAAGAAGCCTATCGATGAGGTCAAAAGGTCAACAACTTCGGTCTATTTCTGAAATCTTCAGTTTTCATCTGATTCACTTGAAATTTGAAGAGGATTTGCATGTTCGATCACTGAATTCAACCACCAATGATTTTTTAAGGTCAAATATATTTTCATGGGTTTTTGTTAAGTATCATGTCAGCACAAAGTCTTTCTTGTTTGGTTGTGTGCAGGATATCTCAAAAAGTTGTGGACGGATTCGGACGAAACTTGGTGGGCCGGTTGGGTGTGTGACAAGGACGAATTGGTTCGATTCTGGTGAAGATCCGGATCCGGATCTGTGCGGAGTTATGTGTTCTAGCGAGTGCCCTTCTAGTTTCTTACTGGTTTCTAGGTGATGACATCGAAGGCATTTCTTATTGTTCAACAGCGGGTCATATTTATCTTGGGATCTGTTACACCCACAAATTAAATATAATGTTCAGAAAGGGGGCTATCTATTTACTGCGTACACGAAAAGCACAACTCTGACTCTGACTCTGACTCTGACTCTGACTCTGTCTCTCTCTCTCTCTCTCTCTCTCTCTCTCTCTCTCTCTCTCTCTCTCTCTCTCTCTCTCTCTCTCGCTCTCTCGCTCTCTCGCTCTCTCTCTCTCTCTCTCTCTCTCTCGCTCTCTCTCGCTCTCTCTCTCTCTCTCTCTCTCGCTCTCTCTCGCTCTCTCTCTCTCGCTCTCTCTCGCTCTCTCTCGCTCTCTCTCGCTCTCTCTCGCTCTCTCTCGCTCTCTCTCTCTCTCGCTCTCTCTCTCTCTCTCTCTCTCTCTCTCTCTCTCTCTCCTCCCCAATGTGTGCATGCATCCAAAACGACACTGTGCATACGTAATGCATAATGGCTCTGAAAATGGAGGCCCAGCATATGACAGCAGCAAACAAACTTTTGTCACATTGTGAGATGGGCAAAGTTTCTATGTTCCGAGACACACCAGGATACATGTCACACCTCACAGTCTCTGTTCCATCAATATGTGGTAAGTAATGCCAAGATTAAGTAGCTCTGTGGTTGCAGTTGGAGGGGCATTTTAAATCCCTTCACACCTTGGTTTGAGTACCCACCCACCCTCCTCCTGGAGAGGTGGTCGGTCACTGAACATGTCAGTAGAGAACCCACATCGGCATAGACATATGGCGTGTCATATGCATGTAAACGTGCATGCAAGGTGCTGTGCAAACAGCCAAATGCACGATGCAGATGCGGCATTGGGACGAAGCCAGCTGGATCCAGCCTGGCTGGTGGTGTGTTTGCGGGAATAAACGAGCCTTGGAAAGGGAATCGTTTATTCCGTCTGTGCAGCGCTGCTCTGCAATTC
Organism: Eptatretus burgeri; assembly: GCF_056783735.1. Classification (NCBI taxonomy): domain Eukaryota; kingdom Metazoa; phylum Chordata; class Myxini; order Myxiniformes; family Myxinidae; genus Eptatretus; species Eptatretus burgeri. The sequence continues at coordinate 34,768,238 of NC_140970.1, read as the reverse complement.
GGCGTTATCGCGGTGAAGCAGGTCCGCACTCTTTGGGTTCGGGTTGGCATTGGTACTGGGATGTGCACTATATGGCAATCGATGGTGTACCATCGGTTAGATGGATTGCATGTCGGAGGGCAATGAAGCTCGGTTGGGGTGATGTTTCATTGAGTCTTTATTTTGAAAATGACATCCAAGCAACATCATTGTGTAAGCAGCAGCCTGGTGTTGGGTTTGTGGTTGGGGTGGTGGCTTGGGATCCTAGGGTCCTGAGTTCAAGCCCCGTTGGGCTGCTGAATTAATATACACCAGGAGGTTGACTCAACCTGTCATCCTTCCGAGGTCAGCAAAATGAGTACCAGTTCCAGTGTGTGTACTGGAAGAGGGGCACTGCATCAGCGGCATAGCCAAGTCCCAAGCAATCATGCAAGTTGCAGCCACAGTCTGCACTCGATAGAGAGAGATTGTGTAAGCGAAGGTGGAGGTTTGATGCAGATGTAATGTGCAGTATAGTGAAGCACGCTGGATTACATACAGGACTCAAATGAGTGTGGGAGGGGAGAGGGAAGGGGGGGGGGGTAGATGTGTGAGAAAACCATCGATGAACTTTCATACATAAACACAAGATGAATGTAGAGGCCATCTACATATTAGGTACGCACAAACCGTGGAATTGTTAATTTCACTCACCCTTTGTTCTTCCTCCTCTCCCTTTTGTTTTCTTTTGACATATCGTATTCCTCCACCCCCAACAGTAAAAAAAAAAAAGTCGACCCCCCCTCGCCCCCCTCCCCCCACGCATTCGTAATATGAAGATTCCTCCAATACACCTGTCATTGAGAGCAGCACACATCTATCCTGCTTTTCACAAAAAAAATAAAAATTAAAAGGCTTAAGGTGTGAATTGTCGAAGGTCATCACATGGTTCTCATCAGGAATCTTACCACGTTCACCTGTTTTGGAATGCGTGACACTAATCAACTCCCCGATCCTTCAACAGCTGAAATATGGAAGGCAATGACCGGCATGGAAGAAATATTACTCCGCACCTCCAGCACTCACTGCAAATGAAGATGTTAAGAAATCCCATTCAAAATTCAACATCTTGCCCTGGAGGACGTTCCTTGGCCCATTATACCTGTGTCCTATTTGCATGCCCTTTCCCGAATTACCTATATTTACCTGCCTCCTATGTATATGCTTGGCTGGCAGGATAGTTTAGAAATATGCACACCTGCATACGGGCTGTAGAGCCTGGGTTCGAATTCCGACCCTGCTATAAACTGTGATCCTGGTGGTTCACATGCAGGATTAGAGTTCATTGTGTGCACCGTCCATTGGATTGATCGTAAGCCGGATGTAGGTGGGTAGTAGTAGTAGTGGTAGTATCTTAAGTAGGACCAAAAATCTGACCCGTCTGACTCCAGAAGTAGGTAGGAATAATGGGGCATATAGTGGTAGTAGTAGTAGTATATAGTAGGAATTGCAGTATATAGTCGTTACCAAGGTGAGAGGCAGGAGCACCAGCCCAGAGGGGAGAGCAGTACTCCATCAGGCTGTGGACGAAAGCTTTGTATGTGATCAGGAGCTCAGGTGAGCCGAGGAAGGACTTTCAACGATGGAGGATTCCTACTACCACTATGTACTTCCTACTATAGTGCAGTATATAGTAGTAGTAGTAGTAGTAGTAGTAGTCGTAGTAGTAGTAGTAGCATATAGTCGGTACCACTGCATACCTAAACTTTATAAAGCCGCGGGTCAGTCTGTGCCGGCAGAAAACGAAGGAAATATTTTCTCAACCGAATGTTGAGGTGTATCCTAACCCCTGTGGGAAAGGAGGTGAAGCGACATTTGACATTTTGGATGTGAGACTTTCTTCAATGCAAGAGAGAGGGGCAACCTCTTTGCGTGCACTTGCTGTTCGCTGTTACAAGGTGATCAGAAGGCATGTGCTTAAACAGCCCCGTGACTGCAATGAGCTTGGGATTTCACGACCAGCAGGGCAATTTCTGCTGTCAGCTTTAAGGGACATCTTGTGAACACGTTGGGGGGAAAAAATCTCAGCAAAACCTGTGGTTGGGTTGTTTTGGAATGCTGAAGTAGTTCTAGCCATACAACAATTAGCTTAGTACCAATGAAAGGGAAAAGCAGGAGTGGATCAAACTGCTGCCATACACATCACGTCAATTGTCATTATTTACTGAACAGATGGCTGACCTGTTATGATGGATTCCAAAAAGCTTTGAATTTTATTTTTCTGTGCTCCAACCTCCTCCACCCCCATCTTCCTGGACCACCAGCCCGGCCATTGTACGGATGTCATGTGTGGCTAACCCGCAGAGAACGTGCCCACGCTCCTGTTAAACGGTAACAAAGCCGACATGTCGTTGAGGACAAAATTAACGTTTGTGTATGGAAAGCATTGCAGCAACTCAGGTCCAAAGGGCATACAATTGTTAGTTTGGCTTTAAGTCAAAAACGCTGCAACGGTAATCACAGAGTGAAATGAATCACTGGCTTCTGTTGCTATCAGTGTAATTGGCCTCCTTGGTATCAGAAGCAAAATGTCACATCGGGTATGGACAGCACTAAATGTCAAAACTGATAAACTTCCAAATCTTGGCATCTTGAGATCTCAGTCCTGGGACAAACCAAGATGGTTTACTAAATGCAAGACACGGTAAAGATAGCTTCACGATTTTGAAAATGGGGAGTGAAAAAGTATTTGATGCCCCTGGTTAATAATTATGCACAGATAAGAACAAGTTAAAAATGATTTTAAATGGTGCCGTCTATTTATTACAAATTTCCTTGCACAAATATGGTGGAATGATGACTCTCCCACCACCACCACCACCACCACCACTTAATTTGCTCTCTTCAGAGGCATTCACACGTAGCTCATGCGGTCAGCAGCAGGCTTTTCCACCCACGAGTCCTGAAATATGTGACTTCAACTGTCTATTTTGACGTCTTTTCATCCAAATGTTTTTGGTGTCGTGAAGATGACTACAGCACCAGCAGCAGCAACAATGATGACGACAATGGCAACAATGTAATAGAGTGTGATATCACCATCTCATGAATGTATTAAATTTGCTGATAATAAGAAGCGGGCATGAACAGAAGTCTCTTCCGAACTGCCAACGAGTCTGGCATGTGTCGTTAAACACACCACAGTATGGCAACGAAGATGGGATGGCGGATTTCCTAGTTCAAGTTATTTGGTTGGAGGATAGGTTGAATGTTCCTGCCAACCAACGGAGTGGTAGATAAAAATCCCAAGATTCTCCATGAAGTTGCGCAAGTGTGATGGTGAAAAACAAAATGGAGGCGTCTAGTGGATTTGTCGGGTGACTTGGTGATTTCAATCATTCCTGCAAGACTTTCGGAACATACATAGAGCGACTCGATATTTTTTGCCACCAACATCATTGAAAACACCGATGAAAGCCAAAACCGGGGGGTTTTGGAAAAGAAACGCGCCATATATATGACTGACTGCTCTTAGGCCTTAAATCTATGAGACTTTGATGAACTTTCTAGTTCTGGCCAAGCCAAAGGACACATTATTGTCCAGATGGTCATGGTGCTCATGAAGCATTATAGCCCCAAACTTTTTGAGATTGCTAAAAGCTGAAGGTTTGGTCCCATGAACCAATTGCACAGAGAGGACAGAGGAGGAGGTTTTGGAGATGTACGTCATCAAGACCACCAAGATGACAAACGTTGAACCACATGGGATTGTGAACAACATTAACATCGCAGAAACGACGGTGCCAATGGAAGTTGATAAGGGTGCATATCTGTAAGCATGGTTCCTGAAGCATTGTATTGCATGCATTTGAGTGATCACCTGCTGCAGAAGATGAAGGTGGAGTTGTGAAGCGACGCCGGAGAGAAAATTCCAGTTATTGGTAATGTCACGGTACCAGTCAAGTACAAGGATCAGTCTTACCTGGTTGACAATGCAAATAGTGGCTGGGACAGGCCAACACTAGTGAGCAGAAATTGGTCGGACTCCCCAGCAACCTAGAATGGAAGGAGATTTTCCATGTTGAGCTGAGGTATCATTCGCAAGAGGATGATATTTGGCAATATACCAGAATGTTTAGTGAGAGTGAGAAACCAATAAACGGGCTCAATGCAAAGATGGTGGTACAAGATGATGCCAAACCAAAAAATCTATTGTAAGCCACACGCTATCCCCTACACCATGAATGAAAGGGTTGAGAAAGAACTAAAGAGATTTGGGATGGAGTACATTATCAATAAGGTAGATCAATGTAGTTGGGCCACTCCAATTGTCATAGTACCAAAATCAAATGGACAAGTTGGAATTTGTGGTGATTATAAAGTGACTAAACAATGTCCTACAGACTAATCCACCAAATACTTTGCCAAATGTGGATGATCTATTCACATCTCTGACAGGAGGCCAGATCTTTTCAAAGTTAGATCTGACAAACCCCGACCTGCAGAGATAACAAGTCCAAGTCATGTTTGACACTAAATACACACAAGGGTCTGTTTCAGTTTAATGGACTGCTTTTCACAGTGTCTTCTGCCCCCTTGACTTTTTCAATGAGTAATGAAGCAAATTCTGCAAATAATGGATGGGGTTGTCTGCTATCTGGATGATATTCTCAATTCAGCCCCCCCCTCACCCCCCCCCCAACAGACAGATCCATCATTAGGTTTTGGATGTGGTGCTCCAACATTTGGAGAAGCATGGAGTATGAATGGAAGCACACAAATGTAAAATGTTCCAAAACTCTATCGAATTTTTGTGTCATATAGTGGACATCGATGGTCTGCATCCTACCAAGGATGCATCCTTCTGGACACAATCCAGAATGTGCTCAGTCCCAAGAGCATCACAGAGGTGAGATCATTTTTTGGCATCTTTAAGCTAAATTCATTCCAAGCATAGCCACAATGCTACATCCACTGAACGAGCTTTTGAGGAAAGATGCTCCTTGAAAATGGACAGATAATTACAAAAGAGCATTCAAACTGTGTAAAAGTAGGTTGTTGGGAAGTTCTATACTTGTATAATATGATGTGAACAGAGAGATTGAGTTAATATGTGATGCTTCGGCATATGGGGTAGGAGCTCTGATTTCCGATGTGTTTGATCATGGAGAAGAGAGACAAATTGCATTCCCATCACGCACCCTCACTGCGACTGAATGGAAGTATGCCCAGATTTAATGAAGCATCGCCCCTGACTTTTGCGGTCAAGAAGTTTCACAAATACTTACGTGGTCACAAGTTTACCATTGTGATGGACCATTAATCACTTACAGCTATTCTTAGCCTCAAGTCCCCTGTTCTGACCTTAGCAGCAGTCCCTATGTAAAGATGAGCTTTAATCCTGTAAGACATACCTATGGTATTGAGTTTAGATGATCAGTTGATCATCGGAATGGTGATGCAATGTCCAGGCTGCCATCATAGTTGACCACAGAAAGAGAGGATGTGTTCTACTTTTGCCGATGAGCTGCTGATCGCAGCGGATAATGTTGGCAGGGCAACCAAATAGGACTCGGTTTTGTCAAGACGACATGACTATGAAGTTAATTGTGACCAAAATATGTCGGAGGAAGAGTTAAGTCCTTGTTTTCTTCGAAGAAATGAGTTGTCAGTGGACAAGGATTGTATCGTGTGCGGAGTAAGAGTTGTTCCGAGAAAGTTCAGGTCTCAGCTCTTAGGTTTCCATGATCAGAATTTTGGAATGTGTATGACAAAGACATTAGCTCGTAGCTACCTACGGTGGCCAGGGATGGATAAGGAAATAGAACACATCGTGGGTCAGTATACCACATGTCAGTCAGTGAGCAAGATGCCACCATCAGCACCTTCATAGCCATTGAAATGGCCTGCCATGAGTATGACAATTACGGTTGCATGCAGACTTTGCTGAACTTGAGGGACAACTGTTCATATTGATAGAGAGTCACTGCAAGTAGGTTGAAGTATTTCCGATGCAGAAAACCACAAGCAAAATTTTTTGTCATTTTGTGTTAATTATTTTCTTCTAGCTTTCAAGAATAAGTGTCTCTGATAATGGACATTTCCAAACATACCAAGGTAGCACCGTACCCGTACCGTCCTACGGCTAATGGAGCAGCGGAGCACACAGTACAAAGTGTAAAGCGTGCCCTCGTCAGAAACATGTCGATTCCCAATCGCAAGAAATGCCAATTGTCATTTCACCACAAACTGGCATATTTTCTGATAATGTGTCGGAATACACCTCACTCCATGACTTAGAGAACACCGGCTGAGCTGTTTCAAAAAGGCAGCCCCGGACGAGGTTTATCTTATGATAGGAGCGCAGTCAAAGAACGAAGTGTAAAGCTAAACCAGAAGGTTGTCTGAAAACCCTTCACCATAAATGGTTACCAGGAAGAGTTGATCCTTGCAAAAGGTAATGTGTGGTCCTCACACATACCTTTAGTCAAGATCTTGTGTAGTAACAAGGTTAGGCATGTCCACATTGAGATTATGTTCCCTATGGATTTCCAAGATGATGATAGTTGGCACGAATCAGTTCAGTCTGATGAATCAGACAGTAGAGCTACAATTAGTGCATTACGCATCAATACCGAGCTGGTTGTACCAGAAGTGAGTCCAGACGGAAGTCACAAACTGGAGGTGTTGAGAGTGTAAGTGTAGGTATCGGTCAGCTTGCAAAGAAACAAGATTATCCTCATGCTCAGTGCTTGAGTGCAACTCAGAACGAGTACAACTCTTGCAGGTGCTCAACATTATAGTCCAGAAAGACAATATCCACGTCGGAATTGGGAACCGGTGGTTAAGCTTTATCTATAAACCTGTAATGAGAACCAAAAGTAAAACTGAATGATGCCCGAGACTGCTTGATGGTCATGTGATGCATGTTTATTTGGCATTACTCATATGGTATATGCATGTCATGTACAATTTGCACCTGTCAAGTGACTTTTAATTAAGAGGGGAGGAATGTAAGAGCGCCATCTCATGTACATGTTGGACAGTGCTGATTGGCATGAAGGGGATGTGAGCGGAAGTCTCTTCCGAGCCACCATTGAGTGCACTTGACTTGTCTTACACGTGTCCCAAAGATACCAACGACGACGACAAATGTTTTTACGATCATTTTGATCCTTTTTAAAATGGGTTTGTCAAATGATCCCTGTGGTGTAGCGGGATCCCCATCCCCATTGGGACCATACTCATTGGGACCATTGGTACAGAGCGTCGGTGCTGCCGAAGCAGTTTCCTTGGCTATTGGGCACAATCCTGGACGGGTCGCCATTCCAACGCAGGATACTCGAATGACTCTGTCATCCCAGAAAGCTGGTACTCATTTTGCCGACCTCGGAAAGATGGCAGGCTGAGTCAACCCCCTGGTGAATTAATTCAGTGGGCAACGGGGCCTGAACTCAGGACCCTAGGATCCCAAGCCGCCACCCTAACCACTGAGCCAACACCAGGCATGTCAAATGATGACACTCCTCCAAATGGATCTATCCACTGCATCAGTTTCACACAAACCTAAACATTCCACATCTTTGACATTTTCAATCCATGTCTTTTTCGGACGTCCTCTCGGCTTTCTTCATCGCTTCATCTTCTGACATTCGTTGCACATGAATATACCAACCAAGTGTTCCCTTCCCAAGTTCTTCTTCACTGGCATTGATTTTTAATCTTTTCCTGATTTCTGAGCTCAGAATTCTTTATTTCAGAGACAATCCATTCATCCATCTCATCATTGTCATCTCAGGTGTTTACATTGTTACATCTTCGATCTGCATTGCCCACATTTTGTTTCCATACATCAATACTGATCTGATACACATTTTATAAACACTTTTTATCCTATGGATTTCCAATTTTTATCCTTTTACAGAAAATGGAATGTTTCTGTGCTTCATAATACCACCTAGTTGTCTCCACTTATTCCAGGCTGACTATTCTCGATCTAACGGCCAATTCCGCTTCTCCTGATGCCTCCATCATGTCTCCAAGGCAACATAAACTTTTAACCTTCTCTGTATTAAATACTAGCAAATAAAACCCCTCGCTTCGCTGACGAGGGTATTAAGGTGGGGAGGGGAGGAGGTAAGTGAGAGAGAGAGAGAGATAGAGAGAGAGAGAGAGAGAGAGAGAGAGAGAGACAGAGAGAGAGAGAGAGAGAGGGAGAGAGAGGGAGAGAGAGAGAGAGGAAGAGATGAGAGCGGGAGGGGGAGAGAGGAGGCAGGAGGCAGGGGAAGCAGGGGGGAAGGACGAGGAAGGGGGGAGGTGGGAAGAGCTATGTCTCTCCAAACGTTGCAACACGCTGCGGGAAGGAGGGTGTGTGAGAGAGAGAGAGAGAGAGAGAGAGAGAGAGAGAGAGAGAGAGAGAGAGAGAGAGAGAGAGAGAGAGAGAGAGAGAGAGAGAGAGAGAGAGAGAGAGAGAGAGAGAGAGAGAGAGGAATGAAAAAAAGGAGAGAAATGTGAGGGCTGGTGGTGGGGTTAGTAAAGAGAATGATATGTTATGCTTAATGACCGAACACACACACACACACACACACACACACACACACACACACACACACACACACACACACACACACACACACACACACACATACAACTCATGTCAGAATAGCTGTACACACAACGACATAACAGAGTTTATAATGTAATCCACTGCCACATCTGCAAAAGCTTTGATGTCCCAGTTCCAGAAAATTTGTGGGAGCATGAACCAAAATAAATCACTGAACAAATGGGAGTACCTACCACTCACGTCCAACCTAATGATCCCATTAGAGCATGTGCATTGTAAACAAAGTGTTGCGATCAGATATCAAACTTTGGTACAAAAAAGAGAAGGCATTGCTGATTGAGGTGTTAATAGCAGTGATTTTTGGACTAAACGATGCAGAAATCAAGAAAATGACCAAACACCAAGACCTCAAGAATGAAGTGAGAAAATCCTGGAAGCTGAAGAATGCCAAAGTTGTACCAGTGAGAGTTGGAGCTACAGGATTGATGACAAATAACCTCACAGAGATATTAAACAAAGGGGCAATACCTCTGGGAGCTCACCTGGTTGTGGCTGAATAAGATAACCAGGCAACCACTGATAGACATGGGTCACCCACAAAATATATAATGGAGAAGAAAGTAAATACCGATGGATTTTTTTTTATGCCATGAACAAACCTTGGTACATCATGGGTGAGAAAGGTTGTGGTCAAGTTTCACAGAATTGTGTGTATCGTTTGAGAATAAAGCAAATACCTCTTTGGGGGGGAAGGCAACCCCCCCCCACCCATAAACTCCCTCTGTAGACCTTTTCAGACCCCCTTTTTCATACCATCACAGGTGATAAAGGTTGTGGTAAGATTTCATTGAAATCGTACGTGTAGTTTCTGAGAATAATTCGCAAGTATTTGTGGACAGACGGATGGAATGACAACGTGCCATCCCATAAGCTCACTGGAACTACTTAACAGGTGTGCTAAAAATCATCCCTGGGAATATTATTACAAAGGAACTACAGTTGGAAGCTGTCCGGGGCTCAGCGACGATCCTGAAGAGAGCCCTCGCCACAAAACTTTGAGAACAGAAAACTTCACAGCTTGGTCCATGAATCGTGATCCCTTACTGAAATGAAGGTGAAGGATATAAGCCCACCATTGGAGGACACCATTCCATTCTGAAACCCACATATGCAGATACCATTCAACGACACACACACACAAACAGACACACACTTTGAGACCTGGGGTGGGAGCATTCAAAATCAACAGCTCGTACATGCAGTGACCTTTGCACCCAACCGGTCGGCTCCCAATCTGATTCGTACATGCTGCAATCCCCTCAACGGGGGGGGGGGGGGTGCAAGGTGGGTGAGCAGTGGGAGGATTGGGAGAGAGAGGGAGAGAGAGAGAGAGGTCTGAAAGAGGAATAGGGGTGGAAGAGAGGGGGTAAGGATGGGAGGGAGAGGGGTGAGGGATTCCGGCAGATGTGACGCCCAGTTTATCATTCCTCCGAGAGATGACACACACATTGATGAATCACCCAGCCTGTGAAATACCAGGAGGAGAGTTTCGAGCTGGGCTGGGATTCGAATCCAAGCTACACAGAGTGGGCATGCGTACCTCTCGGCTTTCCTGCCGTGATGTGGCGATTCTTTACTTCAGAACTGAAAAAAAAATTCTCATTGTGATTATATTCAATGATGAGCCAAAACATTAGGACCACCTGCCTAATATGCTGTTGGTCCTCCATGTGCCACCAAAACAGTACCGACCCGCCGAGACGTGGAGTCTACAAGACCCCTGAAGGTGTCCTGTGGTATCTGGCACCAAAACATCAGCAGCAGATCCTTCAAGTCCTGTAAGTTGCGAGGTGGAGCCTCCGTGGATCGGACTTGTCGGTCCAGCACATCCCACAGATGCTCAATCAGATTGAGATCTGGAGAATGTGGAGGCCAGGGCAACACCGTGAACACTTCATCATGTTCCTCAAACCATTCCCGAACAATGTGTGCAGTGTGGCAGGGCGCATTATCCTGCTGAAAGAGGCCACTGCCATCAGGGAATACCATTGCCATGAAGAGGTGTACCTGGTCTGCAACGATGTTTAGGTAGGTGACACGTGTCAAATTGACGTCCACATGAATGGCCGGACCAAGGGTTTCCCAGCAGAACATTGCCCAGAGCATCACACTCCCTCCACCGGCTTGTCGTCTTCCCACAGTGCATCCTGGTGCCATCACTTCCCCCAGGTAAACTGCGCACACGTACACGGCCATCCACGTGATCTAAAAGAAAAAGGGACTCATTCGACCAGGCGACCTTCTTCCACTGCTCCAAGGTCCAGTTCCGACGCTCGCGTGCCCATTGTAGGCGCTTTCGACGGTGGACATGGGTCATCATGGGCACTCTGACCAGTCTGCGGTTACGCAGCCTCATACCCAGCAGGGTGTGATGCACTGTGGATTGTGACACATTCCTCCTGTGACCACCATTCAAATTTTCTGTGACTTGTGCCACAGTAGACCTTCTGTCGGTTCAGACCAGATGGGATAGCTTTCATTGCCCTCACGCATCGATGAGCCTTGGGCACCCAACACCCTGTCACCGGTTTGTGGTTTGTCCCTCCTCGGACCACTGTTGGTAGGTACTCACGACTGCTGACCGGGAGCACCCCACAAGCCTTGCCGTTTCAGAGATGCTCTGACCCAGTCGTCTGGCCATAACAATTTGGCCCTTGTCAAAGTCGCTCAGGTCTTTACTCCTGCCCATTTCTCCTGCATCCAACACATCAACTTCAAGAACTGACTGTTCACTTGCTGCCTAATATATCCCACTCCTTGACAGGTGCCATTGTAACAAGATAATCAATGTTATTCACTTCACCTGTCAGTGGTCAAAATGTTTTGGCTCATCAGTGTAATTTATTTTGCCTTCCTACCTCCAGTGCAGAACCATGGTATCGCAATTGAAAGTTGAAGAATGTGCCAAATGGCTTTACCGTGCAATGCACGAAACGTTTGAAGAAACTTTAAAAAGCGAAACGTTTGATTTTTATTTGTATTTATCTTTACCGAAGTGACAGGTCATATAGAAGAACAAAGACGGGAAACGTCATGGAAAATTTAATTTCACTTTTTCAGCGAGGCAGCCACCGCCTGTTGCGCTGGAGAACAACAAGTGGCCAACGTAGGCGAGTAGCCCTGAACCTTGTTCAAGTCGATCTATATACAGTATTCAGTGACAGTGTGAATAGTGTAGAGCACTCGCTTAAGCACTCCACCGGGCGTAATGGCGTGCACCTGTAATCCGGCAACTCGGAGGCTTGGGTTGGAGGATCGCTTGAGGACGGGAGCCCTGTGCTAGGCCGTGCTCTGAGAAGGTGTAGGGCAGCCCAAAATCATGGTGAAACCCAATCCTTATCCCTGTGTCATAAGAGGCGACCAGGGTTGCGTCAGGAAGGGCATCCGGCGTAAAAACTATGCCAAATCAGTATGCGGATCATAACGGGTGATCCGCTGTGGCGACCCCTAACGGGAGCAGCCGAAAGATGAACAACAACAACAACTTGCTTAAGCACTCCAACGAAACGGTCGATAATAAGCAGCTCCCTTGGCACGCAATTGGCAATCACCAAACCGTCATATTCAACATACACCTCCCGGAGACACCCCAAATATCACATATGTCCAAATTGGACAAATGAACACTTTTCTCAGAGTCGGAACTGCTTGTAACTTCGATTCTGGAGCTTAAATTTTATAATTCTCCTTAGTTTAAGAGATACTCCTGGTGATCACGTGCAGAAATGAAATAAAGCGACGAATGCTGATGTCTCCATGCATTTATAAGCATTGCAATGTACCCAGAGATTTGTAGCTATGATGAATATGCATTCGATAATTATGAGTGAGGAAAGTGAAGAAAAAAACCCATCGTAAAGAAATCATTGTGTCGTGTTCGAAGTCAGGGCAAGGTTGAGCAGGCCAATAAACATGACGGCTTCAGGCCCCAGTGAGGTTACCAAGAATACGCCTGAAGACCCCAGACAGCGAGGTGGCCGAGGGTCGCTTGATGAAGGATATAATTAAATAAGTCCGTTAATTATCCTCAAAAGGGGTGTTTTAATCAACCCAAACACCCAATTTTCACTCTTGCACTTCTTGGGAGTTCCCTTAGTATGCATGCAAAGTTTCTAGGTTTTTTTTTTTAATAGTTTTGGAGTTATGGAGACAAAACCATGCAGCACACCTGGTGTTGGCTTAATGGTTAGGGCGGCAGGCTTGGGGTGCTGGGGTGATGAGTTCAAATCCTGCTCAGCTGTTGAATCCATCCATTGGGACCATACTCTGTGCAGAGCATTGGTACTACCCACACAGTCTCCTGGGTGATTGGGCACAATCCTGGAAAGGTCACCACTCCACTCCAACACAGGATACCAGCAAGTTGGTACTCATTTTGCTGACTTCAAAAGGATGACAGACTGTGTCAAGCCCACTTGGTATTAATTTAACAGAAAAGTGGGACTTGAACTCAGGATTCTGGGATCCCAAACCCACCACCCAAACCATTAAGCCAACATCAAGCATGTGAACAAGTGATTTGGCAATGAAGGGCATTTTTCATTTATCGATTTATCAATTTATCCATTAATTCTTCATTTTTCAATGAATTCGTTAATTTTTTTTTTAAAGTTACAGATTCCGATGAAACAGTGGTGGTTTTGGTATGCTCTTGACCAATTGATGAAAAAACAATTATTTTATCACTATTATTTATTTATTTTAATTTTGCAATTAATCTATTAATTAATGAACTATTGTACACCACCCCCTCCCAATTCCATCTCCAGGTGCTGCGCAGGAGCATCGCCAGGTGCCCGACAATATCGCGTGTTGGAGAATTTGTTATTTATTTACTTAATTGGCATGGGGGGGGGGTGTTGTACTTTGAATGTATCTGAACTTGTCCTCACATCTCTTTCATTGGAAAATCTGAGCCTTTGTTCCCAAATTTTCTGTGATACCACTGCACTTCTTGTGACACCATCTATAACAATGCCGACATTGAATATGATTCCTTCCAACTCCTTCTCCGCATGTTGAACAAGGCCATTGTCCGCTATTTAAATTATCCTTGTTTGCCACTCACCATCACCTCTCTTTTATTAATGTTGACACATCAACCTTTCTTCTCTATTACACTTTTCCATATTTGAAACATCTCTTTTGCTTATTATTCAATTTCAGCATACTGTATTCAATACTAAGTCATCGGCGTACAATAACTCACATAGGAATCACAACCTTTCATTCTTCGTCAATTCTTCCATCACTTTTACACACAGTTGACTCAGTAGAGGACTTAAAACTGATCCCTGGTGTCATCGTACATTGACGTCAAACATGACGACTTTTACCATTTGTTCAAGCATGAGTTATCCTCTTGCAGCCCATTCAACAATAACGCTTGATAGTGGGGCAACTTAGCATAACAATTGTGCATTTTGTGAGGAAAGCACCAAATTTGGCACACTAGTAGCCTATCATATTATGAACAGAGTTGGATATTGGGCCATCTCAAAATTTTTGATGGCAGTGGAAAATGGCTGCCACAGCCATCAGTGGCTGAATTTGAGATGGCCCGATATCCAAATCTGTTCATAATATGATAGGCTACCAGTGTGCCAAATTTGGTGCTTTCCTCACAAAATGCACAATTGTTATGCTATATTTCGCTAAGTTTCCCCACTATGATACTCGACCATATACTTTCTCTTGAGTTTAGATCAATGAAAACATGGTCCGGTTTTCTTTACCCTGCCAACTACTTCACTTGGTATTGCCACAAAATGAAAATCGCCTTTTGTTAATTTTCCTGCCATAACACCAAACTGGTTGTTGTCTGTTTACAATTTTTATTTTTCTTCTTCTCTTCTTTCAACCACCAGCCGACCTTCAACACAGCCAGGTGGGACAGAGCTTATTCTCGGCCCTCTTCCCCTTCAGAGAAGGGCTTTGGGGCGGCGACTCGAGCAAACTCAGAAAAGATCAACCATGGGCACTGCAAAAAAATTGGTTTTCATTGACTATCCATATTGACATGCTTCCTTCTGTGAAATTCCATCGGTTCTGTGCCTGGGAAATACTGTAATCGTCAGAATAATCACAGTTAAACCATACAGATACTGTTTCAGTTTCACGTACTGAACTTGGTTACTAACTGACAACCACTTGAGAGTTGGTGACTTCTCATGAACGAGTGGCGAACGATTCGGCGGTCAGCTAGAAGTGTTGCCCTCATTCATTTGATTATTTTTGGCTTGAACCATCGATGTATTTCATCGCAAAGGGGTGAGGAAGAGGTAAAGTGAAGAAAGGATGATAGATTGACAGAATTATGATGGTGGGGGAGTGTGGTTGGAGTTGAGAGAAAAAAAAAATCAATCAAAGAAAGAGGGAAGGAAGCAGGCATGGATAGGATATAACAGGAGTAGATGGGAGTTAGGTGGGGGAAGGAGGCTGTTAGTGTTAGGTAAGGATGACAAAGTCTACGATGTTTTTGTACATAATAAATAGTTGGCTCCTTTTAAGATTGCAAAACATTTTCAGCACATTCGTTTTTTGTTGGAGAAAACCTTGAAATTCCCTGAATGAGATCATATCCTCACCGTGTGATCAAACGGGCACCACCGATTTGCAGATAAAGAAACCAGCGGCTACCATGGCATTAGTTATAAATGAGATGAACAAGAAAACTTCACAGCAGTCAACAAGCAGCCAAAAGCCAGCTCCTGGCAGCTCAAAGCAGTATCAAACGAGAGAGTTCATAGAACACCTTACCCCGTGCAGTCTTTAGAAAAGGGGCATGAGAAGAGCCTTTTAAACTCTTGCTTTGCATTTCCGAGCAACAGCTGTCATTTTATCTGAACCTCGATATTCCCCAACACCAAGAGCATGAGCAGCATATTTGATTGGTCGAGATGGTGTAAAATGTTGTGATATTTTATCCATGTACCGCTAAATTGAAGGGTTTTGGAAGTGTAAACCAGGCAATTTGCGTTCTGCAGTGTTCAAGTATATCATTCAATGGAAATAAAATAAAAATTTGAAACCTTGTAGAATTTTTTTTTCTGGAATTTTAGTGCCATTTTACACCACCTTGTTGAACACATTAAATTAGTTGTTCGTGCTTGTTGTTTGTGTCCTTTATGACATCCCTAAAAACAGTGAGTTTCTTATTTGGAATGATTTTTCAATTTTGTTTGACTGCCAGACAGGCAGACAGACTACTACAATTACCTTCCTCCTCTCTTCACATGCGCACTCAGGACGAGTTTCCGTACAAATACAATTTGACAAATTCAGAGACAAGTAATGCTAAACTACAGGCTCTTGTTTCCAATTCATGTTCTACAGTGTTCAAAATATACCATTCAATTGAAATTATGTAGTTCTTCGGTTATAGACTGACTTCTGGAGACAAATAGACAGACAGACAGAGTGAACCTATTGTTTAACCACACTTTGCGTTATGCAAGCGGGGTTAAAAATCATGCTCCATTTTTTAGACTGAGACAGCCGGACAACAATCACAAATACTACTTACTGTGCTTTTCAATCACATGTGCTGTAAATTGTAGCCAGTTTAGCATGTTTTCATTGTTTTTAGACATGAGAAGCTGTCGCACAACAATCTCATACGAAATCAAACTGAATCAGGAGACACTTGAAGCAGTTTGTACACCATGGAAGCCATCACTTATAACTACACGTTATAACTCAGTTTGTCACACGTTATAATGACAGTTTGGATGAAACTTTGATGACAAAGCTTGTGCAAAACATTGATAGTTTGGCTGTGACATGACAGTCGATGACAACATGCAATTCATCATTGGTTATACAAGTTGAGCACTGGCCCTCCAGTGTTGAGAGCTTTTCCATACGAGAGCCAAGTAGGGCATGAGAATCAAACATTGCGTCATTATGACAAAATACGAAGTCTCCATAATAAATGCTAAATGCAGACTTCATTTCACTGTACGTATGAAGCCTCATATGTAACCTCTGCCATCGAAGATGGACGGAGGTTACTGTTTTCACCCCTGTCTGTTTGTTTGTTTGTTTGTGAACAGTATTATGGAAAAACTCCTGGACGGATTTCGACGAAACTTGGTGGGGGGATTAGGTATGGTCCAAGGATCATGCCAGTAGATTTTGGACTTGGTCCAAAGTCCAATATGGCCGCCATGGCGGCCAATTTGAAAAAAAAATGAATTTTTGTTTTTGCATTTCTACATGTTTTAAGTGATTTCCAACCAAAAATAAATAAATTTGTTAGAGAAAAAAAAAATTTGCAACTTTTTTTCAAAAAAATTTCGATTTTATTTGAAAAATATTTGAATTTTTTTTTTGCATTTCTTCATGTTTGAAGTGATTTCCAACCCCCGCCCCCCCAAAAAAAATGTTAGAGAACAAAACCCAGAAATTTTGCAACTTTTTTTTCAAAAAAATTTCGATTTTATTTTTTGGGCATTTCTACATGCGCGTCGATCTAGTTTAGTTTATTAAATAGGGGTTCAGTAGAGTCTGATCCATTTTGACCTACAATGAATAGGACATCAGGTTCACTTAAGTGACCCAGTAGTATTGACGGCGGAGGTTTTGCACTCTACCGAGTGCTCCCCCTCGAGTTATCAGATGTTTTGCACAGGTATGTGTGAGCCAGTGCACACACCCAGATAAATTCTCAGTTGGAGTTGCACGTAATAATATAGAGTAACAGATCTGTGTTTGAGGTGAGGATCATGGTAAATCATGGTGATGATGATGTACATCACCGTCCCTAAAAAAACTGCATGATGACAAAATGAAATATTATGTATTTACTGGTATTCGGAAAACAATTCTACTTAAAAGTATAAATAATTCCTAATTAAGTGCTTTCTAGTGTTTTTTTTTAAGGGGAAACCAAATGCTCAGACCACCTCAATTCTCATCTATCCCTCGATAGCCTACAAAATAGATATGATGTGTCTTCTTCCGATTTCCAAATTATAAAGTAGGTAAATATGTGATTAAAAAGTCGAAATCTTCTTCTTCATCAGATTAGTCGTGACGTCATACCCAGAAGTCGATCGCCATATTCCTTCTCTCTGCAGGTTACATCGCAGATGTAAATTGAACTCAAACGGTGAGTTCGATTGAACTCAAACGGCGAAAAAAATTCGATTTCCCACAAATATGCCGAGTCGAGTCGAGTCGAGTCGATTGGTGCTTGTATAGCAATACAAACTGAGATGGTTTAATGCTAAATGAATGGCTGAATCACCCTAAGTTTGCCAGAAATTTAACGAGGTTTGTCCGAAATACCTGAGTGTGGATCAAACTGCGAAAATGTCCGTTTTTGTCCCCCTCCAATACCACCATCCCTCCACAATCCCTCATCAGTCATCACCCCCACAATACCCACCACACCTGCTCTTCCCCCAAGCACCACTCTCCCCTACACTGGGCAGGACATTGACACCTCACGGATATGACAGTGGGACAAGGACAAAAACAGCGTCCAGGGAAAGTATGAAATAGAACAATCCCAAAACATACAAGACACCCGGCCAGCCTGTGATGGTGGGATGGAGCATTCGTCACCCATTTTGTCCGCAGTGTCCGAGTGTGCCTGGCTGGTGTCTGTGCTGTCAAGTGATGATCGAGCGATTTCTGCTCAAGTAATATATAAACCCATTTATCAATCAATATTAAATTCCTCCCTTGTAAACCATCGATTGAATGGAAAATCAAACCCAACCGAGCTCAAATGATCATGTGACCGGCGTTTTCATCTTCACGAACACTTCCACCTTCTTCCTCTGAATCGCTCACACAAGGCTCAAAACGATTCGGCTCCACAATTCCCTGAAAGAATGTCCATCGATAATTTTTTTCTGACCTGAATTTTTTCTGGTTCTGACTCGCATGACCCAGCCAGTCAGTGGCTAGCGTCTTGCTCCATCACGTAAGCAAATTCGCCTCAACACAAACACGAGAATCGTGCAGCCTTCTTCACCGTGTCAAGGGGAAGCCAGAAAAACGAGACCACCGTCTCCAAGCGTGTACCTCACAGAACCTCCATTCACACTCCTGTTTGTGTCCCAACCACTGATCCTGCCTCAATCCTCCTCTCTTCCCTTGAACCTCACCCCATCCACCATTACGCCAGGGGCACGGCCTCGCCAGCCATCACTCCTGAAGGCAGGGCCCTCGCCCTCCTGGAAGTGTCCGGCTCAGTTGTTGTTCTAAGGACGTGATTCCTTTTTATCGCAGGTCTTGAAATGCAAAAACATAGGAAAAGGTCACAGGGGGAAATCACATACTGGGAGAAATTAGCCTTAGACCCTACCTAATTTAACACAGCACCACACCCATGTGGTGACACATAACACTTAAGCTCACAGTTTCCCCACTTAGTTTACATCGAGATGTCTCCTACACGTCCATGGACCATGCTACTCCATGCAATCCTATCTTTTTGATGAAGTTCCTCCATCTACCCCACAAACATAACAGTTTCAATATACTGAGAACATCATAGTTACGAATGACGATGGAATCAGTATCGGAATTCGAGCTTGACATGCACTGTTTCTCTGTGCAAACGTGCCGTCTGGATCAAGGTGAGATCATAGTGTAACGTCACTGGCGAAATCGAAAATTGACACTCGACCTTTTTTCAACACTTTGTAATTGACAAAAAAAAATTCCCATTTTTTCCCCTTCAAATTAGACCATGATTTATGATTCTCAATGGTGTTCAGGAAAAAAAAACAATTTGCGTTTAGGTTCCCCTCTCAGTTCCTCGTTAAATGTGTGTGTTTTTTTTATTAACTGATAAATTATGGTGGAACCACCACTGATTGGAAGGCGAGGTAGTGGCCTGGCAATTGTGATTAATGGCCGGTTTGTGTGATCATTTCATTTTGATGCAAAGCTTACATGGGCGTCGTCACGACAAGACAAGGGTTGTTGCGACATCACATCATGGGTCCATGGTATTTGGCAAAGGAGAGGCACCAAAAAAGCCAAAACAAATGAGCACTTCATCAAACAACCTTGAGTGTTTCAGTCAGTTACACCAACTGTTGATGAACTGGTTGCAGCAGGCGAGGAGACAATGGTCTGCTTGTGTGGTGGCATGCCTGGGGAAACATTAGATGCCTTATGTTACGAGCATTTGACCGACAAAATAGTTTCAAGTACTCCTGATGTACAACGACGATTTCTTCCACAGATATCATGCCACCAATACCATCAGAGTCTGAGAACAGAAAATCATATACAGCAATGGAAATGGGCAGCTTGCAATTCAAATGTTCTCAACTGGGGCCAGAGGATTTAGGATGAGAATGAGTGATCTTGGGCCAGCTCCATGGCCACTGCTTCAAGTCATGAAGCGAAAATTGCAAGAATAACTGCATCCCAATGAGATTTACCTGTAGGGACAATAATTAACTGTAATGCATATCTGGTTGTGGTGAATGTGGTGGAAATGCTCTCAAAGACTATGATGAAGAAGGT
The DNA here is from genome assembly GCF_056783735.1 of Eptatretus burgeri. NCBI lineage: Eukaryota > Metazoa > Chordata > Myxini > Myxiniformes > Myxinidae > Eptatretus > Eptatretus burgeri. Next base: position 34,748,161 of record NC_140970.1, on the reverse strand, counting down.
ATTACAGTCTTTATTCTTTATTTTTTGAGAAAGAGGCTAAACTCTAGATTCTTCAGGATTATTCCTTCTTAACTCAGGCCTGTGCACCAAAATTGAAGTGTTAAATATATATATTTTTTTATTTTAAAGCTTGGCTCAGAAGGAATTGCATTTCTTTTCACATTTTGTTTGCTTTCTTATAAGTAGCAACTGCATGTACTGTCAATGCATAAGTGTCTACATGTACTGTCAATATATGTTGGTTGATATAATAATAAACAGACATATCACAGATGCACATAAGTGTTCTCACATCGTAGACAGGTCAGTGGACTCTCCCACTCTTATCAAAAGGTCTTCTCGCAGGCATGTAGCACCACCTTATGCCAACATGTCATCCCCCATCCTTACCCACAATCCTTATGAAGAATATAATCACTAATTTCAGCGCACAAATAGTAATCTCTGCGTGGGCAGCAAAGAAAGTGAGAAGAGATTTTGAAAAAATTATGTTAAATGATGATTAATCTGCCTTGAATGAAAGGAAAAAAAATCTGACGTTTCAGCCCTTACCCTTCGTTGGAGCAAATGAGAGAACAATGTTGGCAGAGGTTCGAACAGAAACTACGAGCAGAGTACCCACCCCACAGGCGATGTTGTTACAAGCGTGCAACACGTTCTTCTGATGCATCCCTTTATTTAGGCGGCGTTGAGCTACCATTGTCTCGATTGTTCCTGAAAATAAAACATAACCCGGGTTATGTAAATTAAGCAAAAACATGCCCACTGCTTTTGTGCATCTATCTATATTCTACACTAATAAATGTCAGTGTGTGTGTGTGTGTGTGTGTGTGTGTGTGTGTGTGTGTGTGTGTGTGTGTGTCTCCTCCATAACTCCAAACCATGAAACCTATCAGCCTGAAACTTTGCATGCACACTAAGGGAACTCCAAGGAAGTGTAAGAGTGAAAATTGGGTGTTTGGGTGAATTAAAACACCCCTTTTGAAGATAATTAATGGCCTTATTTAATTAATGGCCTTTATCAGGCACTCCTCGGACACCTCACTCTCTTTGTTCTTAAGGCATATCGCAGGTTACCTAACTGGGGTCTCATGCTTCCATGTTTTTTGGCCTGCTCAACCATGCCTTGACTTGGAACAGGTCGCAACAATTTCTTAACGATAAAGTTTTTTGTTTTTTCGCTTTCCTCACTCATATTATTGAATGTCTGTTCATCATAGCTACAAATCGCTGAGTGCATTTTAATGCTTATAAACTCCCACAGACACCAGCGTTTAGGGCTTTATTTTATTTCCGCACGTGCGATAACCTCGAGAATCTCTTAAACTAAACCGTATCACAAAATTTAAGCACCAGAATCGAACTTACCATCAGTTCCAACTCCTAAAAAAGTGTTCATTTGTCCAATTCTGACATATTTGACATTTAAGGCATCTCCGGGAGGGGTATGTTTAACATGGAGGTTCGGTGATTGCTCATCACGTGCCAAGTGAGCCGTTTCTTATCAACCGTATCATTGGAGTGCTTAAGGTACTTTGCGAGCGCTCTACAATATTCGCACTGTCACTGACTACTCTATGTCGATCGACTTGAATAAGGTTCAAGGTCCACTCGTGTGCATAGGCCACATGTTGTTCTGTTGTGCAACAGGTGGTGGCTGACTCACTGAAAATGTGAAATTTTATTTTCCACGACGTTTTCCCTCTTTGTACGTTCTTCTATTATACAACCTGTCACTTCGGCATCAAGAAATACAAATAAAAATTAAATGTTTCATTTTTAAGAATCTTCAATCGTTTCACGGATTGCTTGGTGAAGCCACATTGTGTGTGTTCTTCAAGCTTCAATCAATGGCGGTATCACGGTTTGATACTAGAGGTAGGAACGCAAAATAAATTATATGATGACAATGAGTAAAAAAATGTTTTCTGTTGTTTTGAAGTAATGAATCTCCACTTCACGGCAGGAAAGTCAATAGGTACGCATGCTCACTCTAAGTTGTCTAGCCTGGGTTTGAATCCCGACCAAGTTATAAACAGTCATCCCCATGCTTCACAGGCAGGGTGATTCATCAACGTATGCGCCATCTCTCAGATGGACAATAAACTGGGCGTCTCATCTTCCGGAATCCCTTTCCCCCTCGCCTTTCTCTCCCCTCTCCCTTTGTTACCACTATCCCACCCCTCTCTCTCCCTCCCAACCCTACCCCCCTTTCTCTCCCACCCTCTCCCTGTTTCCAACCCCACACACTCTCTCTCTCTCCCACCCCTCCCCCACTGTTGAGCAGACTGTAACATGAACGAATCAGATATGGAGTGAGCCGACCGGAGGGGTGCAAAGGTTGCTGCATGGATGAACATGCATGCATGCAGGCAGACCTTTGCCAGGTAGATAGCTTCGTTTTAAAATGCTCCCACCCCAGGTCTCGAAAGTATCCACCTCCATGTGCGTGTGTGGGTGTGGGTGTAATTAGTTATCTCCAATATGCGAGTTTCAGAATGTGGAATGGCGTCCTCCCAGGGTGGGCTCATAGTATCCACCTTCATTTTGTTAAGGGGTCACGATTCATGGACCAAACTGTAAAGTTTTCTGTTCTCAAAGTTTTGTGCCCAGGGCTCTCATCATGATCGTCACTGAACACCGGACAGCTTCCAACTGTAGTTCGTTTGTGGTAATATTCCCAAGGATGTTTTTTAATATCTCTGTGAGGTTCTTCATCATCATTCCCATGAGGCTCTTCATCATCACTAGTACAGCTTTGGCATTCTTCAGCTTCCAGGATCTTTTCACTTCATTCTTGAGGTCTTGGTGTTTGGTCATTTCTTTATTTTTGCATCGTTTAGTCCAAAATCACTGGTATTAACACCTCAATTAGCAACGCCTTCTTCTCTTTTTTGGACCTAATTATTATATCTGGCCGCAATTCTTTGTTTTCGATGTTCACGCTCGATGGGATCATTAGATCGTATGTGAGCAGTCCTTCCATGTTTTCAGCGATTGCTTTTGGTTCATCTTTCCACAAATTTTCTGTAACTGGGGTATCAAAATTTTTGCAGATGTGCCAGCAGATTACCTTACAAACTATGTTGTGTTGGTGTGTGTACTGCTGTTCTGACATGAGTTGTATTTTTTTGTGTGTTCGGTCATTAAACATAACATATCATTCTCTTTGCTAACCCCACCTCTACCCCTCACCTTTCTCTCTTTTTTTCCTGCCCCCTCCTCACTCTCTTTCTCTCTCACCCCACTTGCACCCTCCCTCCCACATTGCAGAGCAACATTTGGTGAGGCGTCGCTCTCCCTGCTTCCACCCCTTCCTCGCTTTTCTTTCCTTCTTAGCTCCCTCTTCTTCACCCACTCCGAGCTTCTGTTGTGGAATTTTCTTTGATTTATTAACCAACTTGGTGTAAATCCTATTACTCAATTTGTAAGAAACAATTAATTCACTGTCCACAATGAAAAGTACATTTGATCAGAGAATATTTATTCGCGGTACCACAGAGTCCAAAACACTGAGATGTAAACATCCACAATGATTTGCACTAAACTAAGCTTACATTTCCTGATATGTATGTATATATATATATATATATATATATATATATATATATATATATATATATATATATATATATATATATATATATATATATATATATATATATATATACATATATATGTACATATATATGTACATATATATGTACATATATATATATATATATATATATATATATACATACATACATATATATATACATACATACATACATATATACATACATATATATATATATATATATATATATATATATATATATATATATATATATATATATATATCTATATATATTGTTGCAGATTCGCGCCCGCCGGCGTGCTGACGGCCACGTAACTCGAATCGCGGCACGTCGCCCACCGGACGGACAATCCAGTCGTGACCCTCTCGGACTAACGCCGGGAACCAGTCACGGGTGGACCTTTCGGTCTCACCGCGATCGAGCCAATCAGCCCCCGCGTGGGATAGGGTTGCTCACCAAATTCGACCTACCTAAGTACCCACGCGGAGGGTAGACCGGGCGATCGCACCTCGCCGCAGGTCGACTTCGGACACGGGCCACTTAAGCGACCCGTTCCGTACTATCAGAATAACCGAGCGGTGTTATCGTCGACCTCGACGGTTCGATTAATTATCGGGCGTATTCAGCCCACTACCAACCCTTTACGTGAAGCAAGATGGGGATTCAATGGAGGAAAAGACGAAGCGAAGCGGGAAACAGTTCAACACAAAGCACATTTATTCGCGGCACACGGGAGCACACATATTCAATTCCACCAAAAGCACACAGAAAAGAAAAACACAATTCAATTTACACAAAAAGCAAATATAAAAGCGAAAACACAATGCAGAGCTAATACCGACTACCGAGCACACGGCAACACTTATACAATTCTACTTCACAGACGGCGCCGACAACACATACCCAAAACCAAGGAAAAGAAATACCCTCAAAGATGAGGCGGGCCTGAGGCCGAGACCGGGTCGCGCCTACCCGTCTGGTGATGAGACGCGGAGCGGCGATGGCGCCTCAACTCCGCGGGCCTCGCGGACGGTGTCTGGTAGGAGGTGGGAAAGGGGCCCCCTTGGTCGCACTATCTCAGCGCGGGGGGAAACAGGAGGGGGTTGCTGATGCTCGGGGTATAGAGGATTTTTATTATCCCGCGACGAGCGTCTCCACCTCGGCCAGGTCGCGCTGTCGGCCTCCCAGGGGTGCAGCTCCCTGCACGACGCGAGCACCCCCTCGTCCGCCCTCGCCGCCTTTCCACAGCTCCGTCCCCTCCGTTCCGACTCCAACGCACACGACGACCAGCTCCTTCCACCGCCCGCGAAGTCTTGACTCTCTGTTTCCGACTCTCCTACTCTCCTACTCTCCGCCTCTGGACTCTCCTACTCTCCGCCTCTGGACTCTCTGGACTGACGAACACGGTCCTTTTATCAGCCCCGTAGCTTCGCCCTCTCATCTTTGACCCCCTCCCTTCGACCTTTCACCTCGCTCCCCATTGGCCCGAGAAAAAGTGGGCGTGAAGGCTTTTTGATCCATAAATTTGCAGATATCGATCGCCCTGGGGGCGGGGCCAATTCGCCCCTCGCTCACCGATTGGACGGCAAAAAGTGGGCATGTGTCGTTTTTGATCCGTTTTTGAAGCACAAAATCCGTGATTTTGTACACGCTGTTCGGCGCGCGCCCTGCACAAGTCCAACACCGGTACCCACAGCGGGGCAAGAACGGTGGCGATGCGACGGTTGCGAGGTGTGACGGGAAGGTCGTGGCGGTTGTGGTGAAGCGGCGTTGTGGTTGGTGGTTGATGTTGTGGTTGTGGTGGTAATCATGGCGGTTGGTCCAAAATAAAGATAGCAAAAGAAAAACGGCTATCCTGAAGAGTCGCAGCACGCATAAATGACATGTATTCCCACTAGACAACGGGTTTGGGCCTAACTACACATGTACTTACCGAGATACCTCACCTAAGGGACCTGAATGGTGGTTTGCGAATTTGGTAACCACAACACTACCCCCTTCCCTTTTTACAGACTCGTCCCGAGTCGTCAAATTTTCGTGTGCCATCATGTGTAGTTTTCCCCTAGTACATTTTACCTACGGATCCCTGAGTGCGACATTCATGGTATTCGTGTCCCCAAAATAAATAACCTGAGGGCTGCGTAACTATCTAAACAAACTCACTCACACGGACGACTTAAATAAAATTGCCGGCGCTAAGACAGACATGCCGGGGGCGCACTCATATTTACAGTACATCTTAACCTTAACTTACAAATTATACACTAAACCATGGCCCAGGATCATTGAACTCTGCAAAAAGAAAGCAGTTAGCAGGGAGCCAGGCTGCCCGCATGCAGTCTCTGGCTCAAAACAATGCAGGTGACAGGGAACGTGGCTGGCTGCTCATACGCAGTCCAAGGCCTTCCCTTTTGAACTGAACGCAGTGAACCACAATGGTTCATGGGCTGCACAAACGCAGTCTCCATGCCAGCTCAAGTGGCACACGCAATGAACACAACGAATGGATGGATGAATGGATGGACGCAAACACGGTGCACGGGCCGCCACTGCAGGCCCGTGTTGTAGCTGCCAACAGGGCAGTTCTTGCAGCTTGCAAACTGTTGCCTTGCGGATCCTGGCGCACATGGAAATGAACAGGGGGGGGCAAAGCAAAATTTGAACGGGGCTGGTGAACAGGGGCAGTGGGCATGGCATGGCAAAGGCAGCAGGCAAACACAGCCCGCAGAAGAAGGCCGCTGCAGGCAAACACAGCCGGCAGATGAACTGGCCGGCACAGGCCTTGCAGAAAAACAGCCAGCCGGCAGATGAAGTGGGCCGGCACAGGCCTTGAAGTACCACAGCTGCAGATGATCCGGCCGGCACAGGCCTTGCAGCAACACAACAGCTGCCGATGATCCAGCCGGCACAGGCCTCGCAGCAAAACAACAGCTGCCGATGAAGTTGGCCGGCCTCTGCTTTGAAGCAAAACACGGCCAGCCAATGAAGTTGGCCAGCCTTTGCCGTTCAGTGGAGGTTGGTGGAGGGAGCGCGGTGGTGCTGGCCACTTGGAAGGCGGCTCGGACCTACCTACCTGTCTCCCTCCCAACCTATCGCCTTTGCCTGTCACTGTACATACCCACTCCCTTAATTTGTCAAACCCCAATTTAGCCCCAACTTATTTTTTTGTTGTTTTTATTTTTACTTCCCCACTATAAATCGTCCCCTAACCCCCTTTATCGTCCTTGTTCGGCTAACCTATCCTGTCACCTAGCCTACTCCCAACCCCTACGTTCCCTTCCCGGAGGGGAACAAGGGAGAGCTAACGTCCTGTGCCGAGGCCCAACGAAGCCTCAGAATGGCCTCCCCAGAGTTCGGCGATCTATAACCAAAGTGGGTCCAGCGGCCCACAACAACAGCGAGGGGATGGATGGTGCGGAGGGGTACATCTCCTAATCTAGCCTAACCATTTAACTGCTAAACTACCCCGGGGCTTTCAACAAGCGCCTCTCGCTTAAACTATTGGTTCTAACAACCCAGATTCCCGTCGCCTGTGTTGGTGTCCTTACAATTTCGGGCCTCGCCCCCCAATTTTCTCTCCGTGCCCTCACACGGTCTCCTGGCTGGGACACGTGGCTCCCTTTGGCAGGCACGACCCTCTGCCGATTCTCCCGCTATGGCACCCCCGGGCACTACACTGCCTCCGAGCCTACCAGCTCCCTAACACCGGGGAGTGCCCCCCATGGCACCTCCCCTGAAACGCACACGTGGCAGGCCGGCCTCCCGGGCCCCTTTCCGAGGGTCACCCGTGCCCACAACACTGCCCACGCGGCTAATGGCGCCCCGGGCCCCCACACCAAGCAGGCGCACCCGTGCCCACTACTCTATCCCGGCCCCCCATGGGCCCATGGCCTACCGCGGCCGACTAGCCTGGTGCCCGGGGTACCCACTCAGCGATACTCACCTTTCGCAGCCACGCTCCCAAGCCCGTCAACAGAGCTCCTGCACCCCTCCAAATGGGTTTCGAGCCTACATTCCCACCAACAGCAAAACGACCTCCATTTTTCAATTTGACCAACCCAGCTAACTCACTCTACACTGACCCCGGGGTCCCTTGGGCGGGAGTCACTCCTCCCCCCAATCACTCATCGCACCATGCATTCCCCATTCGCTCCATACACACAGACCCGCTGGCCTCACTCACTCAACATGTACACATACTCACCTCACAACCCACAACTCTTCAACACACACACCGCTGAACTCTGCCATCCTTCTATCTGCATCCCCTAACTAACTCGTGCTCCCACGTCATCCCTTACACTATAGCACGTTCCATTTAACATTACGTAGCTTAGCTACGTCCCCTCTACACATTCATAAGTCTGTCCATGTCCTCAAATAATCCCATTAATCAATTCCCCAACCTAAATCTCGCTACAATCCCTCTAACTAATCCATTCCACGGACTCCATGAGGACTTACCCCTGCCCCATGAAGTCGGTCGAGCTAAGCTAACCCTTCCCCCTAACTAGTTTCCATCCTGTGCCCCGGGGTCAAGGGGGTCTTCCACCCCTTGCCCAGGAATCCTGTGCACCCGAAAGTGAGGCTTGTTCTTTTTTCTTTTTTTTCTTTACATGCGCAGCGCCAGCGCGGCAACTCGCGCACTTTGCACCTGCCCGTGACGTCATGCAGCTGCACGTGTTCCTCGTCCCTCCTTGGACGGTACCATCCGGCAGAGATACCCCTCCTGCCGGATTCCAACCACACGTGCAGCCATGACGTCACCGTGCGCAAAAAAAAAACAAGCCCCACGTCTCGAGGGGTTCCCCACGCGAACACATGTGCTTTGCCCGTTGGAGCTTAACACACACGATCGCGTGGAGAACCCGTCCGGTCCAAATCCATTTACCTGCCTAAACTTTGTCCGTCTGCGGGATCGGCAAATCCACCGCGTGCGTTTCCGGACCGGGACTTCACTCTCGCAAGCGAGCACGTGGGGGTCTCGTGCGTTGCACAGCACGAACCGCGTGCTCACTGCTGGGTGAACCCGGCACGGTCCTCGAAACAACTACAGCCGCTACTCGGCTTTCCCTCCTTACATGTCGCCGTCGTCGCCATTCGACCCACGCACACCTGCGTGTTACGACGCACACAGTCCACTCCATCACATTCACACCGGGAGACGCGGCTGCGTGCTCCCGCATGCCAACCGACATCTCCCTCACATACCGCTCTCTCACACTCACGGTCTTCCTTGCATACGGCCGTTCACTCACGCGTGCCTCACTACTCACACAAACCATACTACTCACACACGCGGGGGCACTCAACCGCTGTGCCTCATCCACACACCGTGCCTCACTTATACACGCGGGGGCACTCACCCGCGGTGCCTCACTCACACTCCGTGCCTCATCCACACACGCGGGGGCACTCAACCGCGGTGCCTCATCCACACTCCGTGCCTCATCCACACACGAGGGGGCACTCACCCGCGGTTCCTCACTCACACTCCGTGCCTCGTCCACACATGCGGGGGCACTCACCCGCGGTGCCTCATCCACACACACGGCCTCTTCCACACACGGTGCCTCATCCACGCACGGCGTGCTGAGAAGCACGTACTCCGGCACCATCGCCACCACACCACTCACACACGGGGTCGCTTCCACACACGGGGACGCACTCACACCTTGCACCACACACACAGGGCCAACCACACTGGGGATTCGTGTCCCCACAAGAGTCTCCGGGGCCTCTATACCCCCCAAACTCTCCGTGCACCCGTCAACAGCACCCGTCCCCTCAACCTCGCAAAGCACGACCGAAATCAACTGGTCGTGACTCGCCTCAAGGGGGCAGACTCCCTCCCCTCGTTCCTGGAGGAGGCCATCCAGGTGCTCGCAGTGGGTCCCTACACGCTCCGCGAGCTCACCCCCATTATCCTCCACGACCTCCGTGTGTGTGTGCGCGTCACTTACCCCGTCTTCATCGTGTTGTCTCTCCTCTATTTTTCTGTCTCCCGTGTCTATACCTTTATAAGTTTCTGTCGTCGTCACCTCTTGTCTCGTCTCACACGTTTTGGTCTCCCCATTTAATTTTTCCCTCTTGGTCACCGTCGATTCCTCTGTCACGACCCTCGCCCAACACGCCCCCCGAATTATTTTTTTACCCGCCTCCACCGCGGGCCTGTCAGCCGTTGCACCCCCTTCCAGCTCGTTTGCTCCCACACGTGGAGTCGCCATTCCCAGCTCCCTGGTCACGGCCTTCATGCCCGCCTGCAGGCTTCGGCCCATGTTCTGCGTCTCACCCCGCAGCTTTTTAGTTTCTTCCTTCATATTTGTTTCCATTTTTTGTGTATTCGCATCCATCTTTTGTGTATACGCATTCATCTTTTGTGAATATGCATCCATCCTTTGTGCATCCGCATCCATCCTCGCTGTCATAGCCGCCAGCATGGCGAATAGCTGGGCCATGTCGGGTGCGCTTGGGTGAGCCGTTTCGGCAGGGATCGGGGAAGGGTTTTGGTGGAGGGGGGGAGGGGAGGTGTCATACACTGCGGCCGCTGCCGCACCTATTTCGGGCTCTGGGTTCAGTTGGGCGAGTCCGTGTTCCTGCACAATCAACATTTCCTGCACGGGGATTCCATCCTGGACCATGGACTCTACATTACTACACATATACATTTCTAATACCCCCGGCTCCCGCTCGCCTTGAGACGCCATCTTGCTTCTCGTGAAGGGTTAATTTAGCTCGCTCGTAATTTGGAGGGAATCGGGGGTCGCTTCTCTCACCCCTGGACCGATTCCCGTGAATTTAGCCGGAGACAGGAGAGCCCGTTTTCCTGCTCTCCGATACCAGTGCCGAGAGGAGGGCGATGGATTTGTATCGCACGACCTGACTGACACCAGTGTTGCCGATTCGCGCCCGCCGGCGTGCTGACGGCCACGTAACTCGAATCGCGGCACGTCGCCCACCGGACGGACAATCCAGTCGTGACCCTCTCGGACTAACGCCGGGAACCAGTCACGGGTGGACCTTTCGGTCTCACCGCGATCGAGCCAATCAGCCCCCGCGTGGGATAGGGTTGCTCGCCAAATTCGACCTACCTAAGTACCCACGCGGAGGGTAGACCGGGCGATCGCACCTCGCCGCAGGTCGACTTCGGACACGGGCCACTTAAGCGACCCGTTCCGTACTATCAGAATAACCGAGCGGTGTTATCGTCGACCTCGACGGTTCGATTAATTATCGGGCGTATTCAGCCCACTACCAACCCCAACTACCTTTCCTCTCCCAAGACGTGTCTGACTCCCAAGTATCTCTCCCTGGTTACTCCCTCTTACGGTATGACAGACCTGAGTCTCGTCCTGGTGGAGGTGTTGCTCTCTTCATCAAAGACTCTATTCCTCACTCTCCCTGCACTGCTCTCACTCCCCCACACCCCCAGGAATACCTCTGGCTTCGGCTTCCCCTCCACTCCCACCTCATGTTTATATGTGTACTGTACCGTCCACCGAACAGTGATGACTCCATCTACACCTCACTCTCCGAAAACATGGACCATCTGCTATCTTCTCATCCAAACTCTCTCTTCCTCTTATGTGGCGACTTCAATTGTCATCACGCCAGTTGGCTAGGTGTGGGTACCTCTCTCACCTGCCATGGGACATCAGCAAAAGCTTTCTGCGACTCATTGGGACTGACTCAATCGGTCAACTTCCCGACCCGGATCTCAACCAATGGTACTCCATCTCTTCTGGATCTGATTTTGACAAATTTCCCTGACAATATCTGCTGCTCTTCCTTCGCTCCAATTGGTTCTTCTGACCACGTCCTTGTTAAAGTGGACATCTCTCTGGCTGTTATCAGAGAACCACCTCACCGCCGTCGAGTCTGGCATTTCACTCAAGCCGACTGGCAGGGTCTCCGAGCAGCCATCAAACTTACAGACTGGTCTCCTATCACTACTTTCTCAAACATCAACTCATCCTGGGAATTCTTTCAAAGAAACTTGCTCTCCCTCATGCACAGATTTATCCCCTCTCGTGTTCAGTTGTCCTACCCTTCCTCCCGCCCTTGGTTTACTGAAGCTTGTGGCGAGGCAGTTGTCCTGAAACAACTTGCCTTTGCCTCATGGAAAGCAAACCCAACTGAGGGCAATCTCAGTTCTTTCCACAAAGCTCGGAACAAGTGTGTATCTACCCTCAGGAGAGCCAGAAAACAACATCTTTCTCATCTCAAGTCTGAACTCTCAAACCTCTCTCCCTCCTCAAAATCCTGGTGGCGTTTAATCAAATCTGTTTCTGGTGTATGTTCCCCCTCCATCCCCTCCCTTACCTCAAATGGCCGCACTGCTGATTCCACACGTGATAAAGCTGAATGTCTAAACTCGGTGTTTGCAGCTAAATCTTGTGTCCTAAACCCATCACTATCTCTACCCACTTTACCCAGTCGCACCCAACTGTCCCTGGACTCTGTATCCTTTTCTCCTGACAAGGTGGAGAGCTTGCTTTCAAACCTCGAGTCAGATTCTGCAACCGGTCCAGACGGCATCAGCCCACGTGTCCTCAATGCCTGCTCTTCTGCTCTTGCTCACCCTCTCTCTGTTCTATTCACCCTCTCATTTTCCCAAGGTCATCTGCCATCTGCTTGGAAATCTGCTAACATCACTGCCCTGCATAAAAAAGGTGCAAAAACAGATCCCTGTAACTATAGACCAATCAGCCTTCTCCCAATCATCAGCAAGGTTATGGAATCCATCATCGCTTCAGACATGAAATCCTTCCTCTTCTCCAATGGCTTGATTTCCAATCATCAATTTGGTTTCAGACCAGGTCACTCTACCCTAGATATGCTGCTACTGCTCTCCCATCAATGGATGGAGGTCCTCAATGCCAGACAGGAAATCCGAGCCGTATCCCTGGACATATCACGTGCTTTTGACACAGTCTGGCACCCTGCCCTACTCACCAAACTCTCTTCCCATGGTATTCAAGGCCATCTCCACTGATGGCTCGCAGACTTCCTCTCCTGTCGCAGTCAACGTGTGGCCCTAAATGGAGTTCTTTCATCCCCTCTTCCTGTGCAGGCTGGAGTTCCTCAAGGTAGTGTTCTGGGCCCTGTTCTTTTCTGGTTTTCATCAATGATCTCTCGGACTCTCTGGAAAATCCTCTATTTCTCTTTGCCGACGACTCCACCCTCTGCCGTACCATCTGTCATCCCTCAGACCGGCAAGCAGCAGCTTCTTCGCTCACTGCAGATCTGGATAAAATCACAAACTGGTCCAACACGTGGAACATGTCTTTCAATCCAGACAAATCTCACACTCTCACTATGTCTCTTCGAAAGGACCGTTTAGAAAACCCCCCATCCACTTTCTCAACAATCCTCTGGAAGAAGTCTTTTCTTTCAAGCTTCTGGGTCTCACTATCTGCCATGACCTTTCCTGGGAAAGTCACATTTCCAACCTTGCCTCAAAAGCCAGTCGCCGACTGGGAATCCTCCGTCGTGCAAAGTCCTTCCTCGGCCCTCTTGAGCTCCTGACCACTTACAAAGCTTTTGTCCGTAGCCTGATGGAGTACTGCTCTCCCCTCTGGGCTGGTGCTCCTGCCTCCCACCTTTCTCGACTTCACGCTGTCGAAACCAGGGCTTTTAAGATCATTGGCATCTCCCGCAATGAAGCTGAGTCTTTGGGCCTCTCACTCAATCACCGCAGGTTGGTCGGTGGTCTTTCTGTCTTCTACCGACTCCTCTCCAGCCTTGCCCCCTGCTCTCTCTGCGATTTGTCCCAACCACATTTCCACAGGGCGCTCAAGGTCCGCCAACAACCCCCTTCTGGTAAAACTACCAAAATCACGAATCACTGCTCATCTTCACTCTTTCATTCCTCTTTTTCCCGCCTTTGGAATAAACTTCCTCACTCTATTCTTTCCCATTCTTCCCTCCAGGCTTTCAAAACAGCTGTTCACCACCACCTCTTATCTTCCCCCATCCAAATCCTCGATCTTTTCTACCCCCGATAATCCACCCAAGCCCACTTCCTTCAATTCTCCTGCTTTCCTTCCTGAAAGTCCCTGTAATGTCCATCTTCTCCTCGCCATGTTCCCCGTCCCATCCCCATCCCTCTCCCTTCCACAGTTCACCTGTGTCTGTTCCCCAATGATTTGTCCCTTCCACTCCCGCCCCTCTTGTCTCATGCCTCCTTGCTGTGAGTTGTGTGTTAGCTCTCATACGAGCCTCGACCAAGGTATACAAAAAAAAAAAAAAAAAAAAAAAACCCTTTACGTGAAGCAAGATGGGGATTCAATGGAGGAAAAGACGAAGCGAAGCGGGAAACAGTTCAACACAAAGCACATTTATTCGCGGCACACGGGAGCACACATATTCAATTCCACCAAAAGCACACAGAAAAGAAAAACACAATTCAATTTACACAAAAAGCAAATATAAAAGCGAAAACACAATGCAGAGCTAATACCGACTACCGAGCACACGGCAACACTTATACAATTCTACTTCACAGACGGCGCCGACAACACATACCCAAAACCAAGGAAAAGAACTACCCTCAAAGATGAGGCGGGCCTGAGGCCGAGACCGGGTCGCGCCTACCCGTCTGGTGATGAGACGCGGAGCGGCGATGGCGCCTCAACTCCGCGGGCCTCGCGGACAGTGTCTGGTAGGGGGTGGGAAAGGGGCCCCTTGGTCGCACTATCTCAGCGCGGGGGGAAACAGGAGGGGGTTGCTGATGCTCGGGGTATAGAGGATTTTTATTATCCCGCGACGAGCGTCTCCACCTCGGCCAGGTCGCGCTGTCGGCCTCCCAGGGGTGCAGCTCCCTGCACGACGCGAGCACCCCCTCGTCCGCCCTCGCCGCCTCTCCACAGCTCCGTCCCCTCCGTTCCGACTCCAACGCACACGACGACCAGCTCCTTCCACCGCCCGCGAAGTCTTGACTCTCTGTTTCCGACTCTCCTACTCTCCTACTCTCCTACTCTCCGCCTCTGGACTCTCCTACTCTCCGCCTCTGGACTCTCTGGACTGACGAACACGGTCCTTTTATCAGCCCCGTAGCTTCGCCCTCTCATCTTTGACCCCCTCCCTTCGACCTTTCACCTCGCTCCCCATTGGCCCGAGAAAAAGTGGGCGTGAAGGCTTTTTGATCCATAAATTTGCATATATCGATCGCCCTGGGGGCGGGGCCAATTCGCCCCTCGCTCACCGATTGGACGGCAAAAAGTGGGCGTGTGTCGTTTTGATCCGTTTTTGAAGCACAAAATCCGTGATTTTGTACACGCTGTTCGGCGCGCGCCCTGCACGAGTCCAACACCGGTACCCACAGCGGGGCAAGAACGGTGGCGATGCGACGGTTGCGAGGTGTGACGGGAAGGTCGTGGCGGTTGTGGTGAAGCGGCGTTGTGGTTGGTGGTTGATGTTGTGGTTGTGGTGGTAATCATGGCGGTTGGTCCAAAATAAAGATAGCAAAGAAAAACGGCTATCCTGAAGAGTCGCAGCACGCATAAATGACATGTATTCCCACTAGACAACGGGTTTGGGCCTAACTACACATGTACTTACCGAGATACCTCACCTAAGGGACCTGAATGGTGGTTTGCGAATTTGGTAACCACAACAATATATATATATATATATATATATATATATATATATATATATATATATATATATATATATATATATATATATATATATATATATATATATATATATATATATATATATATATATATATACATATATATATATATATATATATATATATATACATATATATATATATATATATATATATATATATATATATATATATATATACATATATACACATACACATACATATATATATATATATATATATATATATATATATATATATATATATATATATATACATATACATATACATATATATATATATATATATATATATACATATATATATATATATATATATATATATATATATATATATATATATATATATATACATATACATATATATATATATATATACATATACATATATATATATATATATATATATATATATATATATATATATACATATACATATACATATATATATATATATATATATATATATATATATATACATATATATACATATACATATATATTGTTGTGGTTACCAAATTCGCAAACCACCATTCAGTTCCCTTAGGTGAGGTATCTCGGTAAGTGCATGTGTAGTTAGGCCCAAACCCGTTGTCTAGTGGGAATACATGTCATTTATACGTGCTGCGACTCTTCAGGATAGCCGTTTTTCTTTTACTATCTTTATTTTGGACCAACCGCCATGATTACCATCACAACCACAACATCAACCACCGACCACAACCACCGCTTCACCACAACCGCCACGACCTTCACGTCACACCTCGCAACCGTAGCATCGCCACCGTTCTTGCCCCGCTGTGGGTACCGGTGTTGGACTCATGCAGAACGCGCGTCGAACAGCGTGTACAAAATCACGGATTTTGTGCTTCAAAAACGGATCAAAAACGACACACGCCCACTTTTTGCCGTCCAATCGGTGAGCGAGGGGCGAATTGGCCCCGCCCCCAGGGCGATCGATATATGCAAATTTGTGGATCAAAAAGCCTTCACGCCCACTTTTTCTCGGGCCAATGGGGAGCGAGGTGAAAGGTCAAAGGGAGGGGGTCAAAGGCGAAGTTACGGGGGGATAAAAGGACGGTGTTCGTCAGTCAGAAGAACGAGAACGAGAACGAGAACGAGAACGAGAACGAGAACGAGAACGAGAACGAGAACGAGAACGAGAACGAGAACGAGAACGAGAACGAGAACGAGAACGAGAACGAGTCGGAGTCGGAACAGAGGGGACGAGTGTGGAAGTCTGGAGCCCGAGGCCTGCAGTGGCTGGAGAAGCTGAAGAGAGTCGGACGAGGGGGTGCTCGCGTCGGTGCCAGGAGCTGCACGCCCGAGGGAGGCCGGCAGCGCGACCTGGCCGAGGTGGAGACGCACACCAGGGATAATAAAGATCCTCTATACCCCGAGCATCAGCAACCCCCTCCTGTTTCCCCCCGCGCTGAGATAGTGCGACCAAGGGGGCCCCGTTCCCACCCCCTGCCAGGCACTGTCCGCGAGGCCCGCGGGTTGCGGGGCCATCGCCGCTCCGCGTCTCATCACCAGACGGGTAGGCCCGACCCGGTCTCGGCCTCGGGCCCACCTCATTCTTGAGGTATTTCTTTTCCTTGGTTTTGGGTATGTGTTGTCGGCGCCGTCCGTGAAGTAGAATTGTATAAGTGTTGCCGTGTGCTCGGTAGTCGGTATTAGCTCTGCACTGTGTTTTCACTTTTATGTTTGCTTTTTGTGTCAATGGAATTGTGTTTTCTTTTTTTTGTGTGCATTTGGTGGAATTGTATTTGTGTGCTTCCTCTGTGCCGCGAATAAATGTGCTTTTATTGTTGAACTGTTCTCCCGCTTCGCTTCGTCTTTTCCCCCATTGAACCCTCATCTTGCTTCACGTAAAGGGTTGGTAGTGGGCTGAATACGCCCGATAATTAATCGAACCGTCGAGGTCGACGATAACACCGCTCGGTTATTCTGATAGTACGGAACAGGTCGCTTAAGTGGCCCGTGTCCGAAGTCGACCTGCGGCGAGGTGCGATCGCCCGGTCTACCCTCCGCGTGGGTACTTAGGTAGGTCGAATTTGGCGAGCAACCCTATCCCACGCGGGGGCTGATTGGCTCGATCGCGGTGAGACCGAAAGGTCCACCCGTGACTGGTTCCCGGCGTTAGTCCGAGAGGGTCACGACTGGATTGTCCGTCCGGTGGGCGACGTGCCGCGATTCGAGTTACGTGGCCGTCCGCACGCCGGCGGGCGCGAAAACCGCAACACTGGTGTCAGGAGTGGGATACAAATTCATCGCCCTCCTCGCGGCACTGGTATCGGAGAACAGGAAAACGGGCTCTCCTGTCTCCGGCTAAATTCACGGGAATCGGTCCAGGGGTGAGAGAAGCGACCCCCGATTCCCTCCAAATTACGAGCGAGCGAAATTAACCCTTCACGAGAAGCAAGATGGCGTCTCAAGGCGAGCGGGTGCCGGGTGGATTAGGTATGTGTAATAGTAATGTAGAATCCATGGCTCAGGACGAGATCACCGTGCAAGAGAAACCCGTACCAGAAGGTTGGGAAAGGCATCGATGCCGTTCATCTGGTCGGTTTTTTTATTATAACTCCACCACTAAATGTAGTCAGTGGGAGTGGCCAGGGCAGGTGACAATGCGGCAGATTATGGAACTCGCGCAGAGCATAAAGGACAAACTGGATTACTGGAATGCCGGAATAGAAAAAATGAACGAAAAGTTGGATGCGAATACACAGCAAATGAGGGACGAAACGAAAAAGCTGCGGGGTGAGACGCAGAACATGGGCCGATGCCTGCAGGCGGGCATGAAGGCCGTGACAAAGGAAATAATAGTGGAGACAAGGGAGGTAAAGGGTGAAGAGTTGGCAGAGACACGGGAGATAGAAAAAATAGAGGAAAGACTACACGAGGAAGACGGGGTAAGTGACGCACACACACACACAGAGGTAGTGGAGGATAATGGGGGTGAGCTGGCGGACTGGGTAGAGACCCAGTGCGAGCACCTGGATGGCCTCCTCCAGGAACGAGGGGAGGGAGTATGCCCCCTTGAGGCGAGTCACGACCAGGTGAGTTCGGTCGTGCTTTGCGAGGTTGAGGGGATGAGTGCTGTGGACAGGTGCTTGGAGAGCTTGGGGGGTATAGAGGCCCCGGAGACCCTTGTGGGGACACGAATCCCCAGTGTGGTTGTCCCTGTGTGTGTGGTGCAAGGTGTGAGTGCGGCACCGTGTGTGGAAGCGACCCCGTGTGTGAGTGGTGTGGTGGCGATGGTGCCAGAGTGCGTGCTTCCCAGCACGCCGTGTGTGGAAGAGGCACCGTGTGTGAGTGTCGCCGTGTGTGTGAATGAGGGACCCGCGGTTGAGTGCCCCCGCGTGTGTGGATGAGGCACGGAGTGCGAGTGAGGAACCGCGGGTTCGTGCCCCCGCGTGTGTGGGTGAGGAACCGTGTATGGAAGAGACCGCGTGTGTGAGTGTCGCCGTGTGTATGAGTGAGGTACCGCGGGTGAGTGCCCCCGCGTGTGTGGATGAGGCACGGAGTGCGAGTGAGGCACCGCGGGTGAGTGCCCCCGCACGCGTGAGTGAACGGCCGTGTGCAAGGTCGCTGTGTGCAAGGGAGACCGTGTGTGTGAGAGAGCGGTATGTGAGGGAGATGTCGGTTGGCATGCGGGAGCACGCAGCCGCGTCTCCCGGTGTGAATGTGATGGAGTGGACTGTGTGCGTCGTAACACGCAGGTATGCGTGTGTGGAATGGAGACGGAGACGGCGACAGAGGAGAGAAAGCCGGGTAGCGGCTGTAGTTGTTTCGAGGACCGTGCCGGGTTCGCCCAGCAGTGAGCACGCGGTTCGTGCTGTGCAACGCACGAGACCGCCACGTGCTCGCTTGCGAGAGTGAAGTCCCGGTCCGGAAACGCACGCGGTGGATTTGCCGATCCCGCGGACGGACAAAGTTTAGGCAGGTAAATGGATTTGGACCGGACGGGTTCTCCACGCGATCGTGTGTGTTAAGCTCCAACGGGCAAAGCACATGTGTTCGCGTGGGGAACCCCTCGAGACGTGGGGCTTGTGTTTTTTTTTGCGCACGGTGACGTCATGGCTGCACGTGTGGTTGGAATCCGGCAGGAGGGGTATCTCTGCCGGATGGTCCCGTCCAAGGAGGGACGAGGAACACGTGCAGCTGCATGACGTCACGGGCAGGTGCAAAGTGCGCGAGCTCTGAGTTGCCGCGCAGGTGCTGCGCATGGAAAAAAAAAAAGCAAGCCTCACTTTCGGGTGTACAGGATTCCTGGGCAAGGGGTGAAAGACCCCCCTTACCCGGGGCACAGGATGGAAACTAGTTAGGGGGAAGGGTTAGCTTAGTTAGACCGACTTCATGGGGCAGGGGTAAGTCCTCATGGAGTCCGTGGAATGGATTAGTTAGAGGGATTGTAGCCAGATTTAGGTTGGGAAATGGATTAATGGGATTAATTTGAGGACATGGACAGACTTGTGGATGTGTAGAGGGGACGTAGTTTAGCTACGTAGTGTTAAAAGGGACGTGCTATAGTTTAAGGGATGACGTGGGAGCACGAGTTAGTTAGGGGATGTAGTTAGAAGGATGGCAGAGTTCAGCGGTGTGTGTTGAAGAGTTGGAGAGTTGTGAGGTGAGTACTTGGTGAATGAGTGAGGCCAGCGGGTCTGTGTGAATGGGGAATGCATGGTGCGATGAGTGATTGGGGGGAGGAGTGACTCCCGCCCAAGGGATCCCCGGGGTCAGAGTAAAGTGAGTTCGCTGGGTTAGTCAAATTGAAAAATGGAGGTCGTTTTGTTGTTGGTGGGAAAGTAGGCTCGAGACCCATTTGGAGGGGTGCAGGAGCCCTGTTGACGGGCTTGGGAGCGTGGCTGCGAAAGGTGAGTATCGCTGAGTGGGTACCCCGGGCACCAGGCTAGTCGGCCGCGGTAGGCCAAGGGCCCATGGGGGGCCGGGATAGAGTAGTGGGCACGGGTGCGCCTGCTTGGTGCGGGGGCCCGGGGCGCCATTAGCTGCGTGGGCAGTGTAGTGGGCACGGGTGACCCTCGGAAAGGGGCCCGGGAGGCCAGCCTGCCACGTGTGCGTTTCAGGGGAGGTGCCATGGGGGGCACTCCCCGGTGTTAGGGAGCTGGTAGGCTCGGAGGCAGTGTAGTGCCCGGGGGTGCCATAGCGGGAGAATCGGCAGAGGGTCGTGCCTGCCAAAGGGAGCCACGTGTCCCAGCCAGGAGACCGTGTGAGGGCACGGAGAGAAAATTGGGGGGCGAGGCCCGAAATTGTGAGGACACCAACACAGGCGACGGGAATCTGGGTTGTTAGAACCAATAGTTTAAGCGAGAGGCGCTTGTTGAAAGCCCCGGGGTAGTTTAACAGTTAAATGGTTAGGGTAGATTAGGAGATGTACCCCTCCGCACCATCCATCCCCTCGCTGTCGTTGTGGGCCGCTGGACCCACTTGGTGTTAAGATCGCCGAACTCTGGGGAGGCCATTCTGAGGCTTCGTTGGGCCTCGACACAGGACGCTAGCTCTCCCTTGTTCCCCTCTGGGAAGGGAACGTAGGGGTTGGGAGTAGGCGAGGTGACAGAATAGGTTAGCCGAACAAAGACGATAAAGGGGGTTAGGGGACGATTTATAGAGGGGAAGTAAAAATAAAAACAACAAAAAAATAAGTTGGGGCTAAATTGGGGTTTGACAAATTAAGGGAGTGGGTATGGACAGTGACAGGCAAAGGCGATAGGTTGGGAGGGAGACAGGTAGGTAGGTCCGAGCCCGCCCTCCAAGTGGCCAGCACCACCGCACTCCCTCCACCAACCTCCACTGAACGGCAAGAGCTGGCCAACTTCATCGGCTGGCCGTGTTTTGCTTCAAGGCGGAGGCCGGCCAACTTCATCGGCAGCTGTTGTTTTGCTGCAAGGCCTGTGCCATCGGCTGGCCATGTTTGCTTCAAGGCCTGTGCCGGCCAGTTCATCTGCCCGCTGTGTTTGCCTGCAGCGGCCTTCTTCTGCGGGCTGTGTTTGCCTGCTCACCTTTGCCATGCCATGCCCACTGCCCATGTTCACCAGCCCCGTTCAATTTTTGCTTTGCCCCCCCTGTTCATTTCCATGTGCGCCAGGATCAAGGCAACAGTTTGCAAGCTGCGAGAACTGCCCTGTTGGCAGCTACAACACGGGCCTGCAGTGGCAGCCCGTGCACCGTGTTTGTGTCCATGCATCCATTCGTTGTGCTCATTGCGTGTGCCACTTGAGCTGGCACGGAGACTGCGTTTGTGCAGCCCATGCACCGTTGTGGTTCACTGCATTCAGTTCAAACCGTTCATGCATCCATTCGTTGTGCTCATTGCGTGTGCCACTTGAGCTGGCACGGAGACTGCGTTGTGCAGCCCAAGCACCGTTGTGGTTCACTGCGTTCAGTTCAAAAGGGAAGGCCTTGGACTGCGTGTGAGCAGCCAGCCACGTTCCCTGTCACCTGCATTGTTTGAGTCAGAGACTGCATGTGGGCAGCCTGGCTCCCTGCTAACTGCTTTTCTTTTGCAGAGTTCAGTGATCCTGGGCCATGGTTTAGTGTAAAATTTGTAAGTTAAGGTAAGATGTACTGTACATATGAGTGCGCCCCCGGCATGTATGTCTTAGCGCCGGCAATTTTATTTAAGTCGTCCGTGTGAGTGAGTTTGTTTAGGTATTTACGCAGCCCTCAGGTTATTTATTTTGGGGACACGAATACCATGAATGTCGCACTCAGGGATCCGAAGGTAAAATGTACTTGGGGAAAACTACACATGATGGCACACGAAAATTTGACGACTCGGGACGAGTCTGTAAAAAGGGGAGGGGGTAGTGTTGTGGTTACCAAATTCGCAAACCACCATTCAGGTCCCTTAGGTGAGGTATCTCGGTAAGTGCATGTGTAGTTAGGCCCAAACCCGTTGTCTAGTGGGAATACATGTCATTTATACGTGCTGCGACTCTTCAGGATAGCCGTTTTTCTTTTACTATCTTTATTTTGGACCAACCGCCATGATTACCATCACAACCACAACATCAACCACTGACCACAACCACCGCTTCACCACAACCGCCACGACCTTCACGTCACACCTCGCAACCGTAGCATCGCCACCGTTCTTGCCCCGCTGTGGGTACCGGTGTTGGACTCATGCAGAACGCGCGTCGAACAGCGTGTACAAAATCACGGATTTTGTGCTTCAAAAACGGATCAAAAACGACACACGCCCACTTTTTGCCGTCCAATCGGTGAGCGAGGGGCGAATTGGCCCCGCCCCCAGGGCGATCGATATATGCAAATTTGTGGATCAAAAAGCCTTCACGCCCACTTTTTCTCGGGCCAATGGGGAGCGAGGTGAAAGGTCAAAGGGAGGGGGTCAAAGGCGAAGTTACGGGGGGATAAAAGGACGGTGTTCGTCAGTCAGAAGAAGGAGAACGAGAACGAGAAGGAGAACGAGAAGGAGTCGGAACGGAGGGGACGAGTGTGGAAGTCTGGAGCCCGAGGCCTGCAGTGGCTGGAGAAGCTGAAGAGAGTCGGACGAGGGGGTGCTCGCGTCGGTGCCAGGAGCTGCACGCCCGAGGGAGGCCGGCAGCGCGACCTGGCCGAGGTGGAGACGCACACCAGGGATAATAAAGATCCTCTATACCCCGAGCATCAGCAACCCCCTCCTGTTTCCCCCCGCGCTGAGATAGTGCGACCAAGGGGGCCCCGTTCCCACCCCCTGCCAGGCACTGTCCGCGAGGCCCGCGGGTTGCGGGGCCATCGCCGCTCCGCGTCTCATCACCAGACGGGTAGGCCCGACCCGGTCTCGGCCTCGGCCTCAGGCCCGCCTCATTCTTGAGGTATTTCTTTTCCTTGGTTTTGGGTATGTGTTGTCGGCGCCGTCCGTGAAGTAGAATTGTATAAGTGTTGCCGTGTGCTCGGTAGTCGGTATTAGCTCTGCACTGTGTTTTCACTTTTATGTTTGCTTTTTGTGTAAATGGAATTGTGTTTTCTTTTTTTTGTGTGCATTTGGTGGAATTGTATTTGTGTGCTTCCCGTGTGCCGCGAATAAATGTGCTTTTATTGTTGAACTGTTCTCCCGCTTCGCTTCGTCTTTTCCCCCATTGAACCCTCATCTTGCTTCACGTAAAGGGTTGGTAGTGGGCTGAATACGCCCGATAATTAATCGAACCGTCGAGGTCGACGATAACACCGCTCGGTTATTCTGATAGTACGGAACGGGTCGCTTAAGTGGCCCGTGTCCGAAGTCGACCTGCGGCGAGGTGCGATCGCCCGGTCTACCCTCCGCGTGGGTACTTAGGTAGGTCGAATTTGGCGAGCAACCCTATCCCACGCGGGGGCTGATTGGCTCGATCGCGGTGAGACCGAAAGGTCCACCCGTGACTGGTTCCCGGCGTTAGTCCGAGAGGGTCATGACTGGATTGTCCGTCCGGTGGGCGACGTGCCGCGATTCGAGTTACGTGGCCGTCCGCACGCCGGCGGGCGCGAAAACCGCAACAATATATATATATATATATATATATATATATATATATATATATATATATATATATATATATATATATATATATATATATATATACATACATATATATATATATATTGTTGTGGTTGACGAAATTCGCAAACCACCATTCAGGTCCCTTAGGTGAGATATCTCTGTAAGTATATGTGAAGTTCGGCCCAAACCCGTTGTTTCGATGGAATAAATGTCATTCAGTCGGGCTGCGACTCTTCAGGATAGCCGTTTTTCTTTTACTATCTTTATTTTGGACCAGCCGCCATTACTACCACCACCAACCACGTCTCAACAGCCATCACACAACAACCACCAACCACAACGCCGCTTCACAACAACAACCACCAACCACAACGCCGCTTCACAACAACAGCCACGACCTTTACCGTCACAACTCGCCACCATCGCATCACCACCATTCTTGCGCCACTTGTGGGCACCGATACTGGACTCGTGCAGGGCGCGCACCGAGCAGCGTGTTCAGAAACATCGCAGGCTTTCCGAGAAAAACGGATCAAAAGCGACTCACGCCCACTTCTGTTCCGTCCTATCGGAGAGCGTGGGGCGATTTGGCCCCGCCTCCAGGGCGTTGGAGTGAGGTCGCTATATGCAAATTCATGGATCAAAAAGCATTCACGCCCACTTTTCCTCAGTCCAATGGGGAGCCAGCTAGAGGTGAAGGGTCGGAGGTAAAGGGTCGAAGGTGAAGGGGCGAAGCCACGGGGATATAAACGGCTGCGTTCGTCAGTCAAGGCAGTTCGAGTTCGCGGTTGGGAGTTGTCGTTGGAGCTGGGAAGAAGAGGACGGAGCTGTGGAGAGGTGGTGGCGGCGGCGAAGGCGATCGAGGGGGTGCTCGCGTCGAAGTCGGGGAGCGGCGGAGGGAGAGGCCGGCAGCGCGACCGAGGTCGAGGTGGAGACGCTCGTCGCGGGACCCGAGACAGGGTGATATCCTCCTCTCCCCCCCGAGCATCAACAACTCCCTCCTGTTTCCCCCCCCCCCCCCCGCGCTGAGATAGTGCGACAAGGGGCCCCTTTCCCACCCCCCTACCAGACACTGTCCGCGAGGCCCGCGGAGTTGAGGCGCCACCGCCGCTTTGCGTCTCATCATCAGACGGGTAGACCCGACACGGTCTCGGCCCCAGGCCCGCCTACCCCCCTCATCCTGGAGGGTGGTTCTTTTTCTTTTGCTTTGGGTATCTGTGTTGTCGGCGCCGTCTGTGAAGTAAAATTGTATAAGTGTCGCCGTGTGCTCGGTAGTCGGATAGCTCTGCATTGTGTTTCTCTTTTATATTTGCTTTTTGTGTAATATTGTGTTTCTTCTCCTTTTACATGTGCTTTTGGTGTAATTGTATATGTGTGCTTCCCGTTCATCGCGAAATAAATGTGAGTTATGTTGAACTGTTTTCCCACTTCGCTTCGTCTTTTCTTTCATTGAATCTCCATCTTGCTTCACGTAAAGGGTTGGTCGTGGGCTAAAACGCCCGGTAATTAATCGAACCGTCGAGGCCGACGAATAACACCGCTCGGTTACCCCGATAGTACGGAACGGGTCGCTTAAAGTGGCCCGTGTCCGAAGTCGACCTGCGGCGAGGTGCGATCGCCCGGTCTACCCTCCGTGTGGGTACTTAGGTAGGTCGAATTTGGCGAGCAACCCTATCCCACGCGGGGGCCGATTGGCACGATCGTGGTGAGACCGAAAGGTCCACCCGTGACTAGTTCCCGGCGTTAGTCCGAGAGGGTCACGACTGGATTGTCCGTCCGGTGGGCGACGTGCCGCGATTCGAGTTACGTGGCCGTTCGCACGCCGGCGGGCGCGAATCCGCAACACTGGTGTCAGGTCGTGCGATATAAACTCATCGCCCTCCTCGCGGCACTGGTATCGGAGAACGGGAAAACGGGCTCTCCTGTCTCCAGCTAAATTCACGGGAATCGGTCCAGGGATGAGAGAAGCGACCCCCGATTCCCTCCAAATTACGAGCGAGCTAAATTAACCCTTCACGAGAAATAAGATGGCGTCTCAAGGCGAGCGGGAGCCGGGGGTATTAGAAATGGATGTAGAATGTGTAGAATCCATGGCTCAGGATGAAATCCCCGTGCAGGAAATGTTGGTTGTACAGGAAAACGAACTCGCCCAACTGAACCCAGAGCCCGAAATGGGTGCGGCGGCGGCCGCGGTGTCTGACACCTCCCCTCCCCCTCTCCACCAAAACCCCCCGATCCTTGCCGAAACGGCTCACCCAAGCGCACCCGACATGGCCCAGCTATGCGCCATGCTGGCGGCAATGACAGCAAGGATGGATGCGAATACACAAAAAATGGATGAAATAAAAAGCATGAACGAAAAGATGGATACAAACACAAACGAAGTGAAAAACGAAATAAAAGGAATGAACGAAAAGATGGATGCGAATACACAGCAAATGAACAAGCAAATGAACGGAATGAACAAGCAAATGAAGGAAGAAACGAAAAAGCTGCGGGGTGAGACGCAGAACATGGGCCGATGCCTGCAGGCGGGCATGAAGGCCGTTAGCAGGGTGCTTAAAATGGCGACTCCACGTGTCGGAGCGAACGAGCTGGGAGGGGGTGCAACGGTGACCGAAAGGGAAAAATTAAATGGGGAGACCAAAACGTGCGAGACGAGACACGAGGTGACGACAAAGGAAATAAAAATAGTAGAGACAAGGGAGGTAAAGGGTGAAGAGGTGACTGAGTTGACGGTAGCCGGGAAGGGAACGATAGAGGGAAGACTACACGATGAAGACGGGGTAAGTGACGCACACACACACACGGAGGTAGTGGAGGATAATGAGGGTGAGCTGGTGGACTGGGTGGAGGCCCGGTTCGAGCAGCGGGATAGCCTCCTCCAGGAACGAGGGGAGGGATATTCCCCCTTGAGACGAGTCACGACCAGGTGAGATCGGTCGTGCTTTGCGAGGTTGAGAGGAGGAGTGCTGTGGACAGGTACACGGAGAGCTTGGGGGGTATAGAGGCCCCGGAGACCCTTGTGGGGACACGAATCCCCAGTGTGGTTGTCCCTGTGTGTGTGGTGCAAGGGGTGAGTGCGTCCCCGTGTGTGGAAGCGACCCCGTGTGTGAGTGGTGTGGTGGCGATGGTGCCAGAGTACATGCTTCCCAGCACGCCGTGTGTGGATGAGGCACCGTGTGTGGAAGAGGCCGTGTGTGTGGATGAAACGGCCAGTGTGGATGAGGCACCGCGGTTGAGTTCCCCCGCGTGTGTGAGTGAGGGACGGTGTGTGGATGAAACACCGCGGTTGAGTGCCCCCGCGTGTGTGAGTGAGGCACGGTGTATGAGTGAGGCACGGTGTGTGGATGAGGAACCGCGGGTGAGTGCCCCCGCGTGTGTGAGTGGTGTGGTTTATGCAAGGGAGACCGTGTGTGTGAGAGAGCGGTATGTGAAGGAGATGTCGGTTGGCATGCGGGAGCACGCAGCCGCGTCTCCCGGTGTGAATGTAATGGAATGGAGTGTGAGCGTCGTAACACGCAGGTGTGCGTGTGTTGAATGGCGACGACGACGGCGACAGAAGAAAGAAAGCCGAGTAGCGGCTGTAGTTGTTTCGGGCACCGTGCCGGGTTCACCCAGCCGCGAGCACGAGGTCCGTGCCGTGCAACGCAACCGTTCACTTCCGGTTCCGGTTTTGAGCGGCAAGAGGTCTCCTTCGGGGCTCCCTGCTGACATTCTCAAAGTTAAGTTCCGGTTGTTATTTGTCCCGTTTTAACTGTTTAATTTTCTCACCTACATGTTAATGTGTGTTCCTAGTTCGGTTTTGTTTCAAAAATCGTGCTATTTTGTGAGTATTTATGTCGACGTTCTTACCTGGTGTTTGAGGCCTAGTCCTAGGCTTGAGGCCTACCGGTTCCACTTGGTGTTCGATCGTTTTTTTGTTTGTTTGTTTGTTTTTTCTCCCCATTACCTTCAATTTCTATCCTCCCCATTACCTTCAATTTTCATCCTCCCCACTTTCCAAACATCCCCCATTCTCCCAACTAATCTCTTTCTTATCTCAAAAAATAAAAAAAAAAAATAAAAAAAAATAAATAAATAAATAAATAAATAAATAATAAAAAAAATACCCAACAACAACAACAACAACAACAACACGCTCACCTTCTCCCGATTCTGCTACTTCTTCTTCCTCTTAACTTCCTCCTCGTCTTCCTCGATTTCTTTTTTTTTTTTTTACATTTCCATGACCTAATCTGTTGAACTCTCTCATACATTAATATTAACAACAAAAACGATCTTATGATGCTTCATCTTCCTCTCTCTCACATGTGGTACTCTTTACTGTTTCACAATGCACTACTCTTCTGCTATTTCAACAGACTGCTTTCATTTCGACCTCTCCTTCATTCCTTGCCTAAAAAATCCAACTATTACAGCGCTTCTTCTCTCCATGCTCTGAATTCGCCTTCATTGCATCCATCAAGAATTGTGTTAAATCGCATCTCTGACCTAAAACTTTTAAAAACCACAGTTTGCCATGGATGCTCGCTTTCCATCAACCATTCTTTTTTCCAACTTCAGTGCCAACTCACCCCCTCACCCCTCACTCTCACTCTCAAAGCAACCATCCCACTCTTCTCCCTCCAAGCCTCCCTCTCACCTCTTTCAAAAATTCCCCCTCACCTTTCTCCCACCTTTCATCCCCCTCACTCTTCCTTCTCTAAGTTGCCCCCCTCTCATCCACCAACCTGCCTCCCTCCACTGCCCTCTCACCTCCATCTCTTCACTCCACCTCCTCAAATACTCAACTGCCATCTTCCTTGTCTCTTGTCCCCCCTCTCTCCCAGCACCACAGAGCCTTTTCTCCTCCTCATTCGGCCCCCTCCCCTCGCTATTCTGCAATACCCCACACTCCTTCAGCAACCCTCCTTACCTCCCCCTCGTCCCTCGTCCTACCCTCCCCCGCCCCTCCACCTCCTGCACCCAAATCCTCCTCCCCTACCTCTTCATTAAAAGTGTGGACCTCAAATATCCGGGGCCTTCGCTCAAACCTTTCAGATCTTTCCATGCAGGTTGCCACTGACAAACCAGACATTATCTGCCTAACAGAAACTTTCCTCTCCCAAGACGTGTCTGACTCCCAAGTATCTCTCCCTGGTTACTCCCTCTTACGGTATGACAGACCTGAGCCTCGTCCTGGTGGAGGTGTTGCTCTCTTCATCAAAGACTCTATTCCTCACTCTCCCTGCACTGCTCTCACTCCCCCACACCCCCAGGAATACCTCTGGCTTCGGCTTCCCCTCCACTCCCACCTCATGTTTATATGTGTACTGTACCGTCCACCGAACAGTGATGACTCCATCTACACCTCACTCTCCGAAAACATGGACCATCTTCTATCTTCTCATCCAAACTCTCTCTTCCTCTTATGTGGCGACTTCAATTGTCATCACGCCAGTTGGCTAGGTGTGGGTACCTCTCTCACCTGCCATGGGACATCAGCTTTCTGTGACTTTCTGTGACTCATTGGGACTGACTCAATCGGTCAACTTCCCGACCCGGATCTCAACCAATGGTACTCCATCTCTTCTGGATCTGATTTTGACAAATTTCCCTGACAATATCTGCTGCTCTTCCTTCGCTCCAATTGGTTCTTCTGACCACGTCCTTGTTAAAGTGGACATCTCTCTGGCTGTTATCAGAGAACCACCTCACCGCCGTCGAGTCTGGCATTTCACTCAAGCCGACTGGCAGGGTCTCCGA
Source organism: Eptatretus burgeri (assembly GCF_056783735.1). NCBI lineage: Eukaryota > Metazoa > Chordata > Myxini > Myxiniformes > Myxinidae > Eptatretus > Eptatretus burgeri. The sequence continues at coordinate 34,718,689 of NC_140970.1, read as the reverse complement.
GCAGCCATCAAACTTACAGACTGGTCTCCTATCACTACTTTCTCAAACATCAACTCATCCTGGGAATTCTTTCAAAGAAACTTGCTCTCCCTCATGCACAGATTTATCCCCTCTCGTGTTCAGTTGTCTTACCCTTCCTCCCGCCCTTGGTTTACTGAAGCTTGTGGCGAGGCAGTTGTCCTGAAACAACTTGCCTTTGCCTCATGGAAAGCAAACCCAACTGAGGGCAATCTCAGTTCTTTCCACAAAGCTCGGAACAAGTGTGTAGCTACCCTCAGGAGAGCCAGAAAACAACATCTTTCTCATCTCAAGTCTGAACTCTCAAACCTCTCTCCCTCCTCAAAATCCTGGTGGCGTTTAATCAAATCTGTTTCTGGTGTATGTTCCCCCTCCATCCCCTCCCTTACCTCAAATGGCCGCACTGCTGATTCCACACGTGATAAAGCTGAATGTCTAAACTCGGTGTTTGCAGCTAAATCTTGTGTCCCAAACCCATCACTATCTCTACCCACTTTACCCAGTCGCACCCAACTGTCCCTGGACTCTGTATCCTTTTCTCCTGACAAGGTGGAGAGCTTGCTTTCAAACCTCGAGTCAGATTCTGCAACCGGTCCAGACGGCATCAGCCCACGTGTCCTCAAAGCCTGCTCTTCTGCTCTTGCTCACCCTCTCTCTGTTCTATTCACCCTCTCATTTTCCCAAGGTCATCTGCCATCTGCTTGGAAATCTGCTAACATCACTGCCCTGCATAAAAAGGTGCAAAAACAGATCCCTGTAACTATAGACCAATCAGCCTTCTCCCAATCATCAGCAAGGTTATGGAATCCATCATCGCTTCAGACATGAAATCCTTCCTCTTCTCCAATGGCTTGATTTCCAATCATCAATTTGGTTTCAGACCAGGTCACTCTACCCTAGATATGCTGCTACTGCTCTCCCATCAATGGATGGAGGTCCTCAATGCCAGACAGGAAATCCGAGCCGTATCCCTGGACATATCACGTGCTTTTGACACAGTCTGGCACCCTGCCCTACTCACCAAACTCTCTTCCCATGGTATTCAAGGCCATCTCCACTCATGGCTCGCAGACTTCCTCTCCTGTCGCAGTCAACGTGTGGCCCTAAATGGAGTTCTTTCATCCCCTCTTCCTGTGCAGGCTGGAGTTCCTCAAGGTAGCGTTCTGGGCCCTGTTCTTTTTCTGGTTTTCATCAATGATCTCTCGGACTCTCTGGAAAATCCTCTATTTCTCTTTGCCGATGACTCCACCCTCTGCCGTACCATCTGTCATCCCTCAGACCGGCAAGCAGCAGCTTCTTCGCTCACTGCAGATCTGGATAAAATCACAAACTGGTCCAACACGTGGAACATGTCTTTCAATCCAGACAAATCTCACACTCTCACTATGTCTCTTCGAAAGGACCGTTTACAAAACCCCCCATCCACTTTCTCAACAATCCTCTGGAAGAAGTCTTTTCTTTCAAGCTTCTGGGTCTCACTATCTGCCATGACCTTTCCTGGGAAAGTCACATTTCCAACCTTGCCTCAAAAGCCAGTCGCCGACTGGGAATCCTCCGTCGTGCAAAGTCCTTCCTCGGCCCTCTTGAGCTCCTGACCACTTACAAAGCTTTTGTCCGTAGCCTGATGGAGTACTGCTCTCCCCTCTGGGCTGGTGCTCCTGCCTCCCACCTTTCTCGACTTCACGCTGTCGAAACCAGGGCTTTTAAGATCATTGGCATCTCCCGCAATGAAGCTGAGTCTTTGGGCCTCTCACTCAATCACCGCAGGTTGGTCGGTGGTCTTTCTGTCTTCTACCGACTCCTCTCCAGCCTTGCCCCCTGCCCTCTCTGTGATTTGTCCCAACCACATTTCCACAGGGCGCTCAAGGTCCGCCAACAACCCCTTCTGGTAAAACTACCAAAATCACGAATCACTGCTCATTTTCACTCCTTCATTTCTCTTTTTTCCCGCCGTTGGAATAAACTTCCTCACTCTATTCTTTCCCATTGTTCCCTCCAGGCTTTCAAAACAGCTGTTCACCACCACCTCTTATCTTCCCCCATCCAAATCCTCGATCTTTTCTACCCCGACAATCCACCCAAGCCCACTTCCTTCACTTCTCCTGCTTTCCTTCCTGAAAGTCCCTTTAATGTCCATCTTCCCCTCGCCATGTTCCCCGTCCCATCCCCATCCCTCCCCCTTCCACAGTTCACCTGTGTCTGTTCCCCAATGTTTTGTCCCTTCCACTCCCGCCCCTCTTGTCTCATGCCTCCTTGCTGTGAGTTGTGTGTTAGCTCTCATACGAGCCTCGACCAAGGTATACAAAAAAAAAAAAAAAAAAAAAAAAAAAAACGCACGAGGGCCCCACGTGCTCGCTTGCGAGAGTGAAGTCCCGGTCCGGAAACGCCAGCGGTGGATTTGCCGATCCCGCGGACGGACAAAGTTTAGGCAGGATTACGGATTTGGACCGGACGGGTTCTTCACGCGGGCATGTGTGTTAAGCTCCAACGGGCAAAGCACATGTGTTCGCGTGGGGAACCCCTCGAGACGTGGGGCTTGTGTTTTTTTTTTATGTGCACGGTGACGTCATGGCTGCACGTGGGGTTGGAATCCGGCAGGACGGGTATCCCTGCCGGATGGTACCGTCCAAGGAGGGACGAGGTGCACGTGCAGCTGCATGACGTCACGGGCAGGTGCAAAGTGCGTGAGCTGGGAGTTGCCGCGCTGGTGATGCGCATGTAAAAAAAAAGAAAAAAAAAGAAAAAAAAAAACAAGCCTCACTTTCGGGTGCACAGGATTCCTGGGCAAGGGGTGGAAGACCCCCTTGGCCTGGGCACAGGATGGAAACTAGTTAGGGGGAAAGGTTAGCTTAGTTAGACCGACTTCATGGGGCAGGGGTAAGTCCTCATGGAGTCCGTGGAATGGATTAGTTAGAGGGATTGTTAGTCAGATTTAGGTTGGGAAAATGGAGTATGGGGATTATTTTGGAGACAGAGACAGACTTTGGATGTGTAGTGGGGATGTAGCTTAGCTACGTAGTGTTAAAAGGAACGTGCTTTAGTGTAAGGGACGACGTGGGAGCACGAGTTTGTTAGGGGAAGTAGTTAGAAGGATGGCAGAGTTCAGCGGTGAGTGTGTTGAAGAGTTGGTGAGTTGTGTGGAGACATGTTGAGTGAGTGAGGCCAGCGGGTCTGTGTGAGTGGAGCGAATGGGGAATGCATGGTGCGATGAGTGATTGGGGGGAGGAGTGACTCCCGCCCAAGGGACCCCCGGGGTCAGTGTAGAGTGAGTTAGGGGGTTAGTCAAATTTACAAAATGGAGGTTGTTTTGTTGTTGGTGGGAGTGTAGGCTCGAAACCCGTCTGGAGGGGTGCAGGAGCCCTGTTGACGGGCTGGGACCGTGGCTGTGAAAGGTGAGTATCGCTGAGTGGGTACCCCGGGCACCAGGCTAGTCGGCCGTGGTAGGCCAAGGGCCCATGGGGGGCCGGGATAGCGTAGTGGGCACGGGTGCGCCTGCTTGGTGCGGGGGCCCGGGCGCCATTAGCCACGTGGGCAGTGTTGTGGGCACGGGTGACCCTCGGAAAGGGGCCTGGGAAGCCAGCCTGCCACGTGTGCGTTTCAGGGGAGGTGCCATGGGGGGCACTCCCCGGTGTTAGGGAGCTGGTAGGCTCGGAGGCAGTGAGGTGCCCGGGGGTGCCATCGTCGGAGAATCGGCAGAGGGTCGTGCCTGCCAAAGGGGGCCACGTGTCCCAGCCATGAGACCGTGTGAGGGCACGGAGAGAAAATTGGGGGGCGAGGCCCGAAATTGTGAGGACACCAACACAGGCGACGGGAATCTGGGTTGTTAGAACCAATAGTTTAAGCGAGAGGCGCTTGTTGAAAGCCCCGGGGTAGTTTAACAGTTAAATGGATAGGGTAGATTAGGAAGTGTACCCCTCCGCACCATCCATCCCCTCGCTCTCGTTGTGGGCCGCTGGACCGACTTTGGTTATAGATCGCTGAACTCTGGGGAGGCCATCCTGAGGCTTCGTTGGGCCTCGACACAGGACGTTATCTCTCCCTTATTCCCCTCCGGGAAGGGAACGTAGGGGTTGGGAGTAGGCTAGGTGACAGGATAGGTTAGCCGAACAAGGAGAGTACAGGGGGTTAGGGGACGATTTATAGTGGGGAAGTAAAAAAATAATAATAATAATTATAATAATAATAATAATAATAATAATAAAATAAGTTGGGGCTAAATTGGGGTTTGACAAATTAAGGGAGTGGGTATAGACAATGACAGGCAAAGGCGATAGGTTGGGAGGGAGACCGTAGGGTAGGTCCGAGCCCGCCTTCCGAGTGGCCAGCACCACCGCACTCCCTCCACCAACCTCCACTGAACTGCAAAGGCTGGCCAGCTTCATCTGCTGGCTGCGTTGCTGCAAGGCAAAGGCCGGCCCACTTCATCGGCAGCTGTTGTTTTGCTGCAAGGCCTGTGCCGGCCCACTTCATCTGCCAGCTGGCTGTTTTTCTGCAAGGCCTGTGCCGGCCAGTTCGTCTGCCGGCTGTGTTTGCCTGCAGCGGCCTTCTTCTGCAGGCTGTGTTTGCCTGCTGCCTTTGCCATGCCCACTGCCCACGTTCACCAGCCCCGTTCAATTTTTCTTTGCCCCCCCCCCCCTGTTCATTTCCATGCGCGCCGGTATCATCGTAAAAGCAACAGTTTGCAAGCTGCAAGAACTGCCCTGTTGGCAGCTACAACACGGGCCTGCAGTGGCGGCCCGTGCACCGTGTTTGCGTTCAGTTCAAACCATTCATCCATCCATTCGTTGTGTTCATTGCGTGTGCCACTTGAGCTGGCACGGAGACTACGTTTGTGCAGCCCATGCACCGTTGTGGTTCACTGCGTTCAGTTCAAAAGGGAAGGCCTTGGACTGCGTGTGAGCAGCCGGCCACGTTCCCTGTCACCTGCATTATTTGAGCCAGAGACTGCATGCGAGCAGCCTGGCTCCCTGCTAACTGCTTTCTTTTTGCAGAGTTCATTGATCCTGGGCCATGGTTTAGTGTAAAATTTGTAAGTTAAGGTTAAGATGTACTGTAAATATGAGTGCGCCCCCGGCATGTTTGTCTTAGCGCCGGCAATTTTATTTAAGTCGTCCGTGTGAGTGAGTTTGTTTAGGTAGTTACTCAGCCCTCAGGTTATGTATTTTGGGGACACGAATACCATGAATGTCGCACTCAGGGATCCGTAGGTAAAATGTACTAGGGGAAAACTACACATGATGGCACACGAAAATTTGTCGACTCGGGACGAGTCTAAAACGGGGAGGGGGTAGTGTTGTGGTTGACGAAATTCGCAAACCACCATTCAGGTCCCTTAGGTGAGATATCTCTGTAAGTATATGTGTAGTTAGGCCCAAACCCGTTGTTTCGAGGGAATAAATGTCATTCAGTCGGGCTGCGACTCTTCAGGATAGCCGTTTTTCTTTTACTATCTTTATTTTGGACCAGCCGCCATTACTACCACCACCAACCACGTCTCAACAGCCATCACACAACAACCACCAACCACAACGCCGCTTCACAACAACAACCACCAACCACAACGCCGCTTCACAACAACAGCCACGACCTTTACCGTCACAACTCGCCACCATCGCATCACCACCATTCTTGCGCCACTTGTGGGCACCGATACTGGACTCGTGCAGGGCGCGCACGGAGCAGCGTGTTCAGAAACATCACAGGCTTTCCGAGAAAAACGGATCAAAAACGACTCACGCCCACTTCTGTTCCGTCCTATCGGAGAGCGTGGGGCGATTTGGCCCCTCCTCCAGGGCGTTGGAGTGAGGTCGCTATATGCAAATTCATGGATCAAAAAGCATTCACGCCCACTTTTCCTCGGTCCAATGGGGAGCCAGTTGGAGGTGAAGGGTCGGAGGTAAAGGGTCGAAGGTGAAGGGGCGAAGCCACGGGGATATAAACGGCTGCGTTCGTCAGTCAAGGCAGTTCGAGTTCGCGGTTGGGAGTTGTCGGTGGAGCTGGGAAGAAGAGGACGGAGCTGTGGAGAGGTGGCGGCGGCGAAGGCGATCGAGGGGGTGCTCGCGTCGGAGTCGGGGAGCGGCCGAGGGAGAGGCCGGCGGCGCGACCGAGGTCGAGGTGGAGACGCTCGTCGCGGGACCCGAGACAGGGTGATATCCTCCCCCCCCCCCCGAGCATCAACAACCCCCTAATGTTTCCCCCCCCCGCGCTGAGATAGTGCGACAAGGGGCCCCTTTCCCACCCCCCTACCAGACACTGTCCGCGAGGCCCGCGGAGTTGAGGCGCCACCGCCGCTTTGCGTCTCATCATCAGACGGGTAGGCCCGACACGGTCTCGGCCCCAGGCCCGCCTACCCCCCTCATCCTGGAGTGTGGTTCTTTTTCTTTTGCTTTGGGTATCTGTGTTGTCGGCGCCGTCTGTGAAATAAAATTGTATAAGTGTTGCCGTGTGCTCAGTAGTCGGATAGCTCTGCCTTGTGTTTCTCTTTTATATTTGCTTTTTGTGTAATATTGTGTTTCTTCTCCTTTTACATGTGCTTTTGGTGTAATTGTATATGTGTGCTTCCCGTTCATCGCAAAATAAATGTGAGTTATGTTGAACTGTTTTCCCGCTTCGCTTCGTCTTTTCTTTCATTGAATCTCCATCTTGCTTCACGTAAAGGGTTGGTCGTGGGCTAAAACGCCCGATAATTAATCGAACCGTCGAGGCCGACGAATAACACCGCTCGGTTACCCCGATAGTACGGAACGGGTCGCTTAAAGTGGCCCGTGTCCGAAGTCGACCTGCGGCGAGGTGCGATCGCCCGGTCTACCCTCCGTGTGGGTACTTAGGTAGGTCGAATTTGGCGAACAACCCTATCCCACGCGGGGGGCCGATTGGCACGATCGTGGTGAGACCGAAAGTTCCACCCGTGACTAGTTCCCGGCGTTAGTCCGAGAGGGTCACGACTGGATTGTCCGTCCGGTATTCGAGTTACGTGGCCGTTCGCACGCCGGCGGATGCGAATCCGCAACAATATATATATATATATATATATATATATATATATATATATATATATATATATATATATATATATATATATATATATATATATATATACATACATACATACATACATACATACATACATACATACATACATACATACATATATACATATATATATATATATATATATATATATATATATACATACATATACATATATATATATATATACATATACATATATATATATATATATATATATACACATACATATATATATATATATATATACACATACATATATATATATTTTGTTGCGGATTCGCGCCCGCCGGCGTGCGGACGGCCACGTAACTCGAATCGCGGCACGTCGCCCACCCGACGGACAATCCAGTCGTGACCCTCTCGGACTAACGTCGGGAACTAGTCATGGGTGGACCTTTCGGTCTCGCCACGATCGTGCCAATCGGCCCCCGCGTGGGATAGGGTTGCTCGCCAAATTCGACCTACCTAAGTACCCACACGGAGGGTAGACTGGGCGATCGCACCTCGCCGCAGGTCGACTTCGGACACGGGCCCCTTTAAGCGACCCGTTCCGTACTATCGGGATAACCGAGCGGTGTTATTCGTCGGCCTCGACGGTTTGATTAATTATCGGGCGTTTTAGCCCACGACCAACCCTTTACATGAAGCAAGATGGAGATTCAATGAAAGAAAAGACGAAGCGAAGCGGGAAAACAGTTCAACATAACTCACATTTATTTCGCGGTGAACGGGAAGCACACATATACAATTACACCAAAAGCACATGTAAAAGGAGAAGAAACACAATATTACACAAAAAGCAAATATAAAAGAGAAACACAATGCAGAGCTATCCGACTACCGAGCACACGGCAACACTTATACAATTTTACTTCATAGACGGCGCCGACAACACGTATACCCAAAGCAAAAGAAAAGAACCACCCTCCAGGATGAGGCGGGCCTGGGGCCGAGACCGTGTCGGGCCTACCGTCTGATGATGAGACGCAAAGTGGAGGTGGCGCCTCAACTCCGCGGGCCTCGCGGACAGTGTCTGGTAGGGGGTGGGAAAGGGGCCCCCTTGTCGCACTATCTCAGCGCGGGGGGGAAACAGGAGGGGGGTTGTTGATGCTCGGGGGATGGCGGATATCACCCTGTCTCGGGTCCCACGACGAGCGTCTCCTCCTCGACGTCGGTCGCGTTGCTGGCCTCTCCCTCTGCAGCTCCCGGCACCGACGCGAGCACCCCCTCGTCCGCCTTCGCCGCCGCCACCTCTCCACAGCTCTGTCTAATCGCCCTCTCCGTCTCCTCTCTTGGCTCGTCCCAACTCTTCACTCTTGACTTCTCCCCTCCCAACTGAACTGTTTGGCGAGCGCGGCCGTTTATATCCCCCGTGGCCTCGCTCCCCCACCTTTGACCCTTTACCTCCGACCCTTCACCTCCAACTGGCTCCCCATTGGACCGAGGAAAAGTGGGCGTGAATGCTTTTTGATCCATGAATTTGCATATCGCGACCTCACTCCAACGCCCTGGAGGCGGGGCCAAATCGCCCCACGCTCTCCGATAGGACGGAACAGAAGTGGGCGTGAGTCGTTTTTGATCCGTTTTTCTTCGGAAAGTCTGTGATGTCTCTGAACACGCTGCTCGGTGCGCGCCCCGCACGAGTCCAGCATCGGCGCTCACAAGTGGCGTGGGAATGACGGTGATGCGATGGTGGCGAGTTGTGACGGTAAAGGTCGTGGCTGTTGTTGTGAAGCGGCGTTGTGGTTGGTGGTTGTTGTTGTGAAGCGGCGTTGTGGTTGGTGGTTGTTGTTGTGAAGCGGCGTTGTGGTTGGTGGTTGTTGTTGTGATGGCTGTTGAGACGTGGTTGGTGGTGGTAGTAATGGCGGCTGGTCCAAAATAAAGATAGTAAAAGAAAAACGGCTATCCTGAAGAGTCGCAGCCCGACTGAATGACATTTATTCCCTCGAAACAACGGGTTTGGGCCTAACTACACATATACTTACAGAGATATCTCACCTAAGGGACCTGAATGGTGGTTTGCGAATTTCGTCAACCACAACAATATATATATATATATATATATATATATATATATATATATATATATATATATATATATATATATATATATATATATATATATATATATATATACTTTGAAGGGAGTGGAGGGGTCTGATAAGCATTCGGCAAAAGAACTCTAACTGCAATAAATGTCCACTGGGTGAAAGAGAATGACATAATCATGGCAAAAGTTGCAGTGTTATCAACCAGGTCACTTTGTTTCATAGTAAGGCATTCCTTTTATCAACATTTGGGTCAAAAGACTCTTGGGTAAAGGAAAACATAACTGACAGCCAATTCGACGACAGCAACTAAATTAAATTTATAAAGCATTAGCAACAATTATAAATGAGAGTACATGAATATAATTATTTTTTTCTTCCACACTTCCCCTCCTTCTCTCCACCCTCCCCTCCCCTTCCTTCATCCTCTCTCTCTCTCTCTCTCTCTCTCTCTCTCTCTCTCTCTCTCTCTCTCTCTCTCTCTCTCTCTCTCTCTCTCTCTCTCTCTCTCTCTCTCTCTCTGTCTCTGTCTCTGTCTCTGTCTCTGTCTCTGTCTCTGTCTCTGTCTCTGTCTCTGTCTCTGTCTCTGTCTCTGTCTCTGTCTCTGTCTCTGTCTCTGTCTCTGTCTCTGTCTCTGTCTCTGTCTCTGTCTCTGTCTCTCTCTCTCTCTCTCTCTCTCTCTCTCTCTCTCTCTCTCTCTCTCTCTCTCTCTCTCTCTCTCTCTCTCTCTCTCTCTCTCTCTCTCTCTCTCTCTCTCTCTCTCTCTCTCTCTCTCTCTCTCTCTCTCTCTCTCTCTCTCTGTCTCTCTCTCTCTCTCTCTCTGTCTCTCTCTCTGTCTCTCTCTCTTTCTCTCTCTGTTTCTCTCTCTCTCTCTCTCTCTCTCTCTCTCTCTCTCTCTCTCTCTCTCTCTCTCTCTCTCTCTCTCTCCTCTCCCTCTTTCTGCCTCCCTTAAAATCTTCCTCAGCACAGCAATGGGTTGTATTTACTAGTATATAATACATTGTGGTTATACAGTATAGCTCAGATAATTCTAATTGCACTGGCGCATAGAATGACACCAGAGACCTAAAGCATAAGGCCTGAAGCCTGAGGCCTATATGCACCATCGCCTTCACCCAGCCCATGACATCCACTGCCTCCAAACTTTCAATATTTGATTATCCTTTTAACAGTCGCTTTTGTTGTTTTACACTGAACGGAAAACTTATTGGAAGGGCAATGCAATTAAGAATATGACACTATCAAAGATGTCTTATGCTTACCAAAGCACCAATCCTGGTCTTGGCTTAATGGTTAAGGTCATTGGCTTAAGATCTTAGGGTCTTGAGTTTGAGGTTCTGTTGGCTGCTAACTTATCACCAGGTGGGGTTGACTTAGCCTTTCATCCTTCCTGTAGAGAAGAGCGGGAATCAGCGAAATGAGTACCACGCACTGGTAATGGGGTATAGAGTGGACATGCATACAAACACTTGTTCCATCATATATAGATTGAACGAGCAAGTTGTTCATTCTGCACGGGATTCCAAACGAGGTCAGGATGGAGGAGTCTAAAATGCAAATGGCATCTTCTGTCATCAAAGCGGCAAGCTGAGAGCAACAATTCACATTTAATGCCACATCTGATGCAATTTAAATGCTCTAATGGTGGTGAGGTGCTCCATGTGAAACAGTTTGTTCGATATATATATATATATATATATATATATATATATATATATATATATATATATATATATATATATATATATATATATATCTTCTTCCTCTTTCGGCTTGCTCCCATTAGGGGTCGCCACAGCGGATCAACCGTCTCCATTTCGCTCTATCCTCCACAACTTCCATTGACACTCCAACAACCCGCATGTCCGCCCTCACCGCATCCATGAACCTCTTCTTTGGCCTTTCTCTTCTCCTCCTGCCTGGTGGCTCCATCTTCAACATCCTTATACTCCCGATATACTCCGTTTCCCTCCTGTGCACATGTCCAAACCATCTCAATCTCGCCTCTCTCACTTTGTCTCCAAACCGTCCGACCTGCGCTGTCCCTCTAATATACTCATTTCTTATCCTATCCATCCTCGTCACTCCCAACGAGAATCGCAGCATCTTTAACTCTGCCACCTCCAGCTCCGCTTCCTGTCTTATTGTTAGTGCCACCGCCTCCAAACCATACAACATAGCTGGTCTCACTACCGTCTTAAATACTTTCCCCTTCACTTTTGCAGCTACCCTTCTGTCACAAATCACTCCTGCAACTCTTCTCCACCCACTCCATCCTGCCTGCACTCTGTTTTTCACTTCTCTCCCACACTCTCCGTTACTTTGGACAGTTGATCCCGAGTATTTAAACCAATCCACCTTCCCCACCTCAACTCCTTGCAACCGCACCATACCACCACCCTCCCTCTCATTTACGCACATGTACTCCATCTTACTCTGAGTGACTATCATTCCCCTTCTCTCCAGTGCGTACCTCCACCTCTCAAGGCTCGCTTCAGCCTGCTCCCGACTCTCCCGACAGATCATGATGTCATCCGCGAACATCATAGTCCATGGAGACTCCAGTCTGATCTCATCCGTCAACCTGTCCATCACCATTGCAAACAGGAAAGGGCTCAGAGTCGATCCTTGGTGCAATCCCACTTTAACCTTAAACCGGTCTGTCATTCCTACCGCACACCTCACCGCTCTCACACTGTCCTCATACATATCCTGCACGATCCTCACACACTTCTCCACCACTCCCGACTTCCTCATACAATACCACAACTCCTCTCTTGGCACCCTATCATAAGCTTTCCCTAAATCCACAAACACACAATGTAACTCCTTCTGGCCTTCCCTATACTTCTCCATCAACATTCTCAAAGCAAACATCGCATCAGTGGTGCTCTTTCCTGGCATAAACCCATATTGCTGCTCACAGATCGTCACCTCTCCTCTCAACCGAGCTTCCACTATTTCCCACAACTTCATGGTGTGGCTTAACAACTTTATCCCTCTGTAATTTCCACAGCTCTGCACATCACCCTTATTCTTGAAAATCGGAACCAGTACACTTAATCTCCACTCCTCCAGCATCCTCTCACTTTCCATGACTTTATTAAACAATCTGGTTAACAACCCCACTGCCATCTCTCCAAAGCACTACCATGCCTCCACTAGTATACCATCTGGGCCAACCGCCTTTCCACTTTTCATCTTCTTCATAGCAGTCCTCACTTCATCCTTACTGATCTATCCAACTTCCAAATTCACTATCTCCACCTCTTCCAACCTTCTCTCTCTCTCATTTTCTTCATTCATCAGCTCCTCAAAGTACTCCATCCACCTTCTCAACACACTCTCCTCGCTCGTCAGCACATTCCCATTTGCGTCCTTTATCACCCGAACCTGCAGCACATCCTTCCCAGCTCGGTCCCTCTGTCTTGCTAATCGGTATAAATCCTTTTCCACTTCTTTTGTATCCAACTTCTCATACAGCTCGTCATATGCCTTTTCCTTGGCCTTTGCCACCTCTCTTTTTGCCTTTCGCCGCCACTCCTTGTACTCCTGCCGACTTTCTTCATCTCTCTGACTATCCCACTTCTTTTTCGCCAACCCCTTCTTCCTTATACTTTCCTGTACTTCCTCATTCCACCACCAAGTCTCCTTATCTTCTTTCCTCTGTCCAGATGTCACACCAAGTACCTTCCTTGCGATCTCCCTCACAACTTCTGCTGTCGTTGCCCAATCATCCCACCCATCTTTACCACCATCCAACGCCTGTCTCACCTCCTCCCTAAATTTCACGCAACAGTCTTCCTCCTTCAGCTTCCACCATCTGGTCCTTGGTTCAGCCCTCACTCTCTTCCTCAACCTCACCTCTAAAGTCATCCTACAGACCACCAATCGATGCTGTCGAGCTACACTCTCCCCTGCCACAACCTTACAGTCACTAATCTCTTTCAGGTTGCATCTCCTACTTAAGATGTAATCCACCTGTGTGCACTTTCCTCCACTCTTGTATGTCACCCTGTGTTTCTCCTTCTTCTTGAAATAAGTATTTACCACTGCCATTTCCATTCTTTTTGCAAACTCTACCACCATTTGCCCTTCCACATTTCTCTTGTTGAGACTGTACCTCCCCATTACCTCCTCATCCTCTTTATTCCCTTCCCCAACATGTCCATTGAAATCTGCTCCAATCACCACTCTTTCATCCTTGGATACACTCTCCACCACTTCATCTAACCTACTCCAGAAATCTTCTTTATATTCCATCTTACACCCCATATGTGGGGCATATACACTGATGACATTCATCATCACCCCTTCAATTTCCAACTTCACACTCATCACTCGGTCAGACACTCTCCTCACCTCCAATACCCTCTTGACATAATCTTCCTTCAGGATTACCCCGACACCATTTCTCCTCCCATCCACACCATGGTAGAACAGTTTGAAACCACCTCCAATGCTCCCAGCCTTACTCCCCATCCACTTGGTCTCTTGTACACACAGGATGTCCACCTTTCTTCTCTCCATCATATCAGCCAACTCTCGCCCTTTGCCAGTCATCGTCCCAACATTCAGAGTTCCAACTCTCACCTCCACACTTCTACCCTTCCCCCTCTCCCACTGCCTCCGGACTCGCCTTCCCGTCTCCTTCTCCTCCTTCGCCCAGCAGTAGCACAATTTCCACTGGTACCCTGCTGACCACCGGTACCGGTGGCGGTCGTTGGTAATCCGGGTCTCGACCGATCCGGTATGGAAATTCGTTTTGTTGTCCGCATAATGATTTGGCATCGGTTTTTACGCCGGATGCCCTTCCTGACGCAACCTTGGTCGCCTCTTACGACACACAGGGATATGGTACACCTATTCTAACCAGGGCATACACCAGGCCCAGTACTGGTGCTCATTTCGCCGACCTCGGAAGGATGGCAGGCTGAGTCAACCCCCTGGTTTTTTTTTCGACTTGTTTTATATATTTATATATATATATATATATATATATATATATATATATATATATATATATATATATATATATATATATATATATATATATATATATATATATATATATATATATATATATTTATATATATAAATATCTATATATATATATTATGTATGTGTATATATATATATATATATATATATATATATACATATATATATATATATATATATATATATATATATATATATATCTTCTTCTTCCTCTTTCGGCTTGCTCCCGTTAGGGGTCGCCACAGCGGACCAACCGTCTCCATTTCGCTCTATCCTCCACATCTTCCATTGACACTCCAACCACCCGCATGTCCGCCCTCACCGCATCCATGAACCTCTTCTTTGGCCTTCCTCTTCTCCTCCTGCCTGGCGGCTCCATCTTCAACCTCCTTCTCCCGATATACTCCGTTTCCCTCCTGTGCACATGTCCAAACCATCTCAATCTCGCCTCTCTCACTTTGTCTCCAAACCGTCCTACCTGCGCTGTCCCTCTAATGTACTCATTTCTTATCCTATCCATCCTCGTCACTCCCAACGAGAATCGCAGCATCTTTAACTCTGCCACCTCCAGCTCTGCTTCCTGTCTTTTTGTTAGCGCCACCGCCTCCAAACCATACAACATAGCTGGTCTCACTACTGTCTTATATACTTTCCCCTTCACTCTTGCAGCTACCCTTCTGTGACAAATCACTCCTGCAACTCTTCACCACCCACTCCATCCTGCCTGCACTCTCTTTTTCGCTTCTCTCCCACACTCTCCGTTACTTTGGACAGTTGATCCCAAGTATTTAAACCAATCCACCTTCCCCACCTCAACTCCTTGCCACCGCACCATACCACCACCCTCCCTCTCATTTACGCACATGTACTCAGTCTTACTCCGACTGACTATCATTCCCCTTCTCTCCAGTGCGTACCTCCACCTCTCAAGGCTCGCTTCAGCCTGCTCCCTACTCTCCCTACAGATCATGATGTCATCCGCGAACATCATAGTCCATGGAGAC
>NC_140970.1:34693586-34698586 GCF_056783735.1 Eptatretus burgeri | reverse complement strand
AATTAATCGAACCGTCGAGGCCGACGAATAACACCGCTCGGTTATCCCGATAGTACGGAACGGGTCGCTTAAGTGGCCCGTGTCCGAAGTCGACCTGCGGCGAGGTGCGATCGCCCGGTCTACCCTCCGTGTGGGTACTTAGGTAGGTCGAATTTGGCGAGCAACCCTATCCCACGCGGGGGCCGATTGGCTCCATCGCGGTGAGACCGAAAGGTCCACCCGTCACTGGTTCCCGGCGTTAGTCCGAGAGGGTCACGACTGGATTGTCCCTCCGGTGGGCGACGTGCCGCGATTCGAGTTACGTGGCCGTCCGCACGCCGGCGGGCGCGAATCCGCAGCACTGGTGTCAGGAGTGGGATACAAACCCATCGCCCTCCTCACGGCACTGGTAACGGAGAACGGGAAAACGGGCTCTCCTGTCTCCGGCTAAATTCACGGGAATCGGTCCAGGGGTGAGAGAAGCGACCCCCGATTCCCTCCAAATTACGAGCGATTCAAATTAACCCTTTAAGAGAAGCAAGATGGCGTCTCAAGGCGAGCGGGAGCCGGGGGTATTAGAAATGGATGTAGAATGTGTAGGATCCATGGCTCAGGATGAAATCCCCGTGCAGGAAATGTTAATAGTACAGGAAAACGAACTCGCCCAACTGAACCCAGAGCCCGAAATGGGTGCGGCAGCGGCCGCGGTGTATGACACCTCCCCTCCCCCTCTCCACCAAAACCCTTCCCCAACCCCTGCCGAAACGGCTCACTCAAGCGCACCCGACATGGCCCAGCTATGCGCCATGCTGGCGGCAATGACAAACGAAATGAAAGGAATGAACGAAAAGATGGATACAAATACAAATGAAATGAAAAACTAAATGAAAGGCATGAACGAAAAGATGGATGCGAATACACAGCAAATGAACGGAATGGAAACAGGCATGAAGGAGGAAATGAAAAAGCTCCGGGGTGAGACGCAGAACATGGGCCGATGCCTGCAGGCGGGCATGAAGGCCGTGACCAGGGAGCTGGGAATGGCGACTCCACGTGTGGGAGCAAACGAGCTGGAAGGGGGTACAACGGCTGTCGGGCCCGCGGTGGAGACGGGTAAAAAAATAATTCGGGGGGCGTGTTGGGCGAGGGTCGTGACGATGACCGAAAGGGAAAAATTAAATGGGGAGACCAAAACGTGCGAGACGAGACACGAGGTGACGACAACGGAAATAATAGTTGAGACAAGGGAGGTAAAGGGTGAAGAGTTGGCAGAGACACGGGAGACAGAAAAAATAGAGGGAAGACTACACGATGAAGACGGGGTAAGTGGCGCACACACACACACAGAGGTCGTGGTGGATAATGGGGGTGAGCTCGCGGAGCGTGTAGGGACCCAGTGCGAGCAGCTGGATGGCCTCCTCCAGGAACGAGGGGAGGGAGTATGCCCCCTTGAGGCGAGTCACGACCAGGTGAGTTCGGTCGTGCTTTGCGAGGTTGAGGGGACGAGTGCTGCGAACGGGTGCACGGAGAGCTTGGGGGGTATAGAGGCCCCGGAGACCCTTGTGGGGACACGAATCCCCAGTGTAGTTGTCCCTGTGTGTGTGGTGCAAGGCGTGAGTGCGTCCCCGTGTGTGGAAGCGACCCCGTGTGTGAGTGGTGTGGTGGCGATGGTGCCGGAGTACGTGCTTCCCAGCACGCCGTGTGTGGATGAGGCACCGTGTGTGGAAGAGGCCGTGTGTGTGGATGAAACGGCCAGTGTGGATGAGGCACCGCGGGTGAGTGCCCCCGCGTGTGTGAGTGGTGTGGTTTGTGTGAGTAGTATGGCACGAGTGAGTGGAAGACCGCGAGTGAGAGGAGCCACGTGTGCAAGGGTAATGGCATGCGTGAGTGAACGGCCGAGTGCAAGGGAGACCGTGTGTGTGAGAGAGCGGTATGTGAGGGAGATGTCGGTTGGCATGCGGGAGCACGCAGCCGCGTCTCCCGGTGTGAATGTAATGGAATGGAGTGTGAGCGTCGTAACACGCGGGAGTGCGTGTGTGGAATGGCGACGACGGCGACATGTGAGGAAAGAAAGCCGAGTAGCGGCTGTAGTTGTTTCGGGAACCGTGCCGGGTTCACCCAGCAGTGAGCACGAGGTTCGTGCTGTGCAACGCACGAGACCCCCACGTGCTCGCTTGCGGGAATGAAGTCCCGGTCCGGAAACGCACGCGGTGGATTTGCCGATCCCGCGGACGGACAAAGTTTAGGCAGGATTACGGATTTGGACCGGACGGGTTCTCCACGCGATCGTGTGTGTTAAGCTCCAACGGGCAAAGCACATGTGTTCGCGTGGGGAACCCCTCGAGACGTGGGGCTTGTTTTTTATGCGCACGGTGACGCCATGGCTGCACGTGGGGTTGGAATCCAGCAGGAGGGGTATCCCTGCCGGATGATACCGTCCAAGGAGGGACGAGGAACACGTGCAGCTGCATGACGTCACGGGCAGGTGTAAAGGGCGCGAGCGCGAGTTGCCGCGCTGGTGCTGCGCATGAAAAAAAAAAAAAAAGCAAGCCTCACTTTCGGGTGCACAGGATTCCTGGGCAAGGGGTGGAAGACCCCTTACCCTAGGGCACAGGATGGAAACTAGTTAGGGGGAAGGGTTAGCTTAGTTAGACCGACTTCATGGGGCAGGGGTAAGTCCTCATGGAGTCCGTGGAATGGATTAGGTAGAGGGATTCATATGAACTTTAGGTTGGGAAATAAAATGAGATGATTTTGAGACAGTGACAGACTCGTGGATATGTAGAGGGGACGTAGTTTAGCTACGTAGTGTTAAAGGAACGTGCTTTAGTGTAAGGGACGACGTGGGAGCACGAGTTTGTTAGGGGAAGTAGTTAGAAGGATGGCAGAGTTCAGCGGTGAGTGTGTTGAAGAGTTGGTGAGTTGTGTGGAGACATGTTGAGTGAGTGAGGCCAGCGGGTCTGTGTGTGTGGAGCGAATGGGGAATGCATGGTGCGATGAGTGATTGGGGGGAAGAGTGACTCCCGCCCAAGGGACCCCGGGGTCAGTGCAGAGTGAGTTAGGGGGTTAGTTAAATTGAAAAATAGAGGTCGTTTTGTTGTTGGTGTGAATGTAGGCTCGAAACCCGTTTGGAGGGGTGCAGGAGCCCTGTTGACGGGCTGGGAGCGTGGCTGCGAAAAGTGAGTATCGCTGAGTGGGTACCCCGGGCACCAGGCTAGTCGGCCGTGGTAGGCCAAGGGCCCATGGGGGGCCGGGATAGCGTAGTGGGCACGGGTGCGCCTGCTTGGTGCGGGGGCCCGGGGCGCCATTAGCCGCGTGGGCAGTGTTGTGGGCACGGGTGACCCTCGGAAAGGGGCCTGGGAGGCCAGCCTGCCACGTGTGCGTTTCAGGGGAGGTGCCATGGGGGGCACTCCCCGGTGTTAGGGAGCTGGTAGGCTCGGAGGCAGTGTAGTGCCCGGGGGTGCCATCGTCGGAGAATCGGCAGAGGGTCGTGCCTGCCAAAGGGAGCCACGTGTCCCAGCCATGAGACCGTGTGAGGGCACGGAGAGAAAATTGGGGGGGCGAGGCCCGAAATTGTGAGGACACCAACACAGGCGACGGGAATCTGGGTTGTTAGAACCAATAGTTTAAGCGAGAGGCGCTTGTTGAAATCCCCGGGGTAGTTTAACAGTTAAATGGTTAGGGTAGATTAGGAGATGTACCCCTCCGCACCATCCATCCCCTCGCTGTCGTTGTGGGCCGCTGGACCCACTTTGGTTATAGATCGCCGAACTCTGGGGAGGCCATTCTGAGGCTTCGTTGGGCCTCGGCACAGGACGTTAGCTCTCCCTTGTTCCCCTCCGGGAAGGGAACGTAGGGGTTGGGAGTAGGCTAGGTGACAGGATAGGTTAGCCGAACAAAGACGATAAAGTGGGTTTGGGGACGATTTATAGTGGGGAGTAAAAAAAAAAAAAAAAAAAATAATTAAGTTGGGGCTAAATTGGGGTTTGACAAATTAAGGGAGTGGGTATGTACAGTGACAGGCAAAGGCGATAGGTGGGAGGGAGACAGGTAGGTAGGTCCGAGCCCGCCTTCCAAGTGGCCAGCACCACCGCACTCCCTCCACCAACCTCCACGGAACGGCAAAGGCTGGCCAACTTCATCTGCAGCTGCTGTGCTGCAAGGCCTGTGCCGGCCAGTTCATCTGCTGGCTGTTTTTCTTCAAGGCCTGTGCCGGCCAGTTCATCTGCCGGCTGTGTTTGCCTGCAGCGGCCTTCTTCTGCGGGCTGTGTTTGCCTGCTGCCTTTGCTGCCTGCCAAGCTGCGAGAACTGCCCTGTTGGCAGCTACAACACGGGCCTGCAGTGCCGGCCCGTGCACCGTGTTTGCGTCCATCCATTCACCCATCCATTTGTAGTGTTCATTGCGTGTGCCACTTGAGCTGGCACGGAGACTGCATTTGTGCAGCCCATGCACCGTTGTGGTTCACTGCGTTCAGTTCAAACCATTCATCTATCCATTTGTTGTGTTCATTGCGTGTGCCACTTGAGCTGGCACGGAGACTGCATTTGTGCAGCCCATGCACCGTTGTGGTTCACTGCGTTCAGTTCAAACCATTCATCTATCCATTTGTTGTGTTCATTGCGTGTGCCACTTGAGCTGGCACGGAGACTGCATTTGTGCAGCCCATGCACCGTTGTGGTTCACTGCGTTCAGTTCAAACCATTCATCTATCCATTTGTTGTGTTCATTGCGTGTGCCACTTGAGCTGGCACGGAGACTGCATTTGTGCAGCCCATGCACCGTTGTGGTTCACTGCGTTCAGTTCAAACCATTCATCTATCCATTTGTTGTGTTCATTGCGTGTGCCACTTGAGCTGGCATGGAGACTGCGTTGTGCAGCCCATGCACCGTTGTGGTTCACTGAGTTCAGTTCAAAAGGGAAGGCCTTGGACTGCGTGTGAGCAGCCAGCCACGTTCCCTGTCACCTGCATTGTTTTGAGCCAGAGACTGCATGTGGGCAGCCTGGCTCCCTGCTAACTGC
>NC_140970.1:34526086-34688586 GCF_056783735.1 Eptatretus burgeri | reverse complement strand
CCGAAATGGTTGAAACGTTCTGATAATCTCATGACAGTTAATATCACGTGGTGGTAAAGCTCCAACACGTATTGATTGTGATGAAATGATTTTAAACAGAACAAATGGTGACAATAAGCCAAAAGAAGTCTTGTTTATTATTATTATTATTATTATTATTTTTATTATTATTATTATTCTGCTACTTCTTCTTCTTCTTCTGTATGGCAGGTGGCTGCCATCATTTTGTTTATCATTTTGTTTGGGTGCAACAATGCCACTAATGCTGTGCCCCTTTACCAGTACACTGGTACTCATTTTGCCAACCTCAGAAGGATAGCAGGCTGAGTCCATCCCATCTGGTGTTAATTCACCGGCCAACGGGGCTTGAATTCAGGACCCTAAGATCCCCAAACCAGCCACCCTAACCACGAAGCCAACACCAGACTTAAGTCTTGTTTTAAGCTCGAGTACAGTGCTGTGGGTGTACGGAAGCAGAATTCCATCTCCACACATTCAGGTTGCATTGTCGGAGCACCATTTACTCATGATGAGCTGTAGTGCTGTATATGAAATTAAAGTATAAGATAAGAAGAAAGAACATTAAAAAAAAAATATATATATCTATATATATATTATATATATATATATATATATATATATATATATATATATATATATATATATATATATATATATATATATATATATATATATATATATATATATATATATATATATATGGAACCTTCTCCCCCCTCCCCCCAACTTTTCACTCGCTCATTGGGTACACTTATGCCAACACGTTTGTTGAAACATCCTACTTTCTCTGGAGCTCAGAAGTTTTGTGGCACCCAAACAGCCCGAGGGTCTGTGATGGCTGGCAGGGGGCGGCCTATCCTTGGCTAGGAGATGCTGCATCAGAAGGACAGGGAACAGCAGTAGCTAATGATACATGAGAGGTTCAAAACAGCCCGTAATTAGCTTCTCGGCCATCTGATGCCTCACAGTTACCCCTCTATTAAATCCCACTCCTACACACAACTGTACAAGCCTTGGGACTTCACTTGGGGGTTTACATATTTAAAGGAATTGCTTTTGCATTAAAAAGGCATGAATACCTCAAAATGTTGGTGTGGACGACCAAATGTTACAATACTATGGGTACCTCTTGGGAGAGGGAGGTGGGGAGGGGGGGCAGAAACAGGGCAATATCATGTATGGAAGAACCCGAATCTGTCCCACTTACGGTGAAGCTGGAATCTATCTTGTTGATGGGGAAGCTTGAGCATATATAATATAAATTAGAGGCCACACAAAGACAGTGCAAAACACAAGTTTTACCTCTGCACAATGCACAAAAGCATGATGAGACAGTGGATAACTCGAAAGTGAACAAGTAAAACAGACATAAAATGTCATAGCCCCCATTGTTTTAGTAATTTTGCTGCACGGATTTCAAGGGCCAGCCCATATATACGTTCAACTAAAACGGCTGCCAGTTGGCCATCTTTGAATTGATGTCGAAAATTAATGACGTGCATATGTAAGTTATAATTCATTATCTGTGTGCTAAGTTTGAACATCGGTCAAGGCATGTCCGATAAATGGTTGAGGACGTGTTCAACATTGGGGTTTTTTTTTCAACTAAAATGGCCGCCAGGCTGCCAGTCGGCCATCTTTGATCAGATTGCAAAATAAAGTTAGATGCAAGTATATGCCGTCGTGCGATGTGCTGGTGCCAAGCTTGAACAAAATCGGGCATTGCATGTCGGAGAAATGGTTGGGGACATGTTTAAGTAACAAAATGGCCGTCGGTCGGCCATCTTGGATTTGATCTCAAAAACAAATTAAGTGCCTCTTTAAGTTATCATTCCTTATCTGTGTGCCAAGTTTAAACAATACTGGTAACTATATATCAGAAAAATGGTTGAGGACGTGCTCAACATTGGGGTTTATTTTACAACGAAATGACTGCCAGTCGGCCATCTTGGATCTGATGTCGAAAAAACAATGACGTTGCTTATGTATACTATCATGTGTTGTATTTGTGCCATGTACGAATAAAATCGGTCCATACATGTCCGAGATATGGTTGTGGACACGCACACACGGACACAAACATCGAGACCAAATCCATAATACCCCCGTTTTGGACCAAGTCTGAAGGGGGATAAAAAAACAACTCAATGCCATTTTAGGGAATTGAACGTGAGGTCGCAGCATTTTGAGGCATTAAGTGATCAAAGCACTGGGATATAGAGGTGTACACACACTAGCTGCTAAGCTGTCTCGCCTGGGTTTGAATTCCGACCCAGCTACAAACTGTCATCCAGGCATTTCACAGGCAGGGGGATTCATCAGTGTGTGTGTGTGTGTGTGTGTGTGTGTGTGTGTGTGTGTGTGTGTGTGTGTGTGTGTGTGTGTGTGTGTGTGTGTGTGTGTGTGTGTGTGTGTGTGTGTGTGTGTGTGTGTCTCGGATGGACGTTAAACTGGGCATCCCGTCTGGTGACATTCGTTGGTCGACGTTTAAGATCTCACGGTGTGTGTAAAAAAAATTAATTCATAGTCCAGGGGTTTAGTATGGTGGGGTGAGCCCCCCAATTATCAAGATGCAAATGTGGATGACATTGCGCTGCCTCTGGTGGGAGCGGGGTATGACAAGTAACACTGACCATTTCTGGGGATATTAACCTGACCATATTTCTGGGGATATTAACCTGTCCATATTTCTGGGGATATTAACCTGTCCGTATTTCTGGGGATATTAACCTGTCCGTATTTCTGGGGATATTAACCTGTCCGTATTTCTGGGCATATTAACCTGTCCGTATTTCTGGGCATATTAACCTGTCCGTATTTCTGGGCATATTAACCTGTCCGTATTTCTGGGCATATTAACCTATCCGTATTTCTGGGCATATTAACCTGTCCGTATTTCTGGGCATATTAACCTGTCCGTATTTCTGGGCATATTAACCTGTCCGTATTTCTGGGCATATTAACCTGTCCGTATTTCTGGGCATATTAACCTGTCCGTATTTCTGGGCATATTAACCTGTCCGTATTTCTGGGAATATTAACCTGTCCTTATTTCTGAGGGTATTAACCTGTCCGTATTGCTGGGGGTATTAACCTGTCCATATTTCTGGGGGTATTAACCTGTCCCTATTTCTAGGGGTATTAACCTGTCCCTATTTCTAGGGGTATTAACCTGTCCATATTTCTGTGAATATTAACCTGTCCTTATTTCTGAGGGTATTAACCTGTCCATATTTCTGGGGGTATTAACCTGTCCCTATTTCTAGGGGTATTAACCTGTCCCTATTTCTAGGGGTATTAACCTGTCCATATTTCTGGGGGTATTAACCTGTCCATATTTCTGGGGGTATTAACCTGTCCCTATTTCTAGGGGTATTAACCTGTCCCTATTTCTAGGGGTATTAACCTGTCCATATTTCTGGGGGTATTAACCTGCCTCAATGAGTCGATAGTACATGTTTTGCTTCTTGATGTAAGTTGACATGCAACATGACCAAAACAGAAAGCCACATCTTACCCTCAATGTCACTCCAATTTTGTCGTTTTGAAATGTGATGCGACCTGAAGGAAAGAACACCACCATAAACAACGGCAATTTCACTGCGAATAACGTCATCGAGGTGACCTTCTTACCAGATGCTCCAGGCAACATAATGGCCGATTACTGACACCGAACGACCACAGTGGGCCATAAAAGTGTCCATTGTTTACAGACACAATCTCTGGAGGAGCATGACCATGTACTATTACAAATATAAGCTGAACACCTGTTATTACGCTGCAGGAGTAAGCTGGCTGTCTCTGTCATGGTGTTCGGTAATTGCATGGTCAGAAAGGAAAATCGGCGCAAATGGATCATGGATGTCACATTCACCAGAGTATATACTTGTTGTTTTCCATGCGAGTTATCAACCTCAATGTGCCCATTCTCATCAAATCTTTATAACCCAAAGACCCTGAAGATCTCTTGGACTTTAAAGACCAGCAAGACCTTTAAAACCCCAAAGACCCCCAGACCCTGCAGCCCATTTATAACCCTAAGACTCCTAAAAACCCATTTAGACTCCTAAGACCCTTGATATCCCGAAGATCCTTTAGACCTTTTATAACCCTAAGACATTTTAAGATCCTCAAAATCCCGAAGCCCACTAAAAGTCTTTAGAGCCCTTTCAAACCCCAAGACCTGTAAGACCCTTAAGAGCTTTTCGGGATCCTTCAGACTCCTTTGGTATCCAAAGACTCTGTAGACCCTATATACCCCATTAGAACCCTTCGTCCCCTGAAGTCCTATAGAATAGATCCCGTTAGACCTTCTGTTCCCGGCACTCTGGCGATATTCAAGATGACATCCAAAATGGCCACCAAAACGGGTAAAATCATAGAATATGGTTTATAACATCGCAAAAATGTGACAAGTTGGAAAAAATAATCATTGGGATTTGGTTACTGGTCATGAGTAACTAATTTCCAATGATTGGATTTTGTTGCCATTTTTTAAAATCCAAGATGGCGTCCAAAATATGCAAAATCATAGAAAATTATATATAACAGCCAAAACCTGTGACAAAATTGTAAATTAATCATTCGAATAAAATGTTTCTTATCATTAGTAACTAATATCTGGTTATTCCAATTCAAGCCTGGTGTTGGCACAGTAGTTTGGGCAGTGGCTTGGGATCCAAAAGGTCCTGAGTTCAAGCCCCGTTGGGCCACTGAATTAATACACCAGGGGGTTGACTCAGCCTGTCATCCTTCCGAGGTCGGCGAAATGAGTACCAGTATACTGGGCTGGTCTATACCCCGGTTAAAATAGGTGTACCATGTCCCTGTGTCGTAAGAGACGACCAGGGTTGCGCCAGGAAGGGCATCCGGCGTAAAACATGTGCCAAATCACTATGCGGATCACACGGATGATCCGCTGTGGCGACCCCAAACGGGAGCAGCCGAAAGAAGAAGAAGATCTGGTGATTCCAATTCAGTTGCTATTTTTTAAGTTGAGTATGAACTCATAGTATTCCACCTTGGAATATCTGATGAAAGAATAAGGGTACTAAAATGGACATTTTATATAGTGATTGTCCACTGCTTATCAAACTATGCTAGCAAACTTTCATTATCAAGGAACACTTGTGATGATTCATTCAATTGACAGTACTTCGGCATGGAATTCCAGCTAGGAATATCTGGGAACAGCAAAAATGCTACTAAAATGGACATTATATTTAGCGATTGCCCACCGCTTATCAAACGATGCAAGCAAACTTTCATTTTCCAAGGAACACTTGTGATGATTCATACAATGCCATTTTGTTATGGCATTCCACAGAGGACTATCTCCAAATTATCTCCTGTTACTACAGTTCATACATCCGGTTTGACTCCTGCAGGAGTGTCAGAATCAGTCTTTGTCAGAATCGGAGTCGAGGCTAGAGTAGTCGCATTCATCAGCATCTCCAAGTTCATCATCAGATGTCATCATCTCCAAGTTCACTGATATACTTCACACTGATTGCTTCAGCAAGTGTGATATCGGTGCTGTTGACCAGGTAAAATGGCCAGGTGTTGTCATCTGGTTCTACTTTGGTGAAGGCAAGCTTAGGGCCCAGAACAGGATGAGTTTCTCGTTTGCATTTCAGTCTGTCAGCAAAATAGTTCGGATTGAGAAATTGAATCTCATCCAGCTTTGCAATGTAGAGGAGATGCAACGAAGATAGCTGCACTACTTTGCGTCCAATGATTATTGTCTCGTCTACGTACTTTTCCATATGATTGAAGCATGCTTCATGTGCAGCTTCCAATGCTGCTTGTTGAGAAACAGCCTCCGGTTTGCCGCTCCTCCAATGTGCAGGATTGGCTGTATACTGCTTTCTGCATTTTGGGTAGTATCGGGCCTCTGCTGCAAACAAATCAAATCATTGGATATGCCTTAAGAGCCACTCATGATTGCTCTCTTCTGTTATTTGCAGCACTTTCTGCCACCCATCACGTTCAAATGAGGAGGTGCTTTTCTTTGTGTCGATGCCTGCCTTTTTCACATGGATTCAGCCTTCAGTATTGCAGAAAATACAATCAGGTTCAAAAATGATCTTTTCTGATGCTTTCTTGTACTTTACCCTTCCTTCTTGGCTGGGAGATGGTCCAGGAGCTTCAGGATCGTCAGATGGTTTACTAGCTGTTAACCCATGGAGGTTCAGGGTAAATTTTTGGTAACATCCTCGGTGATAGCCCTCGTTCTCCTGGATCTCATCAGGAATGCCCTGACAGATATCTGTCATTCGATATGAGGAACCTGGTGGTTCAACGAAGCGACGATCCCGTATATTTTTGAGAAGTGCCAATCTATCATTTGGATTCGTCAAGTCTGAAAAATATGTGAACGATCCATGCTTTATTCCAGACATATGAATGACACAATGTTCCCGTTTGCGTTTTCTTTCCATTTCAACAACTTTCTTTTGACAATTACATTAAACTATTTCTTGCTTGTCTGACGTCTTGACTTTTTATCTTGATCTTGACTCGCTATGGTCGTGCTCAGCTAACTAATCTAACCTGGAAAGAGAAAAAATATGTACATAAAAAGATTAGTACACATAATACTTGAGTGTATGTAAATATTCAAAGTGCATCGGGGTGTGTATAGGGGTGTGTTTTTGTGGGTTTGTGTGTGTGAGGGTGTGTGGGTGTTTTCTGGCTTTCAAATTGTCTGCCATCTTCAATTCCATCCTTGTAATAAACATCCTTGATAAGATAAGATAAGAATAATAAACATCCTTGATAAGAATTACAAGACGAATACTCCATGGTTCTGTCCCTATATTATTATGACATGAATGATTATTTGAAGCTGACATTTGATATTTACGATGATTTTACCATTTTAAAAACCATTTTGAACTCCATCTTGGATTTTATGGATGGCAACAAATCCTAAATCACCACATCAGCCAATTTGTTTCTAATAATCAGGAACATATATTACAATGAATCCAAATATTAATTTACTGTATATTATTCTTATGCCTGGTGTTGGCTTAATGGCTAGAGTGGTGGGCTTGTGATCCATAGGGTCCTGAGTTCGAATCCTCCTTGGCTGTTGAATTAATACCAGGTGTGGTTGACTCAGCCTGTCATCCTTCTGAGGTCGGCAAAATGAGTGCCACCAGTCAGCATGCTGGTATCCTGTGTCAGAGTGGTAACCTGTCCAGGATTGTTCCCAATAGCCAAGGAGATTGCTTTGGCAGCACCAATGCTCTGCAGAGTATGGTCCCAATGGATGGATATTATTCTTAGTTTCAGGTTGTTATATACAATTTCCTATGATTTTGCCGATTATGGTGGCCATTTTAGATGCCATCTTGGAATTTAAGCATTAAAACAATATTCAATCACGAGGTATTAGTTACTAATGATGAGAAACACATTATTCCAATGAATAATTTACAATTTTGTCACAGTTTTTGGCTGTTATATGTAATTTTCTATGATTTTGCATATTTTTGCGGCCATTATGGACGCCATCTTGGATTTTTAAAAATGGCAACAAAGCCCAATTATCAGAAACTAGTAACTAATGATCATGAACCAAATCCCAATGATTATTTTTCTAATTTGCCACATTTTTGAGATGTATACCGTATTTTATGATTTTACCAATTTTGGTGGCCATTTTCGACGCTATGTTGAATATTACCTGAGTGCCGGGAATTTTTTTTTGTTAACATCTAAAATGTGTAATAGGACCATAAAAGGAAGTTGGTTTGGTAGAGTCCTGGAAGGGGGAGGTTGGGGGGGAAGCGCACGGATACCCTCCATAGATACTCCCGTAATTTGATTATTATGGTGGTGAAATGGCTCTGTGGTATCTATATACTATAATGGAGCTAAGTGTTTGTTATCTCCTCCAAGGCAAAGCATCAATGGTCCATGAAGCTCAGCTCTATTGTACTTAGCATACATGACTCTGGATCGCTATACTTTTGAGCTCGTTATCACGAGTCAATGAGCAAAAATTAGGGGTTTAAAAAGTGAGGCCGAGTCTGCCGAGTTTCAGCTATGCAGCCCGATGTACATCACTGAGCATGATTGGCAAAGTGCTATCACGTGTCTACCACAGAACAGACCAGTGGCGGAAGGTTTAGCAATACCACAATGGAGCTAAGTGTTTATTATCTCCTCCTGGAGATGAAACGAAGCGTCAACGGTCCACGAAACTCAGCTATATTGTCCTTAGTATACATGACTCTGGATCTCTATTCTTCTTAGCTCACGAGCGGAAATGTACATACTCGCTCATTATCACTTGTTACTGAACTACATTTTTAAAAACATGCTATCACAACAAATTTGGTGTCTCTGCGTGACTATCTTCAATTGCGACCCATAAAAGCCACTCAGGAATCAACACCTCGTTCCGAAAAAATGTCACGTGAAAAAGGAACGAAATCACGACAACAGATCTCTGAACCGCCAAGGACAATTAAATCACATGACCACCACCACCTCTACCACCAGTCCATGGGATGGGGAATCCATTCGTGAGACGAAATCATTTGTAGACACCTGCCAGAAAATGGTGTTGTGGTTGTTGATGGCACCATTCAAGTGGAAATGGGCTTCATCACTGAACCAGATCAGATTGAGCCAATTTGGGTACCGCTCCATGCTGTCACTGAGCCAATGGCACATATCCAGTCTCCTTCTCATGTCATCTTGACTCAGTTTATGCCTAATAGAGATGATGTTTGGGAAAAGCTTCAGTTCCTCAGTGAGGATACGCCAGACTGATGTTGGTTTGATGCCGAGCTCCCTGGAGCGCCGGCGGTGGGACTTCATGGGATTGTCCACTGCAGAATCCCGCACGGTGACGATGTTGGCTTAGCTCTTGGTTGCTGATGCTGGCCTGCCACTGTTACCCTTGCTCTGGTTGTGCACTGTACCCCTTGTGCTCAAAACTAGTTCTGTATTAGTCCCTGCAACTCACTGTTTAATTATGTCTCTGAAGAGAAAAGTAACATTTTTGGGATCGTGTCCTCCAGCAAAGCGCAGCACAATCCTGAACTATTTAATCAGGTAATTTCATGTTTCAGTGGCTACGTCGTCTGTTATTACAATGAATGATCTGATGATCCACAATGGCGAGCTTAGTTTGCGTGCTCGCGGTCATTTCACCGCATTTTGTGCTTGTCTGTTCAATATTTTCATTGATTTGAATTGGAAACATTTTGTGTATTTACATTGTTGTTGTAAAGATCCATCCCAAAGATTCCAAAATCTTCAACTTTTCTGAAGAATCAGTTAGTGACAGGCCTGAGGCCATTTCGTCAAGTAGCGCAACATTCCCAAATTTTCCTCTGGAGAAAGTAAATTTATGGTCGGACACTGCTGGCTCTGGAAAGATTAATCGGTTTTTCCTCGATGATTACATTGACTTGAATAAGGCTTGGTGGTATATTTCACAATATGAGAACATCTTAACCTTGAGTGAACACCCCCTAAAAAATTCTGGATCCTCCCCTGCATCACGTGTTCTGAGGTCGGATTCCGGCAGAACCTCTGGCAGGTGTCTACATATGATTTTGTCTCATACCACAGAGCCACCTCTTTTGTGTTCTGCTTCACTGTCAATGGCAAAGTTGAGCTACGGAGCTCGAAATCCCAGGGAACAAATACCATGAAAACACCACCAAATCCTGAAAAGGAAAACGGTGTCGGTCAAAAAAACAAAGAAATGGCAGCAAGTTAAAGTTGCCTCAATCTTTTTGAAACACCCTGTACACTCACTTTTTCCCTTTAACTTATGTTTCTAAACGTGGATTTTTCCATGGGTGTCACTAGTATGTGTATAAAACTGATCAAAATTAGTCAAAGGTCAATGCCATCCAAAACATGTAAAACACCGATTAGGTGGCAATTAGAAAATGTATCAACCACACTTGTTACGCACAACATTACATCATGGGAAACACTTTATAGGTCAAATTTTCCAAATTACTAAATTGCTGTTTCGATGACAACTGTTGTTATTTGGATTTCGCAAGTGTCATGCTATGCTATGCACATCTTTTTGTTACTTAAAAAAAAAATCGAAGATTTTTCAAGTATATCGGTCAGTCGACTTTGTTATTCTGTTTGTCTGTTTCTGCCTGTCTGTCTGTCTGTCTGTAGCTACAGACCACAATTTTAAACTGATCTTCACAAAACTTCACCAAGTTGTAGAGGTAGTCACACTTGAGAAGCATATTGATTTTGACATCAAACGTCAAATGACATCTTGAGGTCAAATTTATATAATCGTCATTTTTCATCCAATTGACTTGAAAGTTAAACAGCAATTGCAGGGCGCCTCAATAAATTTGGAAACCAACTATTTTGAGGTTACAAAAATCAAGGTCAAAGGTCAACTCAAGGTCAAACTTCTAAAATTTATTTTCATCCAGTTGACATAACTTTTGATTGTGATCATCGATTTTATTCTTGATAAAATGGACATTTTGATGTATCCATGGCAACGTTTTTCTTCGGGAGGGGGGGGTGGGTGGGGGTGGATTTTAGAAGTACTTTGCCAAGCACGACATCCATCTTGTTGTTTGTTTCTTTGTTTGTGAGCATGATATCTCAAAATGTTATGAATGGATTCGGTTGAAATTTGGAGGGCAGGTTGGGTGTGTGACAAGGATGAATTGATTTAATTTTGGTGAAGATCCAGATCCTATAATTTTTGAAGTGATTATTTGGCTGTGTGACAAGAATAAGCTGATTCGATTTTGTTTCAGGTCCAGATGCATATCTGGTCTATCAGTGAGATACAAAGCGTAAACTGTTCAGCCTGGTGGGTAGAGATATGTGCTCTACCGAGTGTCGTTCTCGTTCTGACTGTTTTGACTGCAGATATAACAAGAAAAAGAGCAATCAGAGATTGCAGACCCTCGCCAGGACTTGTTTTGTGTGGTGTTTGTGTAGTTTTGTGTGTCTCTGAACAAGGTACGTTTTCATGACAATGAAAATACTCATGCACTGTATGCTGTTGAGATGTTCAGTGGTGGTGTGTTTCCAAGCAGCTAGCTAGTGCTTGCCAAGCCAGCCATTCCTTATCAACAGTTTCTGACGGAGTGCTTGCTTGAGTGCTTAAGCCACTAAGCAAGCATTCCCAGGATTCATAACATGGCAACGAGGATAAACATCTGTGGCATCATTATTTAATTCATCCCTCAAGGGGTGGGGTGGGAGGAGGCAGGGGAAGGGTGGGGTGGGAAGAGGGACCTGACGTTGCCTGGCAACGCTGGGAACCCCTGCTAGTTATTTAATGTTTTTCTTCAATCCAATATGGCTGCCAAACCATGTGACCTATCAATTATCTGTGAATACATTGGTATCCCCATGGCGTGGGGAACATTTGTGCGAAGTTTCCCCTCGATCTTTCTGGAGAAGAAGATTTTTATAGATATTAGGGTAAATCCAATATGGCTGTTAAACCATGTGATTTCTGACATCACTTGTGTGAACTTTTTGTTCCTCATGCAGAGGCAGTCATACGTGTAAATTTTTGCCTCGATGTGTTCAGCCACTTCAGAGAAGAAGATTTATGAAGGTTTAATATATATATATATATATATATATATATATATATATATATATATATATATATATATATGCCTGCTGAATCACATAACCAATGACATCAAGAAAAATATTTCTGTGTACCATTTTATCCCTAGATGACCCTCAAAAAATTTTATACTGATCAGATGTAGCGTTCCACATATGCGATTATGACGTCATAATGAAGGCACCTATCACATCATAAAAAATGACACATACTCCCGATGAGGAGTACTTGTCATGTGCCAAGTTTCAAATCTTTCCTTAGTACACCTTCAGAGATGCGGAAGTCCAAATTTTTCCCATTTTTCCAACATTGCTGCCACACCACGTGACATACGACATCATAATTATCAATACAACATTAAAGACGAGGAGTCGCTCCTATGGTGAAAATTTCATCTCAATCTGACAAGCAGTTGTGGAGAAAATCAATAAAATGTTCTGTGCGGACAAACAAACAGACAGACAGAGACAGACAAACAGAAAGACGAACCCAAATGCAATAACCTCTCCTCCGGCGAGGGTAAACATCGGGGCAATACCCCTGGGCACTCACCTGGTTGCGGCTGAATAAGATAACGAGGGAACCACTGGTAGGCATGGATGACCCACAAAATATGTAATGGAGAAGAAAGTAAATACCTATGGATTTTTTTTTTTTTAACAAACTTTGGTCCTCCTTATCTTCACCAAAATCGAATCAATTCGTCCTTGTCACACACCCAACCTGTCCATCAAGTTTTGTCTGAATCTGCACCACAACTTTTTGAGATATCGGGCTCGATGTGTTGTTTTTGGCCGTATCTCTCAATGGTGAAGAATCACTTTAAAAATTCTAGTCACTGGATCTGGATACGGATCTGGATCTTCACCAAAATCCAACAAATTCGTCCTTGTCAGACACCAAACCTGCCCACCAAATTTCATCCTAATCTGGCCAAACTTTTTGAGATATCCCACACACAAGCAGATAAACAAACAAACAAGAAAAAAGACGTCGTGCAGAGCATGATACTTGCAAAATCCACCCCCTCTCCAAAGGTTACCATGGATACATCAAATTGTCCATTTCATTAATATTAAAATTGACAATCTTAATCAAAGCTCAGGTGAATCAGAAGAAAATTGATTATTTTTCAGATAGAAATTGATGATTTTAGAAGTTTGACCTTGAGTTGACCTTTGACCTTTTGAACTCAAAATCAATAGGTTTCTCAGTTGAGACCACCTCCACAACTTGGTAAAGTGTTATGACGATCGGTTTGGAATTGTGATCTGGAGGTAATTGACAAACAAACAGACAAACAGACAGAAACAGCAAAATCGACTGACAAATAGACTTGAAAAATCTTCCATTTTGCAAGTAACAAATAGTCAAACGAACAGACAGAAAGGGGTGAAAACATAACCTCCTACCACCTACAGTAGTGCAGGTAATTAAACGTTTCGTTTATAAATGCTTCTTCAACCGTTTCGGAGATTGCTTGGTGAAGCCACTTGGCGCACATTCTTCAAGTTTCAATGGCGGTTCGATACTGGATGGAGGAAGGAAAAATATATTTATGATCACAATGAGTAAAAAATGTTTTCAGTAATGAAGTAATGAATTGCCACATCACGGAAGGAATGCCAAGAGGTATGCATGCTCACTCTAAGCTGTCTTTTTTTTTTTGTATACCTTGTCGAGGCTCGTATGAGAGCTAACACACAACGCACATCATGGGGGACATGAGACAAGAGGGGAGTGGGAAGGACAAAACAGTAGGGAACAGAGACATTAGGAGATCTGTGGAAGGGAGAGGGATGGGGTGGGGAACATGGAGTATACAAGATGGATATTACAGGGACTTTCAGGAAGGAAAGCAGGGAATTGAACGAGGTGGGTTTGGGTGGATTATCGGGGGTAGAAAAGATCGAGGATTTGGATGGGGGAGAAGAGGTGGTGGTGAACAGCTGTTTTGAAGGCCTGGAGGGAAGAATGGGATTGAATAGAGTGAGGGAGTTTATTCCAAATGTGAGGAAAAAGAGGAATGAAAGAGTGAAGGTGAGCAGTGATTTTGGTAGTTTTACCAGAAGGGTTGGCGAACCTTGAGCGCCCTGCGGAAATGGGGTGGGGACAAATCACAGAGAGAGCAGGGGGGGGCGAGGCTGGAGAGGAGATGGTAGAAGACAGAAAGACCACCGACCAACCTGCGGTGAATGATTGAGAGACCCAAAGACTAAGCCTCATTGCAGGAGATGCCAATGATCTGAAATGCCTTGGTTTCTACAGCGTGAAGCCGAGAAAGGTGGGAGGCAGGAGCACCAGCCCAGAGGGGAGAGCAGTACTCCATCAGGCTGCAGACAAAAGCTTTGTA
Organism: Eptatretus burgeri; assembly: GCF_056783735.1. Taxonomy (NCBI): domain Eukaryota; kingdom Metazoa; phylum Chordata; class Myxini; order Myxiniformes; family Myxinidae; genus Eptatretus; species Eptatretus burgeri. The sequence goes on along the minus strand of NC_140970.1, from coordinate 34,674,604 downwards.
AGTGGTCAGGCGCTCAGGAGGGCCGACATACACATACACACCCTTCTCAAACCCTCCTTCCCGCGGTGTATAGCAACGTTTGGTGAGGCATCGCTCTCCCCACCTCCCCCCTACTTCGCTGTTACCACCTTCCTGGCTTCCCCTCCCCTTCATCCCTCCTCTACCCTCCCCTCCATGTTCTTCCCTCCCTCCCTTCCCTCGCCGCTATTCTCCCTTCCCTCCATCCTCTCTGCCTCCCCTTCCTCCTCTCTCTCCCTCCCCTCCCTCCTCTCTCTTCCCTCCTTACACTCTTCCCTCCCTCACTCCCTCTCTTCCTCTCTGTCCCACCCCCTTATCACCCCCGTCAGCGCAGCGACAGGTTGTATTTACTAGTTGTTAATAAATCCCTTCTTGGTGATGACACCTTGTGTGGTCAATCGGGCGTGGGCTCCATATCGTTGAGCAGGATTGACATATTAAACCGTTAGATGGGCAGATTAAAGCACTTTAAAGGTGGATTGTCTGATGGGCTTGCTTGGCCAATCTTGTCGGCAGATTCGCCGCAGTCATGTGTTCCAAAACGCCAATTCATACCAAATTCACCTGGTGGCTGTGGATCTTTTCATCCCATACCCACTCGGGCAGCATGACCATCACTGAAGACGCGCAGACAATACACTATGTAATATCCATTTGTGTACTTTATGCATTTAATCATCAAAGTTGTTTATTGCATTATTGCATATCATTCTGAGAAAAATTTGAATGCTCCTTGTAACAGGAAATAAACAGCATCAGGAAGTCCCCGCATCTGAGATAACTTGTTGACTCTTGAAGTGTTGGAGTTCCCACTGCGTGCACAGTAAAGATTGCAAAGGCACATCACAAGGGTATTCACATTTCCTCCGTGCAGGATGGCTTAAACAAGTGCAAATTGTGACACTGACACACGTGGCTCATCTCACGGAAATAAAGATTTCACTTGGCTAAAGCAGTGCTTAACACTTCCATACCTCAGGGAGAACGTCTGCATTCACACAGACCAAAAGGTGTCAAGGCGCTTCCGAATGGATGAAGTATAAACAATGGTTCTGTTTGTACAATGTGTCGTGGAATTAAAGAGGTGCTTTGAAAAATGGAATGTACATAATACAGTTCTTAATTTTGAAATTGTTTTTAACAGCTCCTTACCCATCGTTCCCCTTGGTGTACGATCGTGTTTATTTTTATTTTCTCCCCATCACCTTCAATTTCTATCTTCCCCACTTTCCCAAAGACCCCCATCCCTCCCAATGAAACTCTATTTATTGTTTTAAATAATAATTAAAAAAACTACCTTTCTCCTTGCACACTCACAAGTCTCGACTCTTTTTCTTCTTCTGCATCCTCCTCCTCTTCTTCCTCCTGCCGGCACACCATCTTTATTCCACTGAGCTGACCCTCTCTCGCCATTACCTTCATGATTTCTTCCGATCTACAACCTTCCATTCCCGAATCTTACCTGTTCTTCAAAAATACATCAAAAAATAATAATCTTCCTTGTATCCTTTCGATCTCTCCACCTCCTGCAACCACGTGTCGCTCTCTACTCTTCCTGGTACTTTTCATCGACCCAGCAGCTTCACTGCGTTTACCGTCCAAATTCACCACACACGTCCATGATTTTACTACAACCTTCCCTTTTCCAAATGTTACGCAATCCTTATTTAAAATAAATAATTTCACTTTTGACGATACACCTCCCAGAGCCAAGTGCTTCTCCCGTAACGACGTGATCTGTTTAGACCCCCTGCGTTTATCGATCCAATTTCACCATTCACCTCACGATTTTTTCGACAACACTTACATGACCTAATCTGTTGAAAACTCTCTAAAACATTAATAATAATAATAATAATAATAATAACGATCTCTTATAATGCCTCATCTTCCTCTCTCACACGTGTGGTACTCTTTACTGTATCATAATGCACTACTCTTCTGCTATTTTAACAGACTGCTCTCAATTCGACCTTTCCTTCATACCTTGCCTAAAAAAATTATATATCTATATATATAAATATATATATATATATATATATATATATATATATATATATATATATATATATCTTATATATATATATATATATATATATATATATATATATCTTATATATATATATATATCTTATATATATATATATATATATATATATATATATATATATATATATATATATATATATATATCTTATATATATATATATATCTTATATATATATATATATATATATATATATATATATATATATATATCTTATATATATATATATATATATATATATATCTTATATATATATATATATATATATATATCTTATATATATATATATATATATATATATCTTATATATATATATATATATATATATATATATATATATATATATATATATATATATATATATCTTATATATATATATATCTTATATATATATATATATATATATATATATATATATATATCTTATATATATATATATATATATATATCTTATATATATATATATATATATATATATATATATCTTATATATATATATATATATATATATATCTTATATATATATATATATATATATATATATATATATATATATATATATCTTATATATATATATATATCTTATATATATATATATATATATATATATCTGATTTCAGATCATCAATTTGGTTTCAGACCAGGCCACTCTACCCTGGATATGCTGCTTCTGCTCTTCCAACAATGGATGGAGGTCCTCAATGCCAGACATGAAATCTGAGCCGTATCCCTGGACATATCACGTGCTTTTGACACGGTCTGGCACCCTGCACTACTCACCAAACTCTCTTCCTATGGTATCCAACCAAGGCCATCTCCACTCATGGCTCGCAGACTTCCTCTCCTGTTGCAGTCACCGTGTGGCCCTAAATGGAGTTCTTTCATCCCCCCCCCCCCTTCCTGTCCAGGCTGGAGTTCCTCAAGGTAGCGATATGGGCCCTGTTCTTTTTCTGGTTTTCATCAATTATCTCTCCGACTCTCTGGAAAATCCTCTATATCTCTTTGCTGATGACTCCACCCTCTGCCATACCATCAGTCATCCCGCAGACCGGCAAACAGCAGCTTCTTCGCTCACTGCTAATCTGGATAAAATCACAAACTGGTCCAACACGTGGAACATGTCTTTCAATCCGGACAAATGTCACACTCTCACTATGTCTCTCTGAAAGGACCGTTTAGAAACCCCCCCCCCCATCCACTTTCTCAACAATCCTCTGGAAGAAGTCCTTTCTTTCAAGCTTCTGGGTCTCACGATCTGCCATGACCTTTCCTGGGAAAGCCACATTTCAAACCTCGCCTCCAAAGCCAGTCACCGACTGGGAATCATCCGTCGTGCAAAGTCCTTCCTTGGCCCACCTGAGCTCCTGACCACTTACAAAACTTTCATCTGCAGCCTGATGGAGTACTGCTATTCCCTCTGGGCTGGTGCTCCTGCCTCCCACCTTTCTCGGCTTCACGCTGTGGAAACCAGGGCATTTCGGATCATTGGCATCTCCCGCAATGAGGCTGAGTATTTCGGCCTCTCACTCTCTCACCGCAGGTTGGTCGGTGATCTTTCTGTCTTCTATCATCTCCTCTCCAGCCTCGCCCCCCCTGCTCTAACTGCCATTTGTCCGCACCACATTTCCGTAGGGCGCTCAAGGTCCGCCAACAACCCCCTTCTGGTAAAACTACCAAAATCACGAATCACTGCTCACCTTCACTCTTTCATTCCTCTTTATTCCCGCCTTTGGAATAAACTCCCTCACTCTATTCAATCGCATTCTTCCCTCCAGGCCTTCAAAACAGCTGTTCACCACCACCTCTTATCATCCCCCATCCAAATCGTCAATCTTTTCTACCCCCGATAATCCACCCAAGCCCACCTCCTTCAAATTCCCTGTAATGTCCATCTTGTATTCCCCATTTCCCCACCCCATCCCCCTTCTTTCTACAGATCTCCTAATGTATCTGTTCCCCACTGTTTTGTCCTTCCCACTCGTGCCCCTCTTGTCTCATGCCCCCCTTGATGTGCGTTGTGTGTTAGCTCTCACATGAGCCTCGACAATGTGTACAAAAAAACAAACAAACAAAAAACAGTTGTCATATTATTATTATTGCATGTTAAAAGATGACCAATCAGAGGTTACTGACATCATGGAGCACACCAACCATCATATGTGATGTTGAGCCAGCTGTCCCTTCCACAATCATGTGCATGTAAAAACACCCTTTGTGACGTCACAAGGTTACATTCCTTTTAACCTATGAAATAAAAATATATATATATATGATGTACTATTCTCTTCACCGATCATTGGTGCTGCTGAAGCAGTTTCTTGGGAAGGGTTGTCCTGGATTGTTTGCTATTGCCTCCCCAGCGTTGTTTTTACATGCTCTCTCCTTATAAATGCTGAGCATCAAGCAAGGAAGCAGCACATGCCTTTTATTTTTATTTTTTTATAAAGTCTTTAGTGTGACACCCAGGGTTTGAACCACAGACTTCCCAGATTTAGAGCAGATGCTCCAACCACAATGCCACCGAGTGTGTTTTATATGCATTTTATATGCAATATACAGTATATACTAGTGGGTCATGCTTGAATACTGCAAGCAACAACTCAGGTACACCCTTTGTGTATAAATAAAATATTTATATATTTGATGAAGTAGTTTGTGGTTGATTGTATAAGCAGCTAAATAACTTAAATCAAGAAAGTCATTAAAATGAGCTCTTTGTTTAAGTTTGCAGTTATATTAAATACCTCTGTTACCCAGTGCTGGATTAACCATTAAGCAGACAAGGCATGTGCCTTAGGGCCAGCCAAAAATTCGGCCCAAAAATTCTTTTCACATTAAATATTTGTCTTTTTTTGTGTTAAATATTTTGTTCTTGAATCAGTTCATCTTTTGTCTGGGGTCCATTTCCATGAGCCCGAGATCTAATTTAAAATTTTCAGGCCATTCTCTAAAATTTCAAAATGTGCCTGAGGGCCAGCCGAGGCTTAATCCGGCGCTGCTGCTACCAAAGGTGGGCAGAGGTTATGTTTTCACATCTGTCTGTCTGTTTGTATATTTGTTTGTGACAAGGATATCTCAAAAGGTTGCAGCATGGTAAAGCAGCAAGGTACATATCGCATCCCACATCAGCAGAAGTTGCATGATCTGTGAGCAACAATGGTCATCTACCACACGAGCACATTGTCTCTGCCTTGCTGCACACCAGCCAGAAGGTGGTGTTGCAATCGGGTGTGACAATATAAACATAAACGGCCCTTCAGATGAATAGGTTTAATAACCTGTTTGTCTGAAGGGCTGTTAATGTTGAAAGGGTCAACAATGATTTAGTTATCCTTCTGTAACTTAAAATGAATCAGGCACTCAGTAGATTGTACATAACAGGACAATAGCCAGTAAACAACAACCAAATAGTCCATGTGAGTTCTTAATATAACAAATTCGAGGATTATTTAACTGTTCTGTTCTGATTCCGCGTTCTGTTTAACTGATTCCGCGCTGTTCGAGGATTATTTAACCAGCACTTGCAGAAGAAGTATTAATGAATAGGTTCCTTTTTAATAATTAAAACCTGAGGATGGATTATTTATGACGTTGCTGTCAGGTGTACGTGCATGTGTATCTAAAGGTTGTTTTATTTCCATAAAACTTCAAAAACAGATTTGTAACACCCTTGACCGATGGTAATGTTATTTTGATGCAAATAATTTAAACCTGTTTGGTTGACAAAACCTAGTCACTTTCAAACCCTGTCTCTATGATTTGTATTTGTGTTAAATGCCCTACTTGGCCTTTTGCCTTTCAAGCTGTATGCATTTTTAATGCAGCTTCAAATTCAAGTGAATACTTTGTACCCCAAATGTGCCCTCGAGGGAATATGGAGGTTAGAAAATAGTCTTTTTAGAAGGTTTCTCTCAATGGCATGTGTCTCTTTGGTAGCTGGACTTCTGTCTAAAAATTACAAAAGCTAATGGGTAGGTATGAGAAAAGGCATGAGATGGAGATGCGGACAATTGCCTGGAAAGACCAGAGATAAGCTTATTGTTGTGGAGAAACAGCATGAGTTGGAGGTGCAGACAATGGCCTGCAAAAACTCGATAAGCTTATTGTTGTGGAGAAACAGCGTGAGATGGAGGTGCGGACAATGGCCTGGGAAGACCAGAGATAAGCTTATTGGTATGGCGTCTTCGGTCAATGTTGCAGGTCACACTAGCCAATTGGTCCAGATGCTCCGAGCCGGATAAGGCCTACTTGCGCATATTCCTCGCTCAATTTGGAACATCCGTGGCTGATTAGGCGGTGTGCCAGATTTCTTTCCATGCTGGCAATCTCAAAATGGCGGCAAGCGCAGTTTGCCACACCCCAACAGGAGAGTGATTTCAATAGAACATTAAGCATTCCAGTCCAAATTATTTATCCTCCAAAGGATTATAAAGCCAATGCGGATATTTTTCTCGTGATTGCGACAGTCTTAACTCAGGAGACTAAGTGAGTTGATAAAGTGCATTGCAATGAGCTGTTGAATTAATACCAGGTAGGGTTGACTCTGCCTGTCATCCTTCTGAGGGTGGCAAAATGAGTACCAGCTTGCTAATATCCTGTGTTGGAGTGGCGACCCGTCCAGGATTGTGCCCATTAGCCAAGGAGACGGCTGAGGCAGCACCAATGCTCTGCACAGAGCATGGTCCCAATGGATGGATGGATTGCAATGGGGAGGGTGGCAGGGAAAGTACACCAGAGTTCATTTGCAATACAATTATATTGACAATTTGGACATGCACACCCAGGGAATCATATGAATTTGAGATCTTAATGAGATAAACCTTAAAAGGCCCCATTCATGCCATAGGAGGAGAAGACAAAAATGAATCATGAGACAGGAATACTTGTTTACGGTCCAACGTGGCACCACAAAGTCCCAGCAGCTTATCCTGGAGCGGGTGAGAGGCAGGCAGAGATCACGGCCCAAGCCAGGGCATAGGAGGGTGAGGTTGCTGGTTCTATTATGAGAGGAATCGCTCGAGGGATAATGAGAGTGGCAATCTACGTGGCACATCCTTCTCCTGCAGACCAAGATTTGGGGCCGCTCCCCCTTTCAACCCCTCGGCTCTCGTCCCGTCCCATGACGTCACTTGGCCCCTGCCCGCTCCACACTCATTGGTGGGTCTGGCATCAATGAAGCTGAGGCCCCGCCCTGAAGCTTCTCAGCTCACCTTGAAGGTTCGAAAATGGCAGAACCATGCCAAAACTTGTGCCTCAGTCTGTCCGCATGGCCACTTTCGTTACAAAGAACATAAAGGACAGATTACAAAAGCTAAAACATTAAACAGGGCTCAAAGGTCCTCTGACATGCAAAACTTTTTGGTTATTTATATATTAACTTGACCTTCCTGGTGAATAAATCACCTGTTTTTTCTTTTAAATCAAAAATGGGATACTTAGAGCAATATTTCGATCATTTCTGGTGCTTTTCACAACTTGCTATGCCCTGCCCCTAAAAAAAGTTGACTTCAGCAAATCGCAGCGTTGACGTCACATACAGAAACTCGCAGAGTGGATTGACTTGAGATCTCCAGAGTCTAGACTCGTCCGATAAATCCGTCGTCCGTCCGACTAGGCCGATAAATCTGACGTGCTGTAGCTTTCTTTTATTATTCTCTTTTCTTCATCGTTTTCTACTCTTTTCTCTCTCTCTCTCTCTCTCTCTCTCTCTCTCTCTCTCTCTCTCTCTCTCTCTCTCTCTCTCTCTCTCTCTCTCTCTCTCTCTCTCTCTCTCTCTCTCTCTCTCTCTCTCTCGTGCAGCCTGTGGCTGCTGGTTGCATCATTGGTTGGGACGCGGCTATGCCGCTGATGCAGGGTCCCTCTTACCAGTACACTGGTGCTCATTTTGCCGACCTCGGAAGGATGGCAGGCTGAGTCAACCTCCTGGTGTATTTTAATTCAGCGGCCAACGGGACTTGAACTCAGGACCCTAGGATCCCAAGCCGCCACCCTCACCACGAAGCCAACACCAGGCTTATTGTTTTCCACTGGTGCTACATGACAACAGTAGGAATAAAAAATTTTAAAATGCAACAGAACGTCAGATTTATCGGACGACTCGAGACAATTGCTTCACAAGGTGTGTTCTGCACACAAGTTTTCACCATTCCAAACAGCGAGATTGCTTCGTTTTATGCGTGGAGAGATACGGCCGATGACATGCGCCGGCCTTGCTTGTGATTAATTTGCCGCGGAGAACTATGTCCGCTGCGCTGCGCTGCGTTGGTCACGTCACCTCACTAAAATATTTCTGATATCGAGCAGTATGCAAGTCGAATTTACATTATTGAATTACGAATAGGATTTAGTCTAACCAGTTGTTATTGCCAAGTCTTCCTTCGATGTCCTCCCGACCATCATGAACGCCGGGAATTTCATCGTCATTTTCCTCTGCTTGTCCTGCTTCAGGCTCGAACTGCTAAGGCCGTATTTCATTTCCAGCTGCCTGAACTTCACCTCCCGCGACTACGTTATCCGACAATTCTCCATGTGATTCAGACCAAAATCCTTCATTTCTCTCACACTCACTGCCGTTACCAGACAAATGAAAGTCCATGCCATCCATTATTCAAAACCAAATGTTCGATTTTTTTTAAAGCAGAAATGAACGAAGTGATTGAGTCAACCAATCAAATGTGGAAACACACAGAAAGCCAATAGAATCACGTAGACCACCAACCCGAGTAATTAACGTGCAGCCTTTGACATACTGTACGTGACGTCATGTGGGTTACACCCCTTTCAGGAGAATTTTTAGGGGCGTTCCCGAAGAGGTTTGTTTTTTTAATTTTACATTTTACAGAATGAGTATTGTGAAAAAAACATTGTCAGCTCTGAAATCACGATGAAAATCTCCTATAGGACATATATAAATGAAATTTCAGTACTTTTGCGTGTCAGGGGACCTTTAAGGGAGAAGCAGTTTGGTTTTAGACACAAACATTAGGAGGGGAGAAAACAGGCTTCCGATACAAATATCGACGCATATTCTATTACAATTAATTTACTTCACTCTTATGCTGAAGCATGCACTATGGAAATAACTATTTCTAAGATTCACATTTTTTTAACCCTGAGAAGTCATCATTAGGATGGAGAGAAACAGGTACGAAAAACTTGGACACAAGCAACACTGAAGTGAATAAAGAAACAGGCAGACAAAAAGTTTACAAAATTACAAAAGCTCATGGGTACCATGGCCCTGAAAGACTAGAGATAAGCATATGATTTGACTGACTCAGGGAGATATTTCCACATATGACAGAAAATGGGTGATAAAGGAATGGAAGCGAGTTGAATATGGTAACAACAAGATTGCTTGAATAATGTGTGTGACCTGGAGAAGCTGGGGACGAGCAGAGGAAAAAAGTATCACAACCCTCCTCCCCCCGACTTGCTTCAACGAGAGTGAAGAAGACCCTGAGTCTCACCATCTTTGTGAGAGATAATAAGTCTGAGGGCCTTAGACTTGTCATAACCAGAGAAGCTTGGTGAATTGCAGTTGAACGAGAGTTACGAGACAAATGTGGAGAGCCATATGTTATGGCAATGTTGCAATGGCAACTTGTGCAATACGAATGGACAGCCCACAACACTGCCGACCATTCCTATTGTGTTGACCACATTAATAACTGGAAAAGAAAAACCTCTCAACATAATTATGACATCACAGATCAATAACTTTCAGGTAAGGGTAGCATAACAAGCTAAAACATTCTAGTACCTTCCGGAATACTTCAAACAGCTTCTGTTTACTCTTCTGCAGAGAAGAGCTATTGCCAGAGAGCATATGAGATCAAACAAGTGATGTAAACAGTTTGTAATTTACCAACTGAACTTAAATTAATCCCATTACAGAAATGTTCACCTGTTTGGCATTGTGGCTTGCAGACTTTTTTTTCCATACTCTTTAACATATCCAACTGCAACTTGGTATACATGGGTTTATTAGCCGCCGTTGGACTTGGTCTGAAACGGAGGCTTATGGATTTGGTCTCGATTTTCGTGTCTGTGTGTGGATATGTATGGATCGATTTTATTCGTACTTAGCTCAAAGACAACACATGATGGAAGACATTCGCAAATAATTTTGTTTCGCAATGCAATCAAAGATGGCCGACTGGCAGTCATTTTAGTTGTAAAAATGTCAATGTTGAACACGTCCGCAACCATTTCTCAGAGGTGCATTTACCGATGTTGTTCAAACTTGGCGTACAGATAATGAATGAGGGCATACATCCGTGTGTCATTTTCTTTTGAGATCAGATCAAAGATGGCTGACTGGAGGCCATTTTGTTACTTAAACGTGTCCCAAACCATTTTCTGAACATGCGTATGGTCCGAATTTGTTCAAACTTGGCACAAACACGTCCATGATGATGGCGTACACAGGCATCTCACTTGATTTTGTGATCTGATCAAAGATGGTCGACTGGTGGCCATTTTAGTTGTAAAAAAAAAAAAAACACCTGGAATTGAACTTTTCCTCAAGCATTTCTCAGACATGTATTTACCGATCTTGTTGAAACTTGGCAAACAGATCATGAATGATGGCTTATGTGTGCACCTCATTGTTTTTCGAGATAAGATCCAATATGGCCGACTGGCAGCCATTTTGTTACTTAAAAGTGTCCCCAACCATTTCTCGGACATGCATGGTCAGATTTTGTTCAAACTTGGCAAATGTCACATGCCACAAATGTTCTTGTATGTCACATGACCACTCAAATCAGTTGCGCATTCACATAAATCTAGTAAACATGGGCTTGCCCTTTAACTCTATAAAACAAAATTACAAAAACCACAGAGGCTATGACATCTTTTTTTTTTCCTCATTGTTATGATAAGTTACAAAACAAGTTGAGTTTCAGGGTGTTTCATTAATTTTTCAGACTTTTGCCCTTTTTAGACTTCGAAAATACCACATGGGTAGGGGGACATGTATTACAAAGCAATTCTCACTCTGGTTTACTAATGCCCTTGTAATTCGTGTGAAATTACATTGATTTCTCCTAATTTCTCTCTTTTATACATTGTGATTTTATCTGTAAACATAGTACAGTTAAAAAAAAAAATAATTGAAATACGCGTTTTTCAAACACGTGTTTTAAGTCTCATCTGAATTTCAGTTTGCGTGCATATTTTGTCTCTTAAAACAGTTATGTCTCGACCAACAAGGTCACTCCAACAGGGTGATATGTTTTTCCTGATGTTTATGAGGGCAGTCCATTTTCAAGGGGAACGGGCTGCAATGATGGTTTCATGACCTCAACGGAAATGATAAATAAACCTTGGTGCTGCAAGATAGTTGGTGGTGGTAAACGTTAATAAATAATGAAACCTGATGGTGTAAATGGTCAGAGACGCACCATCGACTTATGACTTGAAGTTCAAATCTCCATTGACGGCAGGAGGGCACTTACGTAGTATACGTGTAGCGGGAGTGTGCAGTCAAAATGTTTTTCCCCAGTGTCGGAGTGTTGGTCAAAATGTATTCCCCCTGTGGCCAGGAGTGACTCGGCGTAGGTGTTAGTCTTTTCCATGTAGTTCCCAGCCCGTGTGACACATTCCTTCCCAACGTTTCCTGATGCCATTGAAAGCCGGTCGTTATTTTTTTTTCCCTGCGAAAACTTTTTGAAAATGGAATGACCTTTTTGACCCCCTTTTGAACAGCGGCATTGTTATTGCCATTTTAAAGTTTGAAATGTGCGATTTGCTGATGGTAAAAGAAGCTGAGTCTAACGTGCCTTGGGCCGAGAGATTATGGAGCATTCGGAACATGCTGCGATGTTTATTCACTGCTGTGTTGCCAAATCTGGCTCTTTGGAGACTTCTGACGACGCGTTCCATGGAAAGGTTCCAATGGCAGGTTCCCTTTTATCTCGCCGTATCCTTGCCAAACGCATACAATTTGCACTCTCCACGGGGCAGCGTGCTCGGCTGGGTGATGTTTCCCTGCGGATGTAATGTACGAGTGTATGGAAGTAAATCTAATATTTGGTGCAGCATCTGAAGGGAGGAATGCAGTTTGAAACATGCCTTTCAAGGTGGTGGGAATGTCAATATGGCTGTCCCACCGGTTTACATGTGCTTGAAGATGTGCAAAGTTTACAATTTGTATTTAGCCCACATCCATACATTCCGATTTTCCATGCATGGGCAATTTTAAGTTGAGGTGGACAAGACGGATACAGAAGGGAACTCTCAGGATGTTGTCTTGAAGACCTGGAGGGAACAATGAGGTTGAAGAAGATGTGGAAGTTGGTTCCACAGTCAGGAAAAAATAGCAGAAAGTGCAAGATTAGAAAGGAGGTGGTAGAAGACAGAGAGACAACTGACCTATCTTTGCAAACCCTTGCCTTTATGTTACATATTGTGCTGTATTATGTGGGGAAAATGGTGCAATTTATCACTATCCTTTCCTTGTACATCCATCAAATTCCCCTTCATTCCCCCTCTCCTTACTCCTATCTCATAAAGCCTTCTTTCCCTTTTCTCTTCTCTCCTCTCCTTCCAAACTACCTCACCCCCCCTCCTTTTTTCCTATTCTCTTTCCTTTCATATGTCTAGCCTAGGTTCTCTTCTTGACACGACTATATGCTGTCGAATCGGTGCTTTGCAGACAGGTGTGTCGTCCTTCGGATGGACGTTGAAATCGATGCTTACTGGTACCTGAAATAATTACAAATTCCTGCACATCCAAAGTGGAGGCATGCTGATGAGAACAGAACACCGACCGTGATTAAACAAAATTCACTCTTTAAGCTTCCTCCTGTAGGACGGGGGAAGGCTTAATGCTGTTGTACGATTTGTTTGTGTGACAAGGACGAATTGATTTGATTTTGGTGAAGATCTGAATCCAGATCTGGATAAAAGAATGATTTAATCTTTAAGGTGATTCTTCATCATGAAGAGATAATTATGGCCAAAACCGATATGTAGCATGATATTTGAAAAATGTATTGGGGTCCGATGTGTTCTCATGGATCAGGCATTGCGAGATGGAGGTACACACTCTACCAAGTGCCCTTCTCGTTTCTTCTTTTGTGGATGTGGATGGGCATCCAGATCGTTCTTCATCAGTGACACTTGTGCGACCGTTTTTGAACATGGTAATCCAATCATACACACTCCGTTGCAGTAAAGCACTGTTTCACATATTGTGCTGAAAGTCTGTGATGGATTTCCGCCCCTGGTACACCTTCAGCCCACAAAAATCGTATCACTGCACGCTGCTCTTCTTTGGTGCAAACGGACAACCGAGCGGTCATGTTAACTCCCTTATCATGCCAAGTGACGTTTTGTGACAATCCACTAAATCAAGCCTCTGAGGAACTAGAGGACAGTGATGAGGACTGAAATTGTAACCAAAACTGCCATTATGTAATGTTCACAAATAAATGTTTCAGTGGCACCAGGTGTTCAGTGATTTTGGTTCAGATGGAAAATTTATTGATTGTTGCACTCTTGAATTTTGCCGCCATCTTGGTTTTCATGTTAAATACTGTTCCGATCTAAATTTTATTGATACCAGTGGATTGCTGATCCATTAAATCCATGGACCAGAACCAACAATTATGTTTTTATCACAATTATTGAAGAAGTTATAGCTGTTTTAGTTATTTCAAAGCCCGGTGGTGGCCATCTTGAAAATGACTGTTTTAACCCATTTCCGGATGTCAGATTTTGGTAGACTTTTTATGTTGATCAGTATATCCAGTAGGAATGAAAACCACTGAAAAACCTTTTGTTGCAATTTATGGGTCAGGTGGATATTTTGACCCGTCTATATAACGACACAACTACTGACTGACTGCTCAAGGTTGAAACTGCTTCACAATGGCGCAAAGAGTTCTTGCTTGTACCTGCAAGTACAAAAAGCAATACAATGTGGTCAACACAATACAGTTTTTAATAAATCATTGCAGATACTTTTTGACTCACCCATGTAGATAAGATAGCCCTTCCCTTATGTCTAGTGCATTTAGGAAACAAAATGCGTTGCGACGGTTTTCAGGAAGGTCTTATTCCTATTCTTTAATCTATTTTACTTTACTTTAATTCACACAAGACCTCCTACATCACACAAGCATGCAGGCCACAGCAGCAATCAGCTCATTTGTCTATGCGCGCAGCATGCCACTTCACATTTAAACGTCATGCTATTCTCCAATGACACATCACTTCAGACCTTCGCCATGCTCAGACCCCAGCATCACAGCATCTCAAACACCATTGCAACACCTTCATAATAATTCCCACATCATCGGACAACAATCCATGCTGTGGCCTGCACCCAAGCTCGCCGACATTCACCATTGACGCCACAATCTCGACCACAACTGTGATCACCATCACAAACTGGCCACACTACAATCACTATACTGTACCACCACTGTCATCGCTCAACCACCATCATCACCAATGACCACCACGAGATGACAAAGTGGCCCGTATCCTTATAGATACTCGGGACTGGACGTTCTGGCATCAAGCTCGGGGCACAACTGTGCACTGGGTGCAGTTCAACATCATGGGGATATCCCTCAACAACTACTGAGTCTTTTGCTCAACTACAGTCCCCATTTGGTGTCCAGCACATGTTTGTGGCCAGAGAGCGCCGCCAGATGCGATCATCCTATGTTATTCCAGGAGCTCCTTCGTGGGGAAAAGCATGGAACAAATAAGTCTATTTCTGATGAGAAATCCTCGCTGGGGCGGGGCCAACACAGTGGTTCGAGTCCATGCGCCAGTGAGGGCCCAGGGAAACCCCATTGCTTAGCCTGTTCTGATCTCAAGTGCTGTCCCCGCTGGGGAAGTGTGACAGAAAGCTCTCTGATCTGGCCCTCTTCTCTTGCCCACCCTTCTCTCGTCTGGCCTGCCCACTCTTCTTCTTATTCTTTGCATCGTAGAGTTATGAAGCAGTGCAATGGAGTGGAATGAGCAGATGAGCCAGATACCAGATGGAGTGCAATGAGATAGGATAAACATTTACACGGACAGACCTCACACGTCACTAAGACTATCTCCTCACACACTCTTTACGTTGTATCCAAAACTCCAATGACCTACATCTTTACAAATTCCTCTCTTCCTCATCCGCCAATCACTGCACAGCTCACCGAGTAACACCTCAAATCACACATTGTAGATAACCCCCAGTTTTCCTTCCTACTCACCCTCCTAGGTGACTGGGAAGCATGGCCCATCGGCCACGCCAGGTACAAACGATTTAACAAACACCTCATTCTTTTCTCTCTTTCTTTGCTCTAACTTTCTTCGGGGTTTGCGTCTAATTGCTCCTCTCATTTTTGAATAGGATAAGTCTGTGTAAGTGTTAGGTCAGAATAGCTATGCCCTGTGTCTTTGTCTCGTAAATACTTGCATTTCTTTTGCTGCACCTCATCAATCCTTGCATTCCCCTGCTGTACATATTGCTTTGTAATAAAATCTTTGATTAATGCCCCACATGCCCTTTCCTCCCCTTATAAATAAACCTGCTTTTTCCATCACACATTTTCCTCCATTGGTCCAGTATAGTCCACACGCAGCTAATGGGGAAGTTTTGCCCCACCAATCGGCTCTTGTTGGCCAGTGTGTACTCAGATCCTCTCAGCTGCACCTGCTCCAGTAAGTAATTAGAGTACGCATTGAGGGCACGAGACCCCCCCTTGGTGCAGCCATCCACAGGTAAGGTATCATGCGAAGAAGTGTAGCCCTGCCAGATTGGCAGTACCAATTGATGCTCATCGTTGCTTAGCAAGACAGAGTGCAATTAAATAGGATAAACATTTACATGTGCAGACCTTCTCACACATGATTAGGATGATGATCCGTGCTCGGGGCCTCAGGACCGGGTGTTCGGGAGGAACTCATGTGCTTCTCCTCGTGGCAAAACTCGAATCCCGGATCCGACACTATATTACCGATATAAATGCAAGTTTCACAATTGTGTCTGAATGGGGTAAACTTCGTAACCACAGCATGCATGATGCTGAATGATACCTCATTTAATAGCTGTTGGGTCCAGATAGTGCATGCAGAAGTCTAAAAATACCAATACTCATGCAATTTTGAGTTATGTGCATTTTTATTATGCACATGAGTGGTGTATATGCTCAGAGTTGCTGGTTTGCACACCTACCATAAGAAAAATATAATATAACCACAAACTATGCAGTCAAGTCTGTATGACTTATAATTCCCTTTTTGTCAATTTACTCCACCAGGAAACCTAAACAGTCTTAACGGTTAGTGACAATTATGCCATCAAAGGACATTCCTAGTAAGCTCCAAAAATATTCCACACTCCATTGGGAACTAATTCCCTAAAAAACGGAATGTGGGACTCCTTACGTATGCTTCCACTTTCTTTTCTTGCACATGTGACCCGACTATATAAGAGACTATATAAGTGCGGAGAAGAGAACGCACTCACATGGTGGCAATGCCTTGTGTGAACGGAAGCACAAAGTTTTCCGAGCAATGTATAGGCTCAGAGTCGCCGGTTCGCACACCTAACGGAAGGTAAAAATAATAATATAACCACAAACTATTCAGTAAACTCCATCCAATGTATATTTTTATTTTTTGTCGATGTGCTTTACCAAGAAACTTTCGCAGTCTTAACAGTTCGTGACTATTACGCGAAACTGGGGTAGGGAGGGGTGTTTTTGAGGACTTGAAGTCACATTTTACATTATGCAGAATTTCCAAAGATTCCTGCCATTACAGTACATTCAGAAAGTATACTCACCCCTCAACTTTTGTCGCATTTTGTTGTGTTACAGCCTAAATTTAAAATGGATTAAATTTAAATTTTTTGTCACCGAGTGACAATATGCCATAATGATAAAGCGAAAATATGTCTTTAGAATTTTTTTCCGAATTAATTAAAGATTAATAGCTGAAATGTTTTGTTTTGCATCAATAAGTATTCAAACCTTTTGCTTTGACACTCCAAACAACATGTCGACAACATGACTGGGGTCCATCTGTGGCCAAATCAATTGATTGGACACAATTTACAAAGAAACACCTTTCCATATAAAGGTCCCACAGTTAACAGTGCATGTCAGAGCAGAAACACTACCATAAGGTCCATGGAACTGTCCATAGAACTCTGAGATAGAACTGTGAGGAGACATAGATCTGGGGAAGGGTATAAAACAATTTATAAGAGTGTTGAAAGTTCCCAAGAGCACAGTGAGCTCCATCATTAGGAAAGAGAAAGAATATGGAGCGACCCAGACTCTTTCTAGAACTGGCCGTCCAACCAAACTGAGAATCTGGAGAAGAAGAACTTCTGTCAGGGAGGTGACCAATAACCCAATGACCACTGACAGAACTACAGGGTTCCTTGGCTGAGAAGGGAGAACCTGCCGGAAGGACAACAATCTTTGCAGCACTTCACAAATCTAGGCTTTATTGGACAGTGGCCAGACAGAAAACACTCCTGAGAAAAAGGGACATGACAGCATGCCTGGAGTTTGCAAAAAGGCACGTGAAAGACTCTGAGAACAGGAGGCAAAAGATTTTGTGGTCTGAGACGAAAATTGAACTCTTTGGCCTGAATGCAAAGTGCTATGTCTGGTGGAAACCGAGTACAGCTCATCACCCATCTAACACCATCCCTACCGTGAAGCATGATGGCGGCACTTTTCAATGGCAGGGACTGGAAGACTTGTAAGGATAGAAGGAACCATGAATGGAGCCAAATACAGGCAAATCCTTGAGGAGAACCTGCATCAGAGTGTAAAAGACCGAAGACTGTGGCAAAGATTTACATTCCAACAGGACAATGACCCCAAGCACATAGCCAAAGCAACACTGGAATGGCTTCAGAACAAGAATGTGAAAGTCCTTGAGTGGCCCAAGCAAAGCCCAGACTTGAATACCATTGAGAATCTGTGGTAAGACTTGAAGATTGCTGTTCACTGATGCTTCCCATCCAACGTGACAGAGCTTGAGAAAATCTGCAAGGAAGAATGGGAGAAAATCCCCAAATCTAGATGTGCAAAGCTGATACAGACATACCCAAGGAGACTCAAAGCTGTAATCGCTGCCAAGGGTGTTTCTACAAAGTATTGACTCAGGGGGTTGAATAGTAACTTATGAAAGACATTTCAGCTTTTTTATTTTTAATTAATTTTTAAAAAATCTAAAAACTTATTTTCACTTTTATTTGCCATTATCATGTGCACTGTCGATCGATGACAAAATTTTAAATTTAATCCAATTCAAATCCAGGCTGTAACACAACAAAATGGGACAAAGTCAAGGAGTGTGAATACTTTCTGAATGCACTGTATGCTGTTTCAGGACATTCCTAGCAAACTCCCTAAACATGCTATACTCTGTTGAGAAGGAATTCCCTTACAACAGCCCAGGACATCTGCTCATACCTATATAAATGCAAGTTGCCCAATTGTGTCTGGTAAATGTCATAACCACGGCACATAGAATGCTGAATGATACCACATTTAAGAGCTCTTTGGCCCAGACAATGTATACGTAGGACTACAACCATCGATATTTACACAATTTTGAGTTATGTGCATTTTTCTGGCTAGGTTGCACACATGTGTATCAGCTCAGATCCGCTAGTCTGCACACCTGCCGGAAGTAAAAAAAAAAAAGTAACTACAAACTATTCAGTGTAACAAATTCTGTCCAACGTGTAATTACCTTCTCATCCATTTACTTCACCAAAAAATCTGAGCAGTCTTAAGAGTTTGTGACTATTATACAAACCTAGGGTTGAAGTTGAAAGTTGAAGCAGCTTTAAAAGTTGAAACAAAAAGGGGGAGTTGTGGACCTGTGATTGAGGACTTGAAGAAGAAAGCTGAAGTGGAGGATAGAGAGCTGGGGTAGGTAGGGGCATGGCAGAGAAGGGGACAAAGTTGGGAAAGGGGGGGTTGAGGCTTTGGGGGGCAGGATTAAGGACTTGGGGTTGGGAGTGGCTTGCGGCTTTGAGGTCTTCTCCCAGATTCAAAGCCCAGAATTCCCACAGCCCAGAACGCCCAGCCAACTGTCTGACCTCCCGCACCACCCCCCCCCCCCCCCCAGAGAGCGAGCTCACAGCCATTGGCGCAGCAACGGGCAGCCAAAGGTGAAACCAGATCGGGAGAGGTGCCCGTGAGAATGCCTGCCTTGGTGCTTCAGGAAAGGAAAACACATTCAATAAGCTGTCATTCTCTTTTATCTCGTGTTTCCCAAATGTGTCTGCCCTAGGTTAAGTAGAGCTAAAAATAACCGATATACTGTTACAGCCAGTTAAGTGCACCATTCCATTAGCTCTGTGTCTTGTGATTCCATTTTACCTCCTGTGACCCCATTCCCATTATTTATTTATAAAACGTGATTGTTTTTAAACAATTTGCTGTGTATATTTAGCCATGGTTCTGACCTCCAGCGGAAGTCAACAATACTTTGAGAGGAGTCAGTCAATCACTCCAATAAATTAAAGAATATAGACACATATCTTCAATATTATGAAAAATTTGTGTGTGAAATCGTGATTTCAGAATGTTTGGCATTGACTCATACTTTTGCACCCCACTCTCGTTATATATATATATATATATATATATATATATATATATATATATATATATATATATATATATATATATATATATATATATATATATATATATATATATATATATATATATACACACATATACAAACACAAATGATTGACCCCTCCCATTACATGCTCATCGAGCCAAAGTAGCTGCATAAAGCAGCCCAAAAAAAACTTACGCAAGGTAAGTGCTAAATGCTGTTTCGAACCCTCAACAGAGTTCCTCAACCGGACCAGTTTCAACACTTATTGGTTTCATCACTGAATGTCTTTATAGTTGTTGAGGAACTCTGGGAAGAGTTCGAAACAGCATCAGCATTTGGATTGTGTAAAAGTCTTCTTGGGCTGCTTCATGCAGCGACTTGGGCTGGAGGAATGTGGAAGGGACCAATCATTTATATAATCCTAACCACCTGGGTGTAGTCAATTCAGTGAGAGCTGATTGTCTATTCCCTCCATTCACAGGTGAGAGATGTGGGTGGGACTTTCATATCTATATATATTGTAGAATTCGCGCCCGCCCATCGTGCGAACGACCGCGTTTCACCAATAGCAGCCGGTTCGCCCACCGAACACCCGGCCACTTGGCAAGGCCCGAGCTCGACCGCGGCTACGCGGTCCTCCCGGACAATCGAGTCGTGACTTTCTGCAATGGCGTCAGAAACCAGTCATGGATGGGTTTTCAATCCCACCACAACCTTGTCCGTACCCTACCCGCGCTCCAGGGTCCGATCGCCAAATCTTCGATTTACCTAATTATTCGCGCAGGTAGGTTACTGAGAGGTTGTACCTCAACGGGACCGCTTGGAAACGAGCCGCTTAAGCAGCTCGCTTCTTTTTGGGATAATATCGCGCAGTCCCGTTGGACCCGATCACTTTACGGGCTATTTAAAAGCCAACTATATTCCGCAATACAAGATGACATTTCAATGGGGGCATGGACGCAACGAACAGGTTTACATTTAAACGAGCACATTTATTTACTCTACGTGTGCAGGAACAATCATGCAGTCATTCAAAAACACCAACATGCACGGACACAGAACAAGCAATGGATGCGGCACGGCACGTGGGCAAGACAAAGCGCTACAACAGTCTATAAGCAATTATTAATGTACAGTCACTTACACAGTTTTACTTACGGGACTCGGCGCTACAACATTCATTCGAAAGAAAATCAAGAAAAAGACCTCGTCAAAGGCAATGGGGTCAGACTGGACCTCTTGGGTCTTTATGGCGTGGGACTTGGCAGACCGAACGAGTCCCACGAGACCGTTGCAGGTTACCTGCACCCTCGTGGTGTCTGGCTTGGGCAGCTTGCGTAGCCGCGGTCGAGCTCGGGCCTTCGGTGTGGCAGGCGAGCTCTCTCCGGCTCTCTCCACACGAACGCGCTTGGGCGACCCGCGATGCTCCTTCCCCACGGCAGCTAGCGTAGCCGCGGTCGAGTTCGGGCCTTGCCAAGCGGCCGGGTGATTCGGTCTCGGTCGGCAACTCGTTTGAGAGGACCGAACGGGTCTTTGCTCTCTTGGAGTTGATGCTCTGTAAGAACCCGTCCGTCCCTCAGTGATGCTCGAACTACGCCGAAGCCCGATCACCTCGGACCGCCTGTCGCTGGCTGGCGAGCTCTCTCCGGCTCTTTCCACACGAAGTCAATATATATATATATATATATATATATATATATATATATATATATATATATATATATATATATATATATATATATTGACTGCTTTTGACATTTGTAAGTGGTGCATGCTTGAGAGCCTCATTGCTATGCATTGCTGTCGATGCTATCGCTGATGATTCACCAATAAGTGATGAAACCAGTCCGGTAGCTGAGGGGAATGTATCGCATTGGGATTGTCATATGTGTTCTATGTGTGAACGTCTTTATAGTTTTTTAGGAACTCTGGGAAGAGTTTGAAACAGCGCTTAGCACTTACCTTGTGTACGTCTCATGAGGTTGCTTTATGCAGCTACTTTAGCTGAAGGAACATGGGAAGGGTCAAACATTTATATTGTTACGGCTGTGGAAATTCGCAAACCACCATTCAGGGCCGTAGGTGAGATAACTCTAAGTACATGTGTAGTTAGCCCCAAACCCGTTGTTTAGAGGGAATAAATGTGATTCGTTCGGGCTGCGGCACTTTGAGATAGCGGTTTTTCTGTTCTATCTTTATTTTGAACCAACCACGTCTCACCCGCCATAACCATCAAACCACCACCAAAAACCCTCCACCACCCTCACCTCTCTCCTTCTATGGCCATTCCCGCACCACCTGTGAACACTGAGCATCGGGCTGTCTTGGGCTCGTTCAAGATACGCACCGAGCCGTGAGTGCAAATAGCGGCCTTTCCGAGGGAGAATTCGGATCAAGAATGCTACACGCCCACTTCTGATTCGTCCAATCAGCAAGCGAGGAGCGGCTTGGCCCCGCCTTCAGGCGCGTCCATGTGAAATCAAAATATGCAAATTCTAGGATCAGGGGAGGTTCACGCCCACTTTTCCTCCGACCAATGGGCGAGTGTGGCTCCGCCCCCGAGCTCATCCTGATCCGGAAATTTGCATATTGGTTCTCCTGCCGGCCGATAAAACGCCGAGCGCAAGGCGAATCGTGGGAGAGTCAGTTTTGGTGGCAGAGAGTTTAGGAAGAGAGTGAGAGTTTTGGTAAGAGAGTCATCGGGCGGAGTGTGGCAGCGGCGGAGTGTGGCAGAGAGTGGAGTCGGGTGGCGAAGGCATCGAGTTGGGTTCTGCAGTCGGCTGAGGAGAGTTGGGGGAAGAGGCCAAGGAGCTCGGGTCCGAGGCGAGAAGGACGGCGGTCGGCGACGAGGTCGCGGTGGGAGATCGCTCGTTGCGGGACCTAAGCCAGCCAGCCATTCTCCCTCCCCCAGAGCATCAACAATTCCCCCTTTTCCCCCGCGCTGAGATAGTGCAACCAAGGGGGCCCCGTTGCCACCCCACTCCAAACGTCATGCCAACGAAACCCGCGAAGGAGCACGGAGTCGGGGCACAGCCACGCGGCCACGTCTGCGGCTCGTCCGCCAACGCACCACGAGGACGCGGGTAGGACCTACCCGGTCTCGTGGACCTGGCCGCTCCTTCAGGTCCCGCGCACATATTGGCCTACAGGCCCGTCTGCCCCCTTGTCTATGAGGGTGGCTTCTTTCCTTTGCTTTTGAGTAAATGTGGGTTGGCGCCTTGTCTTGTAAAGTAGAACTCTGTAAGTGTTGCCGTGTGTACGCGTATTCGGTTGTAACTCTGCGTCGTTGTTTCTTTTGTTTTCCTGATATAGGTGCATTCTGACTGTTTGGCTGTATATGTGTGCTTTCCGTGTGTCGCGTAATAAATGTGCATTGTGTGAACTGTTTTCCCGTTTCGCTTCGTCTTTTCTTTATTGACCCTCCATCCTGCTTCATGTAAAAGGATTCGTAGTGGGCTTAATACGCCCGCTAATTAATCGGAACCATCGAGGCCGACGATAACACCGCTCCGTTATCCCGATAGCATGGAATGGACTGCTTAAGCGGTTCGTGTCCGGAGTCAGCCTGCGGCGAGGTACGATCGCCCGGTCGACCATCCGCGCAAGTACTTAGGTAGATCGAATTTGGCGAGCAACCCTATCCTGCGCGGGTGGGCAATTGGCATGGTCATGGTTGGGTTAAACCCCCATCCGTGACTAGCTCCCGGCGTTGTTCTGAGAGGGTCACGACAGAATTGTCCGTTCCGGTGGGCGATGCGGCCGCCATTCGAGTTGAGCGGCCGATCGCACGCCGGCGGGCGCGAATTCGCAAGAATATACTCCTAGCCACCTGGGTGCAGTCGATTAGGTGAGAGCTGATTGGCTATTCCCTCCATTCATAGGTGAGAGATGTGGGTGGGTCTTTCTTCATAAATGTATATATATATATATATATATATATATATATATATATATATATATATATATATATATATATATATATATATATATATATATGTGTGTGTATATATATATATATATATATATATATATATATATATATATATATATATATATATATATATATATATTTATATATATATATATATATTTATATATATATAAACATTGTTACGGTTGTGGAAATTCAGAGAACACCATACAGGTTTCCCAGAGATCAGTTATGTCAATTAGTGTGTGTTCAGATTAGATTTCCCCACCGATGCTTAACGGGCAATTATTTGTGTGCAGGGCTGTGTATCTTCAGTTAGCCGTTATTCTTTTGCTATCGTTATTTTGGACCAACCGCATCTCAACAACCACAGCCACCTTCTCCACAACTGCCTTCACAACAACCACCACCAACTACATCTCCACAACGCCAACCACGACATCTCGCCATCTCCTCAACAACCTCTCATCAAACCTCTCCACAACGAAAACATCGCTCTCATCAACCATCTCCACAACGACCACCACGACATCCCCTCACCACCTATGCCACAACAAACATCGTCTCACCTTCATCTTCATGAACGCCGCCATCTTGTTTCCAGCAACAGCGTCCTGAACGAACAACATCTCTGCCACCAGACGCGGAGACTCCTTCATTGGGGCGAGGGTCGATGATTTCACCCACGTCCGCTCTCTCCGAGCTTCGCGACAAATCGGATCAAAAGATAAAAAGGGACGGAGCCAGTGGGGGGTCAGAGGTGAGAGATCGGAGATCAAACCTCGCCTCACGGATCCAATATAAGGGCGCGCAGAGACGCCAAGTGATCAGTTGTGTGGAGTCGCGTTGGGAGCTGGGTCAGTCTGGAGTCTGCAGTCGGTAAGGAGCTGGAGAGAGCGGAGGAGACTGGAGCTAGGAGCGCAGCCTGCCGTGCCGTGCCGAACAGTGGGTCGCTGGAGAGGCCGGAGAGGAGTCAACAACCAGCAGCATAACGGTCCGAGGTGATCGGGCCCCGGGACAGTCCAAACGACGCTGAAGAACGGGCAGGCTCTTAAGAGAGCATCAACTCTGAAAGAGCAAAGGCCCGTTCGTTCCTCTGAGGCGGTCGACAAGGCCCGATCGACCGGGCCGCACGATGAGGCCTGGGCCGAGCCGCGGTCACGCCAGCTGCCGTGTGGATGGGACGTCAAGGAGCACCCAGCGAGTCGCCACGAAGGCGACAGGAAACCAGCGCGGTCTCTCAGAGCTTTTGCGATCTCCACAGCTCCGTGACTTATAAAGACCCACGAGGTCCAGTTCTGCCCTCTTGCCTTTTCTGGGGTTTTTCTTTGCATGAATGATGTGGCGCCAAGTCCGTTAAGTAAAACTGTTAAGTGCATGTGTGTACATAATAAATAGACTGTTGTAGTTATTGGTCTTGCTCGTGTTCTGTCCCATACGTGCATTGGTTGTATACATGACTGCATGATTGCATACGTGCATTGGTTGCAGACATGACTGCATGACTGCTTACAGGTGTGAAATAAATGTCATGGTTTAAATGTTCACCCGTTCGTTGCGTCCTTTCCGTCATTGAACTGCCATAATTGAGTTTGGAATATAGCTGGCTTTTTAATAGCCGATAAAAGAATCGGGTCCAGCAGGGCTTCGCGATAATACCCCGCTCGGTTATCACAAAACGGAGCGAGCTGCTTAAGCGCTCGTTTCCAAGCAGGCCCCGTTGAGGTACAGTCTCTCGGTAGTCTGCCCGCACGATTAATTAGGTAAATCGACCATTCGGTGATCGGACCCTGTAGCGCGAGTAGAGTATTGACAAGGCTGTGGTGTGATTAAAGATATGCCCGTAGCTGGATTTCGGCGTTGATCCGAAAGCTGCGACGAGGTTTGTCCGTTCGGTGGGCGAGGCGGCCGTCATTGGTTAGAAGCGGTCACCCGCACGCCGAGCGGGTGGGAAACCACAACAATATATATACTCTACTGGTCTAAAGTTTTAGGTCGGGTCAGGGAGAGGAGCATGCGCCAGAGCAGCGCGTTGCTGCATCCACTTTCCACCGGTACTCCAGGGGCCTCCGTCTGGCCATCCCCCTGGCAGATGCCTGGCCAAACCCAATCTCCTTGAGATGCCAATCAACCTGCTGCAACCATGAGGCACGTGGTCGGCCCAATGGCCTGCTCCACTCACGAGACTCCCTCACTGAGAGAATCTGGTGAGCAGGATTAACATAAGGAAAACGAGCTACATGTCCAACAGCCGCAGATGACGCTCACGGACTATGCAGGTAACAAATCTCATTTGAGTCTCTCTCAGCAACCACTCGTTGGACACAACATCTGACCAGCGATAGCCAAGGATTCTCCAAAGAAACCTGGAACCAAAGGAATTAAGTCTCCGTCTCAGATCCTTGGTCAGAGTCCAAGTCTCATATCTATAGAGCAAACTGGAAGCACCAAGGACCTGAAGACTCAGACTTTCGTCCTCCCGCACAGGTACCGGCAGCGCCACACCCCATTATCTAGTGAATCCATGACTCCCCAGGCCCGACCCAGGCGCCTATTGACCTCTGACTCACAGCCAGCAGAGAGATGAATATCACTGCCGAGGTAAGTGAATCTCTCCACGACCTCAACATCCTCACCACAAACAGGCACAGACAGGACAGCAGCATCCAAGATGTCATTGAAAGCCTGCATCTTAGTTTTGACCCAGGAAACCCATAATCCCAGCGGCTCCGACTCATAATTCAACACCTTGAGGGTCCCAAAAAGATATCTAAAGTCTCCGCAAAGATGACTTCTTCATCTGCGAAATCAAGGTCAGAGATTTTGACATTCCCAAACGATGCACCGCAGCTTGATCTCTCCGACATCCTCCCTAGAATCCAGTCCATACAAGTGCTGAAAAGTGTGGGGGCCAGTACACAGCCCTGATGAACTCCAGTAACAAATGGAAATAAGTCAGAGATGGTACTACCACATCTCACAGCACTCTCAGTACCAGAGTAGAGTTTAGAGATCAGATGGATCAGTTTTGGTGGCACCCCATGAAGGCCAAGAATCCTCCAGAGGGTATCCCAATTCACTGAATCGAACGCTTTACAGAGATCAACATAGGCTGCAAGCAGCCCTGCCGAAACTCTCGTCTGCGTTCGGTGAGGACCCCAAGTGCAAGGATACGGTCAATCATTGACGTCTTTGGTGTAAAGCCTGACTGCTCAGGATGCTGGTGCTCAAGCAGATGGTGACGAACCCAATCAATAATAATCCGAGGAAAGACCTTGCCCGGCACTGAGAGCAATGTCACCCCTCGGTAGTTGTTGCAGTCTTGGCGATCACCCTTCCCTTTCCAGAGAGGGACAACAAGGCCCCTCGTCCAGTCAGTTGGGATGATGCCTGTGTTCCAGACAGAACACAGAACTGCATGCAACAACATGAGTGCAGCATTTCCACCAGCCTTGAGAAGTTCAGCATGGATGCCACAGATCCCTGGAGCTTTACCCCCATTTCAACCGGTTCACCGCAGCCGTGTTCTCACAAGTGAAGGTGGACCACAGTTGATTGGAGGGTCAGCAATCGGGATGGTAACACCCCTGACATCCAACTCAACAGCTGGTGGATCAGCCTGGTACAACCGCTCAAAGTAACCGGCCCAGCGAGCCTTCACTTCGGACTCCTCTGTCAAGAGCCTCCCACTCTCTGCTCTCATTGAAGTACACCAAGGGATGGGCTTGGATGAACACAATGCGCGAATTCCCCTGTAAGTAGGACGAGAATCACTTTACCACAGGTGATGCTCTACCCCCTCACAGATTCCTCGCACATACATATGCCTCCTTGTTCACCCTTAGTGCATGTACAGTTTTACGCCTCAGCTCCCTGAACAGCTCAGCTCTGCCATTCAGCCTGGCCCTGTGACTTTGGTCAATGGTATCCAGTGTCCCTTGAGAGACAAAATTCTTCTTTGCCCTGCGGTGAGTTCCAAGACATCCACCGGCAACATCAAGGACGGTGGTCTTGAAGGCGCTCCACAACTCTTCAGGAACTCCCAAAGCACCCAGACCCCCCAAATCTCCACTCAGCTTGTTCGCAAACTCCTCAGCTACCGTCTCATCCTTGAGCTTGCCAACATCCAGCCTTGGCTGGGATGGTATCATTCTCCTGGATTTAAGGTGCAACTTGAGAGTTGTTACAACAAGCTGGTGGTCAGTATTGAGGAAATGAGCACTCCAGTAGACCCTGCCGTTCTGGATCATCCTCCAGCGACCATCAACGAGGACATGGTCAATCTCCTTTGCCACACTGCCAGCGTTGGAATACCAAGTCCAGTGATGAGCCTGTGGGCCCTGAAACCATGAACCAGCCACCCTAAGTCCATGACTTCTTGCAAAGTCAAGGAACTTGGTGCTATACAGATTCACAGTTCCAGACCCATGGGGACCAACACATGTCTGAAAACCATCCCTATCAGTTCCAGTCGATGCATTGAAATCCCCCAAGACTAGAAGTGTATCTCATCTGGGGCACTGATTAACCACAGACTCGAGCGTGGTGTAAAATGTGTCCTTCACAATGAGATCACTCGCCTCAGTCGGAGCATAAACATAGACCAGGGAAATGACACCTAAGGAGTGATGAATCCTTCATTTCATAATACACTCGTTGACCAGTGTTACCTCAATTATCATTGGAGTCAGCTTATTGGACACAGCTCCAGAAACTCCTTGGGTATGGTAACCATCAGAGCGACCAGACCAATAGTGGGTGTAACCACCCACCATGATCTCGCCGCAATCCGGTCTCCGAACCTCAGAGAGAGCTGCAATACCGATGTCCAAATGCTTGAGCTCAGATGATAACAGAGACAGGTGATCATCCTCTCTTAGGGATAGGACAATCCAGGCACCCACCCGAAGGGACCGCCTCAGGTTAACCCAAGGAGACTGCCGTCTGGTGGACAACACCTCAGCACCACTCCGACACACTCTCCCGCAATCTGACCCGGGAATGTTATCCCGTGGTTTCCCTCCTATCATCAAAGATTGGGGGTCCCAAAGGCTTTGCCCCAATCCCGTCATCCGGTGAGCTGCCCTGCGAAGGGAAGCTGCACAGGAGGTACTCCCATGGAGTGGGTTTTCAGATTTCTTTGCGTTTTTTTGTGTTTTGTGGAATGAAGGGTTTTGCGGTGGCCAGATTGCAAATCCTGCCACCAACCTCCTGATAAGAAGTGACCCAACTGCAGGAGGACGTCCGCAGACACAGTTGGGCACTAGATATGGATGGCCGTTGGCTCACAAGGAGCTCCTCCACCCTTTGACAGGTTTTGTTTTTAATCCTGCTGGGTGTCCATATCCAAACATCCTCCTCACCAAAAAACCTGGTGGGGGAGATGGTTTAGTCGCCGACAACCCGACCATGGAACAGGTTAGTACAGGTTTACATGATACCTGTAGCAAGTCACAGATCTAATCTGGCCTGACTTGACCTGACACCTGACTAAAGTTTTAGAACACCCCCATTTTCCAGGTTTTAGTGAAATTTAAGCAGTTTCATGTTTCAATGTACTCTGAAATTACAGCATAGAACAAATAAACAATTGCAGAAAAAAAAGAAATCATGGAATCGTTTTGTTGAACAAAATTTAATCTAAATTTTCGACTCATCAAAATAGCCATCTTTTGCAGATATAACAGCCGAACATACTCGTGGCATTCTTTCCACAATGGAAATCAAATATTGTTCGGAAAGTTCATCCCAACATTGTTGCAGAAGTTCCCACAAATGTGTTGCACTTGTAGGTTGCTTTGCTTTCACCCTTCTGTCCAGTTCATCCCAAACCAGCTCGATGCATTTTAAGTCTGGAGACTGCTGGCCATTCCATGATTTGAAGCCTACCATCTTGTTCTTTTCTTCCAAGGTAGTTCTGACATAACCTGGAGGTATGGTTTGGGTCTTTTTCTTGCTGTAGGATGAACCCCTGACCAATGAGGCATAGACCAGAGGGTATTGCATGGCACTGCAAAATGCTGGAGTCGCCCTTTTGGTTCAGGATGCCAGTCACTCTGTGCGAGTCGCCGACTCTGGATCCAGCAAAAGAGCCCCAGATCATCACGCCTCCTCATCCATGTTTGACAGTTGGTGTTACACCCTGAGCAACCAACCTTTCGCCGACGTACAAAACCCTGCGTAATGAACTGAAGATTTCAAATTTTGATTCATCGGTCCATAAGACCTTCTTCCAGTTTTCAGTAGTCCACTGGCAGTACTTCATGGCCCAGGCAAGACTCTTGTTCTGATTTTGCCATCTAAGCAATGGCATTCTTATTGCCACTCGACCTGTCAAACCTGCAGCTCAGTCTTCTCTTCACAGTTGAAACTGAGACTTCCTTTCTTCGACCAGTGTTAAGCTGTGCTTGAAGCTGCTGTCCTGTGAGCCGCCTATCACGCAAGCTGTTGACTCTCAGAAACTTGTCTTCTGATTGTGTTGTGGCTTTGGGTCTGCCAGACCTCCTCCTGTCAGAATTTCTTCCAGTTTCCAAGTGCCTTTTGATGGTGTAGTAAACTGTACTCACTGACACCTTGGCTTGTTTGCAATTTCTCTAAAGGAAAGACCTGCGCTTTTAAGGGTTATAATGGTCTGTCTGTCTTCCTTTGTGAATTGTCTTTTTCTCGCCATTATGATAGCAATATACGACTTCCTGCAGTGCAATATTGTCCAAATAATGCTTCAGAGGGTGTTGCAACGTAGTCTGTTCCAACACTGCTTTTATATAGACAGAGGGTTTGTAACAAATCAACAAAAGTTGGGACACATGTAGGAATTGTTTGCATCAACTTTCAAGGCTTAATTTATTTCCATTGCTGCAGAACAGCTGCAGTTGCTAACTCATTACTTGTTCCCTGAAAGGGGCCTTTTTTAACAACTCTGAAATTTACATTATTTTTCAGTTTTTGCTAACCTAAACTTTTTTTTAACCTCTGGCAATTTACCGCTCAGCTTTGTACCATTTCAGTTTATTCACTGGACTTGAACTGCTTAAATTTCAGTAAAAACTGAAAAATGGGGGTGTTCTAAAACTTTTGACCGGTGTGTATATATATATATATATATATATATATATATATATATATATATATATATATATATATATATATATATATATATATATATATATATATATATATATATATATATATATATATATATATATATATATATATATATATATATATATATATATATATATATATATATATATATATATATATATATATATATATATATATATATACACACACACACACACACACACACACACACACACACACACACACACACACACACACATATATATATATATATATATATATATATATATATATATATATATATATACGAGGTGTGTTCAAAAATTATCCAACGTTAATTTTTCGTGCGTAAACCAATGAAGCTAGTGAGGCGTGATTTGGTGCACGTATGTAGGCGATCCTAATCCGTATGCGTGAATATTTTCCTGCCTGCAGAAGCTGTCAGTCGCCGACAGACCGCCGATGAGTGAGGAAGTGTTCGTGAGCGCCGTCGGATTTTCGTTTTTGACAAAATTGCGGAAAAACTTGAACAACACTACTGCATCAAATTTTGTGTAAAGCTTGGCGATTCCCAAGTGGAAACGATCCGCAAGATTCAACAGGCCTTCAGGAACGAAGCAATGGGCACCACACAGACAAAAGAGTGGTACAATCGCTTCAAAGATGGTCGCACATCAGTGGAAAGTGAAGCACGTTCTGGTAGGCCCTCAACATCCTGAAATGAGATCGTCATTGACCAAGTGAGGACCCTGCTGATGCAGGATCGTCGAATCACGATCAGAGAACTTGCAGATGAGGTGGGCGTCAGCATGGGATCCATTCATTCCATTGTGACTGAGGATTTGGGCTTAAGGAGAATCTCAGTGAAGTTTGTGCCAAAGCTGCTAACGATCAAGCACAAGCAACTCCGTTTGGAGATCGCACAGGACATGCTGGAGACTGTGAACAGTGATCCCAACTTCTTCAACACAGTGATCACTGGCGATGAGACCTGGGTTTATGGGTACGACCCAGAAACCAACTTCCAGTCATCACAATGGAAGCATCCAAAATCCCCGAGGCCAAAAAAAGCAAGGAAGGTCCGCAGCAATGTCAAAGTCATGCTGACCGTCTTCTTTGACTCCAGTGTCATGGTTCATCATGAGTACGCACCACACGGCACAACCATCACCAAACAGTACTACCAAGAGGTACTGCGTCGCCTTCGTGACGCTGTGCGACGCAAACGGCCGGACCTGTGGGCAGTGGTCAATTGGCAGCTCCATCACAATATCGCACCCGCCCATTTATCACATTTGATACAGAGTAAATGTAATGGCTTCACCCTTCAGCCGTAAAACCGCCGAAACCATTTTCGCATCTTGCAACCCAGAAATAAAACGATCTCTGAGCAGCGCTGGACGCTCCTCTGCCGTGAACTTGCGTGCCACGGAAGAAACCTTCATCCGCGCCACGAAATCAGCGACGCGCTCCCCTGTACCTTTCGCAAGGCGATTGAACTGGTATCGAGCCAGCTCTAATGACTTCTCCGGCGCCATGTGTCCTTTCATCCTCTGCACAATGTCCCGAAACGACAGCACGTCCCCACTGGGCTTGTCTGGTGCCACCAAATCACTCAGCAGTCGATAATGCTCCGACGACAGCGAGGGGAGCAAGATCGACTTCTGTTTGCTCTCGTCGACCACATCATTCGGGTGGAAATAGCACCCCAATTGTTCCGAAAACAATTCGAAGTCGTCTCCGACGAAAACGGGCACCTGTCCGTGCGCCGTGACTCGTCGATCAACTATTGTCGTCAGCCAACTGTGATGTCCGAGGTGCAGCGGAACATGGAGGGTGAGAGCGTAGCAGTAACTTCGCTTTATTCCGCGTCCGAATGGACATCACTGCCACCCCAAGCGGGTGAGTCATGCTATCCGAAAACCCAATCACGTGATACAGCACACTCCTCCCCACATAAAATGACAATTCTAATGATGAAATGACAATTATAACATGACCAAACGAAACCAATCAACAATCAAAATCCTCCAAGTACCGCGGCCGTCTCCCGACCCGCCTCGGACGGGCAGCGACGCCAGACGGCCCAGGCTCAGATGCCTCCTGGCTTGGTCGAGGTGACACCCGTGCCGGACTCGCCCCATTCGCAACAACAACCGCCCCCGGCCGACAAGCTTGCTCGTCGTCCTCGGGCAGGACTGAATCAGGTGAACAACGCGCGGGTGTCGGCACGTCCGGCCCTGGCAATACAACGTCTGGCCACGGCGACATTACAGGTGGGGGTCCCACATCGCTCGGCACGGGGGGGGGGGGTGACGCTGAACAGCGATCATGCATTTGGTCCACGTGCTGCTTCCACACCTTCCCACCATCAGTCCGCATCATGCAATTCGCCGGCCCCAGTACCACAGAGACCACAGCCGGCACCCATTTGGACCCGTGGAAATAATCGCGCACCATTACCCGCTATCCCACATCAAAACCACGCAGCAGCGTCGGGCGTGACACCGCCCCACTCAACGACCCTCCAGGTCGCAGCAAATCCAGCCTGGACCACAATGCCCGTCCATAGAGACCAATGGCAGGAGAATCGCCGGTGACAGGATGAATAGCGTTCCTGTATTGGAGCAAAAAGACATCGACCACCGTCTGCACAGGTGCAACCCCCCCCCCCTGCGCAAAGCCCGTTTCAACATTTTAACAAACGACTCCGCCTGCCCATTCGTTGCAGGATGATACGGTGCGGACCTTAGATGTCGAATACCATTTTGCCGCATAAACTCATCAAATACACCTGCGATGAACTGCGGACCGTTATCAGAGACCAGAACCTCGGGTAACCCTTTATTAGCAAAGATCGTCCGCAGTTTTTCTACTGTCATGTTCGCTGATGTATGCTGCATTACGACAACCTCTGGCCATTAAGAGAATGCATCAATCACAATCAAAAACATTTTGCCATTAACCAGCCCCACAAAATCCACATGGACCCTCTGCCAGGCCCTGTCTGGGGTAGGCGATAATTCTGAAGCTTGACGTGGGTTATCAGCATCTGTTTGACACGTGGTGCAACGCTTAACCAACTGCTCAATGTCTTTGTCCAACCCTGGCCACCACAACAGGCTACGAGCAAGACTGTTGGTCTTCATGACGCCAAGGTGACTGACATGCAGTTCTTCCAAACACCGCTGCCTGAACTTCGGTGGAATCACCGCCCTCATTCCCCACATAACGCACTGTTGGACCAACAACAGCTCCGATGCGCGCGACGCGAAAGGCTGAGATGCCGGCGTTGAAGGTAGATCGCTCCAATTCCCCGTAGAAATCGCCTGCACGACACGGGCGAGCACTGGATCATGAGCCGATTCCATTGCGACGTGTTTGGCCGTGATCAGCCCGCTTTGGACCTGGCCCAGCGCGAACACATCAACCCGGTCGGCCGACTCAGACGAAGCTGGACCCTCCGCGCAAGGCAAGCGCGAGAGCCCGTCGCAGTTTGCATGCTTTTCGGTGCTCCGGAACTGAATATCGTAATTGTACACAGCAAGATACAGACACCACCGCTGTATCCGCGTGGCCGCTACCACCGGTACCCCGCATTCGAGTCTCAGGATGAATTGAAGTGGTTTATGATCCGTCTGCAGAGTGAAATGCCGCCCCAGCAGGTATTGATGAAACCTCCGCACACCCCAGACGAGGCTGAGAGCCTCACGCTCGATCTGGGCATATTCCCGCTCTGCTGCAGACAGGGTCCGGGATGCAAAACAAACAGGCTGCTCGGAACCATCGTCCATCCTGTGGGAGAGCACTGCCCTGATGCCATATGCAGAGCTGTCGCATGCCAATAAGAGCGGACGCGCAGGCTCGTAGTGCACGAAGACCGTATCCTCTGTGAGCAGCCGCTTGACACGGTCGAACGCCGCCTGGTGTGCAGGCCCTCAGGGCCAGCGCTCATCCTGACTGAGCAACCGCGTTAACGGCGCAAGTTGTGAG
Organism: Eptatretus burgeri; assembly: GCF_056783735.1. Classification (NCBI taxonomy): domain Eukaryota; kingdom Metazoa; phylum Chordata; class Myxini; order Myxiniformes; family Myxinidae; genus Eptatretus; species Eptatretus burgeri. Next base: position 34,639,922 of record NC_140970.1, on the reverse strand, counting down.
CTGAGCCCTCACACGAACCTCTGGTAATACTGTGCCATACCAATGAACGAGCGCAGCTGCGTCTTGTCGCGAGGCGGTGGCATGTGCTGAATCACCTCCACCTTCCGAGGGCCTTTCAGCAGCCCCTCCGGCGTGATGATGTGCCCAAGGTATTCCAAGCGCTGCTTGAAGAACGCGCACTTGTCTATGTTCAAGCGCAGGCTGCACGCTTCTAGCTTCGTCAGCACTTGGGCAATGTTCGCAAGACGCTCGTCCGCCGTTTTTCCCGCAATGAGCACATCGTCCAGGTAGGTTTGAGCGGGCAGGCCAATGCAAACCTGATCCATGGCTTTCTGCCACAAGGCCGGGGCCGAAGCAATCCAAAACAGAGTCGGGTATATCGATAGAGCCCTTGACACGTGTTGATTGTCAAAAGGTCGCTACTCCCGGGATCCATCGCCAGGTGAAAATATGCATCACGCAGATCAAGCTTCGTGAAGTATTGACTCCCCGCCAATCGTGCATATATTTCATCGATTGATGGCAGTGAATATTGCTCCACACTGAGCCACGGGTTATCCGTGGACTTGAAGTCCACACACAATTGGATGTCTCCATTCCGTTTCAGCAATGTTACGACCGGTGTGGCCCAATCTGAGTACGACACCTGCTCGATCACTCCACAGGCATCCAGCCTATCCAGTTCACCCTTGACCTTGTCCCGCAGGGAATACGGCACCAGTCGTGGTTTACAAAAACGAGGAACCATCCCCTCCTTCAGGAAGAGCTTTGCCTCCATGCCCTTGAGTTTCCCAAGGTTGTCGTAAAACAAACCTTGATGTCTTTGCAGAATCTTCGCCAACCGATCCTCCCATCGGCTCGGCACGGGTTGCACAAAGTGAACGGTGGCCCAGTCTCGCCTGATGCGGGTCAGCCAGTCTCGGCCGAGGAGAGACGGACCCCTCCCCCGCACGACATACAACGGAAATGCGGCGACCTGGCCTTGGTACCGCACAGACACGTCTGCCATCCCTACTGGCGTTATCTTCTTGCGGGTGTACGTGAACAGTGTGAGGTCGGACCTGATAAGCTTCAGGTCGTTGAGTCTACGTGCGGTCTGTTCGCTGATGATCGACACCGCCGCACATGTATCAACCTGAAACGTGATCGGCGTGTTGTTCACTTCGACTTCCACTGTCATCGGGCGCGCCGCCGCAGGGCCAATTGAAAACATGCCCATCAACGGCTGCCGGCTTCGCCGAGGGTTGCCTCGCACATCGCCGTCCCTGACCTTAACGGTGGCCAACGCCCCTCGGCACACACGCTTCAGATGACCCACCTTGTGACAACGTAAACACACGGTGCTTTCAAATGGACACACACGGCGCAGGTGTCGACCTCCGCATCCCAAACACATCCGCGGGGTCACCTCGCCGCTCGTGCGGCCGCGCGGCGACGTCAGGCCCCGACCCGCACCGAAGGACGTGCATGCGTCCCGGGGCGCTCTCGACACCGCGTGGGCCCCCGGGCCATCTGGCATGCTGTGGCCGGTGATGGCCCGAACATCTCCGAGAGTCTGCTCGACAGCTGTAGCAGTGTCGACCGCCGAGGTAAATGTAATGGCTTCACCCTTCAACCGTAGAACCGCCGAAACCATTTTCGCATCTTGCAACCCAGAAATAAAACGATCTCTGAGCCGAGCTGGACGCTTCTCTGCCGTAAACTTGCAGGCCATGGAAGAATGCTTCATCCGCGCCATGAAATCAGCGACGCGCTCCCCTGGACCTTTCGCGAGGCAATCGAACTGGTATCGAGCCAGCTGTAATGACTTCTCCGGCGCCATGTGTGCTTTCATCCTCTGCACAATGTCCCGAAACAACAGCACGTCCCCACTGGGCTTGTCTGGCGCCACCAAATCACTCAGCAGTCGATAATGTCCCGCCGATAGCGAGGCGAGCAAGATCGACTTCTGTTTGATCTCGTCGACCACATCATTCGAGTGGAAATAGCACCCCAATTGTTCCGAAAACAATTCGAAGTCATCTCCGACGAAAACGGGCACCTGTCCATGCGCCGTGACTCGTCGATCAACCATCCTCGTCAGCCAACTGTGATGTCCGAGGTGTAGCGGAACATAGAGGGCGAGAGCGTAGCAGTAACTTCGCTTTATTCCGCGTCCGAATGGACATCACTGCCACCCCGAGCAGGCGAGTCATGCCATACGAAAACCCAATCACGTGATACAGCACAACTGGCATCACACATACATTTACACAAAAAGCAAAGAAAACACACGCTACCCTCACAGGCAAGGAGGCAGACAGGTCCGTGGACCAAATGAACATGTGACCTGGGTGATCGGCCAGGTCCACGAGACTGTAGGGGTCTTACCCGCGCCCTCGTGGCGCGATGGTGGGCTAGCCGCAATGTCCGCGTAACGCGCTTGACTCCGTGCCCCTGGTATGGTCGGTGAGCTCCTCCAGGCTTGCGTCGCGCAGGCACCACTGTTGGCTTGGGGAACGGACGGGGTTACCGGCGCTATCTCAGCGCGGATGGGGGAGGAGGGAGGGGGAATTGTTGATGCTCAGGGTCGGGAGAGGGGAATGGCGGACGCTCCGTCCCGCTAGCATGGTCCCGGGACCGCACCTGACTCCGGCGAACTCTCGCCCCTGAGCCCTCCTCTGCATCCCTGCTCCACTCCGCGACCCGTCCCTCGACCTCCACTCTGAGCTCTGTCCCCTTCGCCGTCCGATCCCCGCAAACACATGCCTCAGACTTCACGACTTCCGACCGGCGCCACTTTCCTGCACCCCTTTCTGCACACACGAACTGGACACCTTTCTGGACACGTTTCTTCACACTCCTTCCTGGACACACACTCGAGCTGCGTCGTGCTCGCGTCTTTTATAGACTGGGGGAGGAGCCTGTATGCAGATTCGTGGATCAAAATGCGCTTGTAGGCAGGGCCATGCCACCCAACGTTCAGCCATTGGTCGGGCAAAAAGGGGCGTGAAGCCTTCCTGATCCGTTTTCCTCTCCTGAAGGGAACGCATTCACAGCGGGTTTAGAGGCGGGGCCATGCCACCTGATGCTCAGTCATTGGATGGAAGAAAAGGGGCGTGAAGCCTTCCTGATCCGTTTTCCTCTCCTGAAGGGAACGCATTCGTACCCACGGCTCAACGCGTTCGGCATCAATTACCGAACGGGCCCTGGACAGCACGACGTTTGGTGTTGACTGGTGGTGTGGTTGATGGTTGTGGAAGGAGAAAGGCGAAGGTGGTGGGGGGTTTGCTGTGGTGGTTTGGTTGTTAGCGGGCATCGTTTGGGAATGGCGGTGAAGCGATGTTTGCGGGATGGAGTTGTGGAGGTAAAGAGGCGAAGGTGGTGGTGTTTGAGTTGTTGGCGGCTTAATGGTCCAAAATAACGAAAGAGAAAGAAAAACGGCTAACTCAAAGCGTCGCAGCCCGGATGAATCACACATATTCCCTCTAAACAACAGGTGTGGGCTAACTACACATGAACTTATCGATATATCTCACCTGAGGACCCTTTACAGTGTATTGTGAATTTCCACAGCCGTAACAATATATATATATATATATATATATATATATATATATATATATATATATATATATATATATATATATATATATATATATATATATACATATATGAGAGGCAGTTGGGAATGATATCCAATGAATCCACAATAAGTTCTCCAACCTCTGGTTATATCACACGACTCCACGTTTCGGCCAGAAACACGGGGTTAACCGTGACTCCACGAGACTTTGTCAAGAGAAATTTCCCCTGTTAACGTAATCCCGAATATATCCAAAGTGGAGGGGGTGTACCAAATCAGTTTACCAATCGCAAAGCTATGTTGCGAAATCTCGTGATGTTTTGCCATTTATAAACATCAGCCAATGGCAAGCTTGTGTTATCAGTGCTTTGCATCCTGTTAAGGAGATGCATTAAATTATTGTTGGCTGCGGTGTTTTTAATGATCCAAGGTAAACCATCATGTCCGACTTTGTCTCTGTCCTTCTCCTCTCTGAGCATCTCCACTGTAGTTGTGTACAAGCAGGCCATATGCCTGTGATAAAGCTGCAGTGTCCTCTGTCAGAGGCGGACTGATTTGCCCAGTGTGCCAAGCCTCCTGAACCTCCTCAACTTTTCTTTCTGCTATGGTGACCACAGTGTATGGAAAACCCACCCAGACCGATCGTTATCTTGACTTTGAGAGTGTTGCCACCCGAGAACGAGATCAAACATGCTTACCACAGCTATTTTCTGGCAAGAAAAGAGCTGTAGTTAATACACTCCTGATGAGAAGGACACTCAGTGGAGCGCACACCTCTGCCGTGTAATGCCTGGTCCACGAGAACATTTCGGGCTTTTTATATTTTTGAGATATCGTACGATATATCGTTTTTAGCCCTATCTCTCAATGGTGAAGAATCACTTCCAAAATTATCCGGATTCAGATCTTCATCAAAATCGAATCAATTATTCGTGATCACTCACCCAACGTGTCCACCAACTTTCATCCGAATATGTCCACAACTTTTTGAGATATCGCGTTCTATATTCATTTTACCCGATTTCTCAATGGTGAAGAAACGCTTAAAAAATTCGAGTAGTCGGATCCGGATCTGGATCTTCACCAAAATCTAATCAGATCGTCCTTGTCACACACCCAACCTGCCCACAAATTTCATCTGGATCCGTCCACAACTTTTTGACATATCCTGCACACAGACAAACAAACACAAACAAGAAGAAGACATCGTGCAGAGCATGATCCTTGCAAAATCCATATGACCTCAAATTTGACCTCAAAAATAATTGGTGGTTGAATTAAATGACCAAACATGCAACTCCTCTTCAAATTTCAAGTCAGTGGTATGAAAATTGTCAATTTTATAAATTCGGCCTCTGTTGACATCAAAAATAATTGTTAGTTGAATTCAGTGAGCTGAAATACAAATCCTCTTCAAATTTCTGGTCAATGGGATGAAAATTGAGGATTTTAGAAATACCACCTTAGTTGTTGACATTGGGCCGATCTATGTTGACCTTTAGCCAAGGTTGACCTCAAAAATAATTGGCTGGTTGAATTTGGTGACCTGAAATATAAATCCTCTTCAAATTTCAAGTCAATGGGATGAAAATTATGCCTGGTGTTGGCTTAATGGTTTGGGTGGTGGGCTTGGAATCCTAGGATCCTGAGTTCAAATCCCAATCGGCTGTTAAATTAATACCAGGTGGGGTTAACTCGGCCTGTCATCCTTGTGAGGTCGATAAAATGAGTGCCAGCATGTTGGTATACTGCGTCGGAGTGGCAACCAGGATTGTGTCCAACAGCCAAGGAGACTGCTTAGGCAGCACCAACGCTCTGCACAGAGTATGGTCCTGATGGATGGATGAATGGGATGAAAATTGAGGATTTTAGAAATACCACCTCGTTGTTGACCTTTCGGTCCATGTTGACCTGAAAAATAATTTGCTGGTTGAATTCAGTGACCTGAAATTTCAATCCTGTTCATATTTCAAGTCAATCGGATGAAAATTGAGGATTTTTGAAATCTCATCTGAGCTGTTGACCTTTGCCCTATGTTGCCCTTTTGACCTTTTAACCTCAAACACAATAGGCTTCTTTCTTATGACAAACTCTACCATGTGGTGATGTTTCGTGAAGATCGGTTTGAAATTTTAACCTGTATGCGACAGACGGACAGAAAAACAGACAGAATAACAAAATCGACTAACCGATATACTTGAAAAATCTTCGATTTTGCAAATAACAAAAAAACAGACAGAGAGGGATGAAAACATCACCTCCTTCACCTTCTAGTCTGGGTCTAGTATTCGGTGGCAGACGTAAAAAGAGCAGAAACATACCATCCACTTTATAGGCAAGATGAGTGAGATCAAACATCTAAAAATAGGACCGCCTGTCCTGAAGCTCACCTGGATCAGGAGCAACAGTGACTCCAACCCCTGCAGACCCCGTTAGACCCTGAAATATTTAATGCCATGAACAAACTTTGGTACCTCATGGGTGAGGAAGGCTGTAGTCAAGTTTCATCGAAATTGTGTGTAGTTTTGGAGGAAACAGCAAAAAAAAAAAATTGGGGGGGCATCAAATGAAGCCCACCTTCTCAGTGCATATACCCCGTTAATGAGCGCAAGTTTTGATGCGATCAATACACCTTCGTTCGGCATTAGATATGAAGCTTGTGGCCAAATTTAATCAAAATCGTGTGTTTGGTTCAAAAGATAATGACTGAAGTGTTTACTCACTGACTCACTCACTCACTCACCTCCGGACACGACTCGATTGCATAAGCTCACCTGACTAAAGTCCAGGTGAGCTTAAAATGGGTCTTGAAAGCCAATGGCTATCCAGCCCACCTCTACCCAAAAACCAAAACGGTACTGGCATCTCCAAGAAATCAGGAAATTCCACTGGAACCACCTAAAGGCTTCTGCGTGCTACCTTTTGTGCCAGGATTAGCCCAAAGGATTGGCAGGATTTTGAGATCGGTCGGGGTGAAAGTAAACTTTCAACCAGTATGCACCTTGAGAAGAGCACAAACTAACGTCTTTAGAAGAGACAAAATACACATGAATGACTGCACAGGTGTGGTATACACTGTTCCATGTACCTGCGGTGCGGAATATATAAGAGACCGGAAGGACTTTGTGCCAGCGCATCAAAGAACACCACTCGAGGTCTTTGAATGCAGCCACCGGGAAAGGTCTGCTATTGCGAAGCATGGGTTAAGGGCCAGCCAGGACCAGTTCCCCTAAGGGACGGTGTGAACGTTCTGTCTGCGTCCCCAAACCGTGCCAGGAGGCGAATACTGGAGGCTTGGCACACCGGGCAAACGATTTCGCCTCTGATGGAGACTGTAGCCTTTTTTCACAGACATAGGGTTGGTTGCTGTGGGACAACTGACTGGCCACCCAGATCACCTGATCTGTCACCATGTGAGTTCTTCTGTTTGGGCCATCATTCGTTTGTGCAACAGACCCCACAACTGTCGAAGACCTGATTTTAAAAAGCCATTCAGCTTGAATTTGATATTTGTCGCAACAAATCTGCTGAGCTTTCCAGAGCTGTGTGTTCTGCTATCAAAACGCGTGGAAAATTTGTCGAGAATGAAGGTGGTCACCCAGCACACCTTCTGTGACGTCATGAAGTTAATATTGAAACAGTTTAGTGTACAATTTATGTTTGCACAATGTAAAAAATAAAAAGATTTTTAATGTAATGTTTTTTTGGTTTATTGCTTTTTTTTTATCTATCTATAATTCCAGCAATCTCTGTGTGTCTGTCTGTCTGTGACGGCTGTTTCTCGACAACCACTGGTCCGATCTAATTGAAACTTGCCAGGTATATTGCTGGGGCCCTGTGGATGTGCCGTTCCAAGGTTTGATATTAATCGGACAAGTGCTTCCCAAGTTATGGCCATTTATTTAGCAAACGAATGACAGGACACGGTGCTATGACGTCACAAATCTACTATAATTCCAGCAATCTCTGTGTGTCTGTGTGTGACCGCTGTTTCTCGACAACCACTGGTCCGATCTAATTGAAACTTGCCAGGTATATTGCTGGGGACCTGAGGATGTGCCGTTCCAAGGTTTGATATTAATCGGACAAGTGCTTCCCAAGTTATGGCCATTTATTTAGCAAACGAATGACAGGACACGGTGCTATGACGTCACAAATCTACTATAATTCCAGCAATCTCTGTGTGTCTGTGTGTGACCGCTGTTTCTCGACAACCACTGGTCCGATCTAATTGAAACTTGCCAGGTATATTGCTGGGGACCTGAGGATGTGCCGTTCCAAGGTTTGATATTAATCGGACAAGTGCTTCCCAAGTTATGGCCATTTATTTAGCAAACCAATCACAGGACACGGTGCTATGACGTCACAAATCTACTATAATTCCAGCAATCTCTGTATGTGTGTCTGTGACCGCTGTTTCTCGACAACCACTGGTCCGATCTAATTGAAACTTGCCAGGTATATTGCTGGGGCCCTGTGGATGTGCCGTTTCAAGGTTTGATATTAATCGGACAAGTGCTTCCCAAGTTATGGCCATTTATTTAGCAAACGAATGACAGGACACGGTGCTATGACGTCACAAATCTATAATTCCAGCAATCTCTGTGTGTCTGTGTGTGACCGCTGTTTCTCGACAACCACTGGTCCGATCTAATTGAAACTTGCCAGGTATATTGCTGGGGACCTGAGGATGTGCCGTTCCAAGGTTTGATATTAATCGGACAAGTGCTTCCCAAGTTATGGCCATTTATTTAGCAAACGAATGACAGGACACGGTGCTATGACGTCACAAATCTATAATTCCAGCAATCTCTGTGTGTCTGTGTGTGACCGCTGTTTCTCGACAACCACTGGTCCGATCTAATTGAAACTTGCCAGGTATATTGCTGGGGACCTGAGGATGTGCCGTTCCAAGGTTTGATATTAATCGGACAAGTGCTTCCCAAGTTATGGCCATTTATTTAGCAAACGAATGACAGGACAAGGTGCTATGACGTCACAATTCTTTTTTTTCTTTTTTTTTTGCACGTACGGCCACGTACTAGTTTTACTTGATACGAAAAAATAATTTTTGTGAAACTAACTTTTGAAACGCCCTTATATATTAGGGTAGGTTGAAAGTTCGAAGGGGTTTGAGGCAGGGGTGAAAGATCAAAAGGAGGCTGTGTTGACGATGAGGGGTTGAGGGTCAGAGAGAGAGGTGAGTCGTTAACGAAGGGTCGACGCGGGTTGATGATCAGAGGGACGCGAATCGCTAGTGAAGGGTGTAGGCCCTCACAAGTCCTTTAATGAGTGTTCGGGTTTGAGTAACACGGCCTGGCAAATGCACATGTCTTTACAGCTCATAAGTCACCCGGTGTGCACACACTGCCATGCTTGCGGATCAAAGCCTGCCCTTTGCCATCGCACGGTGTGGAATCTCTTCCGAGGCCTCCCCTCCGCTCGTCGCCATGGTAACGTCGCTATGGCAACATTTCCATGGCGAACCTTTCCACCATCGTCTCTCCCCTGTCAGTGCTTCCGATGCTTGTGTGTTTTTTTTTTGTTTTGTGTTTTTTTTTTCCCACATTGCCAGTGAGCGACGATATTATTTGTAAATATTTTATTGGAAATATTTAAATCCAATTGAATGGGAGAAATATTGAGGTTATTCATTAAATGCTTCGGTAAATATGCTTTTATTGGGAGTTTTGCATAAATTCAGCTCCCCCCCCGCCCCCCCAATCTAAAAAAGGAATTTTTTAAAATAAGATTTCCGTCAATTAATTATTATTATAATTCGCTGTGAATTCACCGAATTCACCATTATCATCCACTGGGTATCTCGAACCGATTTCATGACAAAAAGCAATAATTCAAACCCAGACAATACTTCATTGTTCTTGTAATTGTTCTTCATACAATACTTCATTGTTCTTGTAATTAAAATACAGGTTGTGATTGAATATAAATAAATAAAGGGGGGTTTTGTAAACAAGTCCGCAGCAGTACATGCTCTTGTTTATGAGGCTGATTAAAGAGTCAATGTCTGGACAATATGAATGAAAAGGAATCCGAAATAACTGCGCACGAACACCAGACAATGAATGAACTGAACAACAATACGGATCAAGCACGACATGCTAATGACACGGTCGATGGAACCGTATTATGACGTCACCAGACCAGCCCCGCCCCCGCCCTTCACAACCTTCTCACGCAGACTGCTGCAAGAGAAAGGGCGATCTTCGCGACAGTGTCCACATGCACAGCCCAGTTCACCCTTTCACACAGATCACATCTCCCAGCTTTAAGTAAAAAACAACCACCACAACAACAACAACATGTGCTGGCTGCACAGAGAGACGACGAGGGGAGAGGAGGACCATAGGGGTTGTTCCCAAGGTGACTCGACACGTGCGTTGAAGTCCTAATGCAGGCGACGCGGCACGGTGGTGCTGCTGGATCCAATGATCGGATCACACGCTGATTGTACAAAAAGTCACCAACACTTTGGAATCGTTTTAATGACAAAGAGTCACGAGTCGTGCTCAATCAACCTGGACCATTGTCTATAATTGCAGACAGTATGACGAACATATATATATATATATATATATATATATATATATATATATATATATATATATATATATATATATATATATATATATATATATATATATATATATATATGTATACATATTCGCTGTAAACTATGTTAGAAGTATCTCAACTGAAATGGTTAAGATGTGTCCACAGTGAGGTCATGTATTTTATTACCAAGCGAGGTTCACATCATTTGGGTAAGGTGGGGAAAACCTGCCTGGCCCTAACCCCCCTCCTGCCCGTGTGTGTGTGTGTGTGTGTGTGTGTGTGTGTGTGTGTGTGTGTGTGTGTGTGTGTGTGTGTGTGTGTGTGTGTGTGTGTGTGTGTGTGTGTGTGTGTGTGTGTGTGTGTGTGTGTGTGTGTGTGTGTGTGTGTGTGTGTGTAGTACATACCATCAGCCAGTCCTTTGTTGCAGACGTTTAGGATGCTCAATATTTCACCATGACCAAAAGTGTAACATGGAGGTGAGCATCATAGGCCTCTTGGCCACCATTAGGCCACTTTCACCAAGAACACGACACCGATGGTTGGCTTTTATCACCCCGAGTGGGGTAATTGTAGAGCACTGCACTGAGCATGCGAGGTTGGAGGTTGGTGGTTTGAACCCCATGCGAGTCAAACCAAAGATTTTAAAATTGGTCCCGGGGGGGAGGGAGAGAGGGAGAGAGGGAGAGAGGGAGCGAGAGAGAGAGAGAGAGAGAGAGAGAGAGAGCGAGAGAGAGAGAGGGAGAGAGGGAGAGAGAGAGAGAGAGAGAGAGAGAGAGAGAGAGAGAGAGAGAGAGAGAGAGAGAGAGAGAGAGAGAGAGAGAGAGAGACAACCATAGGTTGGTAATAATGGTGTAGGCTTTGATTAGCCTGAAATGGTTGGTCCTCCGACAAATAAAAACATGAAATTTCATTCTCTCCCTCTCCCTCTCTCTCTCTCTGTCTCCCCCTCCCCCCTCCCCCGTTGTCCTTCTTCTCCCAAAAGTAAGACCTTTCTTCACGGTGTTCACCCAGGTGAACAAACCATGGATGATGGAGCATGAGGTGTTGATGGAAATGTGGTTTCCCCGAAAGGGAAGAAATGAGGGTGATACTTGAGATAGCTCGTGTGAGACATACTAATGCACGATGGCCTTGGTGTTCCCATCAAAATCACGTGATAGCATCAAGCACGACGTCATTGCACTTTCAGCAAAGCTTCGCAACTTGGAGACGATGCTTTTTTTCTGCAAGTGTTCGAGCGTTGGAAAATGTAAGTACGAACACATCTCCAATGCTAGAACGGCACTCGGTCGAGTGCTTACCTCCACCAGGCTGAACGATTTACATTTAGCACCAAGGGAGGCACAAAGCTCCGTCCGCTCCCTTCATATGGGACGGTTTCTCTGTATGCAACTTTAACATGGGGACTGAAAATTCGTTTCTCGGCTTCTATTGGACGAAATTGGCTCAAAATTTCAGCAGTGAATCCTTTGTACATCGAGGTAAGATGTTCCAAATTTCAGTAACGTCCATTTCGGCATGCTTGAGTTTTTTTTTAACGAAAAACCTCAAAAAATCACGTTGATGTCTGTCTGTCTGTCTGTCTGTCTGTCCATCTGTCCGTCCGAATTGTGTTGGCACTCATATCTCAAAGGCTATACATTGAAACGAGCTGTAAGTTGGAATATACATCAGACAATACGTCTAATTCATGGCTTTCCAAACAAATTCCACCTTTGTGCCATAGTTTTTTTTTTGCTCATTCTCTATTCGCTTGAGTTCTATTCTTGTGCAATACAAGTGGCAATGGTGGTATTGTTTGAAGCAGAGACTCCTGCAGCAATCAAGGGAAGCGTGAAGTGACCCTCCCTTTATGTGGAATGGTTTCTCTGCATACAACTTTAACACAGGGACTGAAAATTCCTACTTGGGGGGGGGGAGGGGAGGTGGGTTGCCCCCCAAATAGGTATTTGCTATAACATTGGTTTGTTGGTACATTTTGCTGATTCCGTTCCATGTTGACTTCCTCCTTAGTAATATTGTTCTACCAGGTGAGCACCCAGGTGTATTGCCCCTATTTTTACTCATCGAGGTAAAGCCCAAAAAGGTGGACATAGAAAAATTTTGACTCCGGTTGTAAAATAGTCAAACACGAGGGCTCATAACTTATGAGCTGTTGGATGAAAGTTTGTGAAATTTTGAATATGAATAGAGGGACACTTGTTGAGACTTCAAAGTTACTCACAGCTGCATAATTAGGGACATGGCAAAAATTAGGGACACCGTAAAAATTTCATTTTTCCTGGTGCTATAATTCATGAAGAAAACTGGCTGAAACATGGCATACAGTGTGTAATACAGAGAAACTGTTCCAGATATTGTAATACTGACAAATACAACCTGTCACTTCAAAGGGAATATTAAGGGGTGGGGGGTAAGAAAGAAGGGAGGGAAAGAGGAGTGGAATAGGGAGAGGGGAGAGGAAGGAGGGGAGGCAGAGAAGACGGAGGGAAGAGAGGGGAGAGGATAGGACAGAGGTAAGGGAGAAGTGAGAGGAGTTAGGGGCGAGGAGGGGACCGATTAGGGGTGGGAGAAAGGAAGGCAGTGTGAGGGGAGGGGGAAGAAGTGTGAGGGGAGGGAGGGGAATGCAGTGTGAGGGGAAGGCAAGGTAAGGCAGTGTGAGGGGAAGGCAAGGTAAGGCAGGGTGAGGGAAGAGAAGGAAGAGACACAGAGTGAATGGAGGGAAGAGAGAACAGAGGAGAGGGGAGAGGACGGAGGGAAAGGAGAAGTGAGGAGGGGTTGGGAAGTGAGGAGAGCCCGAGGAGGGGTGGGGGAAGGGAAGGCAGCATGAGGGGAGGACAATGGAAGGCAGTGTGAGGGGAGGGAAAGGTAAGGCAGTGTGAGGGGAGGGCAAGGTAAGGCAGTGTGAGGGGAGGGGGAAGAAGTGTGAGGGGAGGGCAAGGTAAGGCAGCGTGAGGGGAGGGCAAGGTAAGGCAGTGTGAGGGAAGAGAAGGAAGAGACACAGAGTGGATGGAGGGAAGAGAGAACAGAGGAGAGGGGAGAGGACGGAGGGAAAGGAGAAGTGAGGAGGGGGTGGGAAGTGAGGAGAGACCGAGGGGTGGGGGAAGGGAAGGCAGCGTGAGGGGAGGACAATGGAAGGCAGTGTGAGGGGAGGGAAAGGTAAGGCAGTGTGAGGGGAGGGCAAGGTAAGGCAGTGTGAGGGGAGGGCAAGGTAAGGCAGCGTGAGGGGAGGGCAAGGGAAGGTAGTATGAGGGGAGGGCAAGGTAAGGCAGTGTGAGGGTAGGGAAGGGTAAGGCAGTGTGAGGGGAGGGCAAGGTAAGGCAGCGTGAGGAGAGGGCAAGGTAAGGCAGTGTGAGGGGAGGGCAAGGTAAGGCAGTGTGAGGGGAGGGCAAGGTAAGGCAGCATGAGGGGAGGGCAAGGTAAGGCAGTGTGAGGGTAGGGCAAGGTAAGGCAGTGTGAGGGGAGGGCAAGGTAAGGCAGCGTGAGGGGAGGGCAATGGAAGGCAGTGTGAGGAGAGGGCAAGGTAAGGCAGTGTGAGGGGAGGGTCCATCCAGAAATAACCACCATTGGAGATAACCACTGTCCATATACCTGCGGATATAACCACCATCCGAATGACAGGTATACTTAAGGAGGGGGAGGGAGAGAGGAGTGAGGAGCGAAGAGATAAGGAGACCAAGGAGGGGTGGAGGAGTGAGGAAGGATGGGGGAGTGAAGAGGGGTGGGGGAGTGAGGATGAGTGGGGGAAGGGAAGGCAGTGTGAGGAGAAGGTCCATCTGGAAATAACCACTGTCCAGACACATGTGGAGATAACTACCATTTGGATACTTGCAGAGATGACCACCATCCCAATCAGTGTGGAAATAACCACCATCCAGGCATCACGACGGTCCAGATACATTCGGAGGCAGAGCAACAAAAAGAGGGAGGGGGGAGAGGAAAAGGGGTGGCAGAGAGATGGGGGGGTAGACAGATAGAGAGGGGAAGAGAGATGGGAAGTGGGGGTGTGGGAGAAGGGAGGGGAGGAGAGGGGAGGAGAGGGGGATTCCGGCAGATGTGACGTCCAGTTTAACGGCACACACATTGATGAATTACTCTGCCCGTGAAACACTGGGATGACAGTTAAAAATTATAACTTGGTGGATGAGTTGCGTAGGTGACAAGAACAAGATTGTTGGATTTTGGTGTGCTTGCGACAAGGACGAATGGTCCGAATGCAGATCCAGACTATCGGTGGGATACAAAACGTAAATTGTTCACATTGGCAGAGGTATGCGCTCTACCGAGTGCCGATCTTGTTATTACCTCTGCCATCGAAGGTGGACAGAGATTATGTTTTCACTGCTATTTCTGTTTGTCTGTCTGTTTGTTTGTCGGTGAGTGGGATAGCTCAAAAAGTAATGGACGGATTCAGACAAAACTTGGTGGAACGGTGAGGTGTGTGACAAAGACAAATTTATTACATTTTATTGAAGATCCGGGTCCGGATATGGCAATTTTTTTGATTTGAAAGTGATTCTTCACGATTGAGAGATGGTGTCCACAACGATAAATACCACGACATTTTAAATAGTTGTGGACGGGTGATGACAAAATTAGATGGAAAAGTTGGGAGTGTGACAAGCACTGATTTTTATATATTTTCTGCAAACATTGTCGAGGCTCGTATGAGAGCAAACACACAGAACGTATAACAAGGGGAGCAGGAGACAAAAGGGGTGGGAAAGAGAAGGAAAAAACAGTGGGGAAGAGAGACACGAGGAGATCTGTGGAAGGGAGAGGGGTGGGATGGGGTACACAGGGAAAACAAGATGGACACTACAGGTACTTTCAGGTCCTTACATGACAGGGAATTTCTGGAAGGAAAACAGGAAATTTGAAGGAGGTGGGTTCGAGGTGGATTAACGGGGCTAGAAAAGATCATGGTTTTGGATTGGGTAGATGAGAGATGACAATGAACAGCTGTTTTGAAGACCTGGAGGGGAGAATGGGATTCAAGAGAATGGGGGAGTTTGTTCCAGATGCGAGAAAAAAGACAATGAAAGAGTGAAGATGAGCAGTGATTCTTGAATTTGGTAGTTTTACCAGAAGGGGGTTGCAGGTGGACTTCGAGCACCCTGCAGAATTATTGGGGGCACATATCGCAGTCAGAGTGGAGGGGGAGGGGGCGAGGCTGGAGAGGAGATGGTAGAAGACAGAAAGACCACTGACCTACCTGCGGTGAGAGAGTGAGAGGCCCAAATACTCAGCCTCATCATGGGATATACCAATGATCCTAAATGCATTGGTTTCCACAGCGTGAAGCCGAGAAAGGTGTGAGGCGGGAGGACCAGCCCAGAGGGGAGAGCAGTCCTCCATCTGGCTGCGGACGAAAGCTTTGAATGTGGTCAGGAGCTCAGGTGTGCCAAGGAAGAACTTTACACGATGGAGTATGCCCAGTCAGCGACTGGCTTTGGAGGCCAGCCTAGAAATATGCCTTTCCCAGGAAAGATCATGGCAGATAGTGAGACCCAGAAGTTTGAATGAAAGGACATCTTCAAGAGGATTGTTGAGAAATTAGGTGGGGGAGGGGGGGAGGTTTTCAAACGGTCCTTTCGGAGAGAAATAGTGAGAGTCTGAGATTTGTCTGGATTGAAAGACATGTTCGACGTGTTGGACCAGCTTGTGGTTTTATCCATATCTGCAGAGATGGAAGAGGATGCTGTTGCCGATCGGAGAGATGACAAATGGTACGGCAGAGGGTGGAGTCATCAGCCAAGAGATAAAGAGAGTCAGAAATGTCATTGATGAAAACCAGAAAAAGTACAGGGCTCAGAACACTGCCTTGAGAAACTCTCACCGAGACAGGAAGAGAGGATGAGAGAACCCCATTAAAGGTCACACGTTGGTTGCGACAGGAGAGAAAGTCTGCGAGTCATGAGTTGAGGCTTCCTTGGATACAACAGGAAGAGAGTTTGGTGGGCAGGGCAGGGTGCCAGACCGTATCGAAGGCACGTTATATGTCTCGGGAGGTGGCTCTGATCTCATGTCTGCCATTGAGGACCTCCATCCATTGTTGGAAAAGCAGGAGCAGCATGTCCAGCGTAGAGCGACCTGGTTTGAATCGAAATTGATGATCGTCAGAATTGATTAGGTTTTGGTGATGATGTGGTGATTCTTCACATTTGAGAGATAGGGTCAAAAACGATATACATCATGATATTTTAAACCGTTGTAGACGGGTTGTGACAAAACTCGGTGGCTGAGTTGGCTAGGTGACGAGAACAAGCCGATTCGATTTTGGTTGAGGTGTCGATCCAGATCAGACCCATCAGTGGGATACAAAATGTAAACTGTTCAGCCTCGCGGAGGTATGCTCTCTATTGAGTGCCGTTCCAGTTTTTTTTATTTTCTAAGTGGCTTGAATTTTTTACACTTTGTTTTTTTTTTACTGCATCTAAAGCTCATAGCGAAGCTCCCCCTCATACATGGGCATGCAGACGAACACATGAAACACAACACAGCACTGTCAGACGAGACAAACAGCCACTGAGCTTGGGGGATGTGACATCACTTCCCAGGGCACTCTGGGTACCAGCAGCATCATCACCATGGCGCCCCCTTTCTCACCGCACTCAGCGGGACATTTCCCAATGAGGAATTTCCTCCTTCCCATGGATTCCAACCTATGGGGATAGTCCATGTTCTTATCCTTTTAAATGTTGAACATCTAGCAATGTGGCAGCATGTCCTCCGCCATTTTAAGTCTTTGGTATTAATTGACCGGAGTTTGAAGCGCCGACCTCCCAGACTTGGAGTCCGGTCACGTCTTGTTTTTCCCTGTTTTATTTTCACTCTTCCCCCGTTCCCAATCACTTTGACGATTAACCCTTGAACCCTGACCCTCTCTGTCAAAATCAGTCATTCTCACCCCACATGTTCCCTTACCATTGACCAAAATGTTCATCACTCCTACACAGCTACACCTACACCTACACCATAACTCAACCCTCGCCCATATCTCGTTTTTCTTTTGCTTTGAGTAAGGATGAACACCCGTAACATCAGCTTCTCTTTGCTTCCCACGGTTAGCATACCTCAAGCAACATCCTATTGATTTCATTCATTGTTCTACTTATCCACCGACAACAGATCGACACGAACCTTCGACAGCAAGACGAGTTCTTCATTTTACAATGTCTCTCTCTACGGGCCTTCTACTTCCCCAGCATGGTCATTCGTTTCCTCTGATAGATCCCCCTATCTGTTGCTTCACTGATGGACCAGAAGCGTTGAGGGTCACCCAATCTTTCACACCTCGGACCACCTCCGTCGTACCTCGAATCGGGGGTAGACAACCTCTGAGCTCTCGATCCTCTTACCCCCGTGCTAAAATGAGGAAATGAACGAGAAAAGGAAAACAAGGTACGATGATGGCAGAGATAAAGAAGTGTAAGAGTGTTGGAGTCGAAGGGAGAAGAGGGAAATATGTTTAGGAATGGATCACAGCGATGAGAAGAGGAGAGCGAGGGGAAAGGGGGAGGACCCTTAACAATGAAGGTATATGGGGGAGGGGGGTCAATAAAATTCAGTGGTATTTGTGCACGTCATGAACAGATTGTCCCAATAATTATTCTGTCGTTTTGTTTGTCAATTTAGAAACAACTCGTATGGCACTCGGAAGAGCAGGAACACAAACATACCTCCGCGAGGCTGAACAGTTTACATTTTGTATCCCACTAATAGACCAGACCCTGGATCCGGACGTTAAGCAAAATCGAATCAGCTTGTTCTTGTCACCTAACTCATCGACCGAGTCTCGTCCGATTCCGTCTCTACATTTTTGAAATATCATGCTGTATATCGTTGTTGGCCCTATCTCTCAATGGTGAAGAATCACTTCAAAAATTAAATAATTCTCGTATCCAGATCCGGATTCGGATCTTCACCAAAATCGATTCATTTCGTCCTTGCCACACAGCCAACGTGTTCACAAAGTTTCGTCCGAATCCGTCCAAAACCTTTTGAGATATCCTGTCCACAGACAGACAGACAGTGGTAAAAATGTAAACTCACCCACCTTCATGGAGGATGCAATGCAGCCGAGGATTTTAATTCCAGCAATCTCTGTGTGTCTGTCTGTCTGTCTATCTGTCTGTCTGTGACCGCTGTTTCTCGGCAACCACCGGTCCGATCTAATTGAAACTTGCCAGGTGTATTGCTGGGGACCTGTGGATGTGCCTTTTCAAGGTTTGATATTAATCGGACAAGTGGTTCCCAAGTTATGGCCATTTATTTACTAAACCAATGACAGGACAAGGTGATATGACGTCACAATTGACGCTTTTTTTTGAAATTTAGAACGTTTTTTTTTGTTTTTTTTTGCATGTACGGCCACGCACGTATGGGCACCCACGTAGGGCATGCACTAGTTTAAATATATCCACCAAACGATATTTTTGAAAATGTTCATCTAATCATGAAGCATGCACTGTATGTTTGTTTTCAACGCATTGTTAGCATCTTAATGAGGTGAAGCTGAACCTGGCGCAGCTCAGAAACCACTGCCCTGTCTCGTTCTGTTCCTTCTCACGTTTCGAGCCAGCTTTCCGCAATGGTGACGTCATGCCCAGGTCACTCAGGGCGAAGAGCCCGCGCGTCTTTATGAATGGGAGCACGCGCCTTGAATATCGATGAAGTGCGCCGCGCCGCTGGCATGTAAACGAGCCCACGAGCACCGGATCGGAGCCTTTGCATGGCACCGTGCGCAAGGGGGGGGGGGGATGGGAAGAGAAGGGACAAAAAAAATTGGGAAGAGAAAGCGGAGGGATCAGAGACGTGTCTGGAATGAACGTGAAGTGGCAGGTGGAGGAAAGCAAATATCGGTCCTCTTTGTTTACGTAATAAATAGATGGCTCCTCACAGCTGCTCCGAAAGAACGTGGATGTCATGCTATACTATTGATACAAAGTTCTTCGATTCACGGTGAGGAGGGAGGCGGTCTCAAACCCGCTTAAGTCGGTTCCCATGGTCACGGGTCTGTGCTGTCATAAGGAACAATTACGTACTTTGTGCATTGAAGCTCGAATGATGCCTCCACAGTTTTAACGGCCCCAATTATTCACATCTTCGTTTTGGGGTCAAGCGGGTAAGGTTTTTGGCCCAAGTCTTCGACAAACCAGCTGAGGAGAACTGACCTTTGAATGAAGGTGACTGGACTCGTAATTGGTTCAGGGTGCCGGCGATAACTCGCCTACTCTTCGTGAGAAACACCGTGGGGGATTTAACAGCTACCAAGAACCAGTGCTAGCAGATGGGTCCTCCGGCTTAACATCAAGCCAATGGACATCACACACATTGATCTCTCGTCTTGCATGCAAACCACCCATGGGGACTTTATATCTGGGTCTGCATTCAAACCAAGGCTATTCAGCTCATACGTGTGTGTGTGTGTGTGTGTGTGTGTGTGTGTGTGTGTGTGTGTGTGTGTGTGTGTGTGTGTGTGTGTGTGTGTGTGTGTGTGTGTGTATGTGAAACTGTATATATATATATATATATATATATATATATATATATATATATATATATATATATATATATATATATATATATATATATATATATATATATATGAGTGTGTGTATTAATATACAGTATGTATATGTATATATATATATATATATATGAGTGTGTGTATTAATATACAGTATGTATATGTATATATATATATATATATATATATATATATATATATATATATATATATATATATATATATATATATATATATATATATATATATATATATATGAGTGTGTGTATTAATATACAGTATATATATATATATATATATATATATATATATATATATATATATATATATATATATATATTGTTGTGAGCCGGAGGTCCGGTGGCGAGAACGACCACTAGGTGGGGAAAGTTACGTCCATTCCCACCGGACTCCCAGGAATTGTAGGCCTTCGCTCATGGATAATTCCATGAGGCGGCGGGTCGCTTAACTGACCGTGGATGCCAATACCTCCACCGCGTAGCGTAGGGTCTTTTTGTCTAGAACCAATTTACCAAATTAACCACGCGGTGTCATCTACCGGGGAACCACGCCCTCGATACGTCTGCCCGACCCGGATCACTCTACCGACTACCAACTACCTTTCCGGTTCGGATGCAGCCGAGCGGACCCGCCAAGAACGTACCGGCTAGGTTGAACAGATTATCGGGGATAAAGACGCAGCTAACCTCAAATCCGAACCATGCTGGACCAATGAAGGAAAAGACAGAAATGAACTGGGAACATTTCCACAATAATATATTTACAAGCACTTTCAAAAGAAAGACACAGAGCAGACTTACGCGGGAATACAACAGGCAACATTTACAATGATCAACTAAAAACACTTATGCAGTTCTCCTGAAAGATGACGCCACACACTCAGACGCGCACTCAGACGAAAATAAACCCAGATGTTTGCAAAGGACCCCCCGCAGCCAGAGAGGGAGGTGAGCTGAGATCGCAGTTCTCTTGGGTACCTGAACGCTGGAGGGAAGGGTGCTCCATAGTGCGGCACCTGTCAATGGTTGTGCAGCTCGGTCCATGGCCGCTCGCGTGAAGATCGTGTCTGCGAAAGAGCGCGGGTCAAGTAGAGCGGAGTCCGAGGCAGGGATCAGGGTTTCCAGCTCACTCCCAAGACGACTCACTTTCCAGCTCACTCGCTCACCCTCTCAGCACGAATGCTCCGACTCTCTCAGCACCCCAATGCTCCTCAACCGACAAACTGTCTCAGCAAACTTCGTAATTTATCGATCTCCCTCAGCGGGGAAGGGCCTTAGTGAGCTGACGTCACCGTCCGCCATGATTGGACGGGCTCCCATGGGTCCGCCCTCTCTGGGCGGGGCCTCGGCCAGGCACTGGCGAGGCCTGCCCACTCCATGTGTGTGGACTCGACAAGAAAGAATTGGAGCGCTTGGAGAAGCCGAATAGGAACTGCGGACTGGACGTTTTTGCCCCGTATGCTGTGGCCAGCGAGGCGAGGGTTGCAAGTGCTGGAAGGTGCCGTGGTTGGTTGTTGGTTTGTTTGTTGGATGGTTTGTCGGATGATCGTTGGATGATCGTTGGAGGGTTCGTTGGATGGTTTGTTGGATGGTTTGTTGGATGGTTGTTGGATGGTTGCTAGATGTAATAACCTACCGAAAAGGACATCACAACGCACACCTTTGATTCTCCCCCAAGACAAAAGGAAGGGACCTGTCTCACATGTACTTAATGGAATAACTGACTCTTGGGACATCTGCATGTTTGAATGCATATGGTTTCCAGATCCGTAACAATATGTATGTGTGTGTGTGTGTGTGTGTGTGTGTGTGTGTGTGTGTGTGTGTGTGTGTGTGTGTGTGTGTGTGTGTGTGTGTGTGTGTGTGTGTGTGTGTGTGTGTGTGTGTGTAGATATATATAGATATTGTTACGGATTTGGAAGCCTCTTGCACACAGACAGTCAGCAGTCCCCGCAGTTCAGTTATTTTGATAAGTATGTGTATAGTTGGGGTCCCGTCCTTCTGTCTAATGGGTTAATTTCATGTGTGCGCTGCGGTTTCTTTTATAGTCAGTTTTTTTTACATCTTAAATCGCTCCTTCGCTCCTGCCACCATTGGCCTTCCTCACACGCATGCGTGCCGAGCACAGACGTGGGCAGGGCTTCCATCACCTCAGATCGGAGCCCCGCTCCAAAAAAGGACATGAAATGTTTCCTCTGCCCAATGAGCCAAGGGCGAGCATCGTACGCACGCCCCAGCCAATGAGAAACCAGAACGCCCAGGAATAAGTCGGGTGGCGAGCAGTCAGTCTATGTGACTTGGTCTTGGTCATGGTTTAAGCGGTCTTGGTCGTGGTTCAAGCGGTCTCGGTCGTGGTTCAAGCGGTCTTGGTCTTGGTAGTCGCGCGGTCGGTCGAGTGAGAAGGGTCATGTCTGGGCTCATCACCATTGCTTCTGTTTCGCCCCACGTTGGGCGCCATATCCTCATCGCCGAGTCTGGAGTCTTGGCTGCTCGCCATCCAAGCTCTCACGGACCACGGGTCCCATACGTTCAGTCGCGGGCCTAACCGCACGAGGCAGCCAGGTACTGACAGGACCCTGGTCCCAAGATCGCCTTTCCCTCCTCGGCTGAGGAGCTGAATAAAGACCCACGGGGTCCATTTCTTTTTGGGTGTGTGTGTCTGTGTTGGGCCCGTCCTTAAGTAGAATTGTTAAGTGCTTTTGCTCACTGTACATTGCCTGCCTGATATTGGTGATTAAGTCTGTTCTGTGTCTCCCTCCCTTACAAATAAACCCTCTTGTTAAATGTTCCAGTTTGTCACCCATGTTTTCTTCCATTGATCCAGCAGAGTTCGTGCTTGAGAAGTAGTAAGGCCATTCATGCCGTAAATTGTTAATTTGGACCGACAGATCTTGGTAATCCCCGCTTGGTTTACACCCGGATCGGGCTCGGTAAACGGCCCGTTCTGCCCAAGGGCCGTCGAGGGTGTTGTTTTCCCCGGTAGTTAGACAACGTGGGTACTTAGATATATTGAAATTAGGCAATTAACCCAACCCCACGCCGTCAAAATATTGGCGACCACGGTCCGCTAAGGGACCCGTGACCTTTGGAGTTATTCAAGGGTTACGACCTTGCAATTCCGGGTGTTTGCTGGAGACGACCCAACTGCTCCACCTCACGGTCACTCCTCACCACCGACCCCCAGCCCACAACAATATAAATGTGTGTGTATATACATATATATGTTTGTGTATATATGTATATATATATATATATATATATATATATATATATATATATATATATATATATATATATATATATGTGTGTGTGTGTGTGTGTGTGTGTATATATATATATATATATATATATATATATATATATATATATGTGTGTGTGTGTGTGTGTGTATATAATATAAAAATGTATGTATGTATATATATATATATATATATATATATATATATATATATATATATATATATATATATATATATATATATATACATATATATATATGTGTGTGTGTGTGTGTGTGTGTGTGTGTGTGTGTGTGTGTGTGTGTGTGTGTGTGTGTGTGTGTGTGTGTGTGTGTGTGTGTGTGTGTGTGTGTGTGTGTGTGTGTGTGTGTGTGTGTGTGTGTGTGTGTGTGTATATATATATATATATATTGTTGCGGATTCGCGCCCGCCAGCGTGCGAACGGCCACGTAACTCGAATCGCGGCACGTCGCCCACCGGACGGACAATCCAGTCGTGACCCTCTCGGACTAACGCCGGGAACCAGTCACGGGTGGACCTTTCGGTCTCACCACGATCGTGCCAATCGGCCCCCGCGTGGGATAGGGTTGCTCGCCAAATTCGACCTACCTAAGTACCCACACGGGGGGTAGACCGGGCGATCGCACCTCGCCGCAGGTCGACTTCGGACACGGGCCACTTAAGCGACCCGTTCCGTACTATCGGGATAACCGAGCGGTGTTATTCATCGGCCTCGACGGTTCGATTAATTATCGGGCGTCTTAGCCCACGACCAACCCTTTACGTGAAACAAGATGGGGATTCAATGAAAGAAATGACGAAGCGAAGCGGGAAAACAGTTCAACAATAAGCACATTTATTTCGCGATGAACGGAAAGCACACATATACAATTCCACCAAAAGCACATGTAAAAGAAGAAGACAAAAAGCAAATGCAACAATGCAGATCTCTCCGACTACCGGGCACTCGGCAACACTTATACAATTTTACTTCACAGATGGCGCCGACAACACATATTCCCAAAGCAAAAGAAAAGAGAACCACCCTCCAGGATGAGGGGGGTAGGCGGGCCTGGGGCCGAGACCGTGTCGGGCCTACCCGTCTGATGATGAGACGCGAAGTGGCGGTGGTCCCTCAACTCCGCGGGCCTCGCGGACAGTGTCTGGTAGGGGGTGGGAAGGGGGCCCCCTTTTGTCGCACTATCTCAGTGCGGGGAGAAACAGGAGGGGGTTGCTGATGCTCGGGGAAAGGAGGATTTCACAAAATCTCGGGTCCCGCGACGAGCGTCTCCACCACGACCTCGGTCGCGCCGCCGGCCTCTCCCTCCGCAGTTCCCCGAATCCGACGCGAGCACCCCCTCAACCGCCTTCGCCGCCGCCGCCTCTCCACAGCTTCGTCTGATCGCCCTCTCCTTCTCCTCTCCTGACTCGTCCCAACTCTTCACTGGCTCCGCGAACTCCCAACTGCGAACTGCCAACTGCCAACTGCCAACTGCGAACTGCTCTCGACTGACGAACGCAGTCGTTTTTATAAGCCCCGTGGCTTCGCTCTTTTACCTTTGACCCTCTGCCTCCGACCCTTCACCTGGCTCCCCATTGGCCCGAGGAAAAGTGGGCGTGAATGCTTTTTGATCCATGAATTTGCATATAGCGACCACCCTCCAACGCCCTGGAGGCGGGGCCAAATCGCCCCTCACTCACCGATTGGACGGAACAAAAGTGGGCGTGAGTCGTTTTTGATCCGTTTTTCTGCGGAAAGTCCGTGATGTTTTTGAACACGCTGCTCGGTGCGCGTCCCGCACGAGTCCAGCATCGGTGCCCATGAGTGGCGCGAGATGACGGTGATGCGATGGTGGCGAGTTGTGACGGTAAAGGTCGTGGCGGTTGTGGTGAAGCGGCGTTGTGGTTGGTGGTTGTTGTTGTGATGGCCGCGTTGTGGTTGGTGGTTGTTGTTGTGATGGCCGCGTTGTGGTTGGTGGTTGTTGTGTGATGGCTGTTGAGACGTGGTTGGTGGTGGTAATAATGGCGGCTGGTCCAAAATAAAGATAGTAAAAGAAAAACGGCTATCCTGAAGAGTCGCAGCCCTCATGAATGACATTTATTCCCTCTAGACAATGGGTTTGGGCCTAACTACACATATACTTACCGAGATATCTCACCTAAGGGAGCTGAATGGTGGTTTGCGAATTTGGTCAACCACAACACTACCCCCTCCCCTTTTTACAGACTCGTCCCGAGTCGTCAAATTTTCGTGTGCCATCATGTGTAGTTTTCCCCTAGTACATTTTACCTACGGATCCCTGAGTGCGACATTCATGGTATTCGTGTCCCCAAAATAAATAACCTAAGGGCTGAGTAACTACCTAAACAAACTCACTCACACGGATGACTTAAATAAAATTGCCGGCGCTAGGACAGACATGCCGGGGGCGCACTCATATTTACAGTACATCTTAACCTTAACTTACAAATTTTACACTAAACCATGGCCCAGGATCACTGAACTCTGCAAAAAGAAAGCAGTTAGCAGGGAGCCAGGCTGCTCACATGCAGTCTCTGGCTCAAATAATGCAGGTGACAGGGAACGTGGCCGGCTGCTCACACGCAGTCCAAGGCCTTCCTTTTTGAACTGAACGCAGTGAACCACAACGGTGCATGGGCTGCACAAACGCAGTCTCCGTGCCAGCTCAAGTGGCACACGCAATGAACACAACGAATGGATGGATGAACACAAACACGGTGCACGGGCCGCCACTGCAGGCCCGTGTTGTAGCTGCCAACAGGGCAGTTCTCGCAGCTTGCAAACTGTTGCCTTGCGGATCCTGGCGCACATGGAAATGAACAGGGGGGGGGCAAAGCAAAAATTGAACGGGGCTGGTGAACAGGGGCAGTGGGCATGGCATGGCAAAGGCAGCAGGCAAACACAGCCCGCAGAAGAAGTGGCCGGCACAGGCCTTGAAGAAAAACAGCCAGCTGGCAGACGATCCAGCCGGCACAGGCCTTGCAGCAAAACAACAGCTGCCGATGAAGTGGGCCGGCCTTTGCCTTGCAGCAACGCAGCCAGCAGATAAAGCTGGCCAGCCTTTGCCGTTCAGTGGAGGTTGGTGGAGGGAGTGCGGTGGTGCTGGCCACTCAGAAGGCGGGCTCGGACCTACCTACCTGTCTCCCTCCCACCTATCGCCTTTGCCTGTCACTGTACATACCCACTCCCTTAATTTGTCAAACCCCAATTTAGCCCCAACTTTTTTTTTTTTTTTTTTTTACTTCCCTACTATAAATCGTCCCCTCACCCCCTTTATCGTCTTTGTTCGGCTAACCTATCCTGTCACCTAGCCTACTCCCAACCCCTACGTTCCCTTCCCGGAGGGGAGTAAGGGAGAGCTAACGTCCTGTGTCGAGGCCCAACTCAAGCCTCAGAATGGCCTCCCCAGAGTTCGGCGATCTATAACACAAAGTGGGTCCAGCGGCCCACAACGAGAGCGAGGGGATGGATGGTGCGGAGGGGTACACTTCCTAATCTACCCTATCCATTTAACTGTTAAACTACCCAGGGGCTTTCAACAAGCGCCTCTCGCTTAAACTATTGGTTCTAACAACCCAGATTCCCGTCGCCTGTGTTGGTGTCCTTACAATTTCGGGCCTCGCCCCCCAATTTTCTCTCCGTGCCCTCACACGGTCTCATGGCTGGGACACGTGGCTCCCTTTGGCAGGCACGACCCTCTGCCGATTCTCCTGCTATGGCACCCCCGGGCACTTCACTGCCTCCGAGCCTACCAGCTCCCTAACACCGGGGAGTGCCCCCCATGGCACCTCCCCTGAAACGCACACGTGGCAGGCTGGCTTCCCAGGCCCCTTTCCGAGGGTTACCCGTGCCCACAACACTGCCCACGCGGCTAATGGCGCCCCGGGCCCCCGCACCAAGCAGGCGCACCCGTGCCCACTACGCTATCCCGGCCCCCCATGGGCCCTTGGCCTACCACGGCCGACTAGCCTGGTGCCCGGGGTACCCACTCAGCGATACTCACTTTTCGCAGCCATGCTCCCAGCCCGTCAACAGGGCTCCTGCACCCCTCCAAATGGGTTTCGAGCCTACACACCCACCAACAACAAAACAACCTCCATTTTTGTTAATTTGACTAACCCAGCTAACTCACTCTATACTGACCCCGGGGTCCCTTGGGCGGGAGTCACTCCTCCCCCCAATCACTCATCGCACCATGCATTCCCCATTCGCTCCATACACACAGACCCGCTGGCCTCACTCACTCACCAAGCACATGCTTCCAATTCACTCACCAACAACTCTTCAACACACACACCACTGAACTCTGCCATCCTTCTAACTACCTCCCCTAACTAACTCGTGCTCCCACGTCGTCCCTTAAACTAGTAGCACGTTCCTTTTAACACTACGTAGCTAAACTACGTCCCCTCTACACATTCACTGTCTGTCACTGTCTCCAAATCAATAAAAAATCATTTCCCCACCTAAATCTGGCTACAATCCCTCTAACTAATCCATTCCACGGACTCCATGAGGACTTACCCCTGCCCCATGAAGTCGGTCTAACTAAGCTAACCCTTCCCCCTAACTAGTTTCCATCCTGTGCCCTGGTCAAGGGGGTCTTCCACCCCTTGCCCAGGAATCCTGTGCACCCGAAAGTGAGGCTTGCTTTTTTTTTTTTTTTTCTTTACATGCGCATCACCAGCGCGGCAACTCGCGCACTTTGCACCTGCCCGTGACGTCATGCAGCTGCACGTGTACCTCGTCCCTCCCTGGACGGTACCATCCAGCAGGGATACCCCTCCTGCCGGATTCCAACCCCGCGTGCAGCCATGACGTCACCGTGCGCATAAAAAAACACAAGCCCCACGTCTCGAGGGGTTCCCCACGCGAACAAATGTGCTTTGCCCGTTGGAGCTTAACACACACGATCGCGTGGAGAACCCGTCCGGTCCAAATCCGTAATCCTGCCTAAACTTTGTCCGTCCGCGGGATCGGCAAATCCACCGCGTGCGTTTCCGGACCGGGACTTCACTCTCGCAAGCGAGCACGTGGGGGTCTCGTGCGTTGCACAGCACGGACCTCGTGCTCGCGGCTGGGCGAACCCGGCACGGTCCCCGAAACAACTACAGCCGCGACTCGGCTTTCTTTCCTCACATGTCGCCGTCGTCGCCATTCCACACACGCACTCCCGCGTGTTACGACGCTCACAGTCCACTCCATCACATTCACCCCGGGAGACGCGGCTGCGTGCTCCCGCATGCCAACCGACATCTCCCTCACACACCGCTCTCTCACACACACGGTCTCCCTTGCATAAACCATACCACTCACACGTGGCATTTCCCTTACACAAACCACACCACTCACACACGCGGGGGCACTCACCCGCAGTGCCTCATCCACACACCGTGCCTCACTCACACACGCGGGGGCACTCACCCGCGGTGCCTCATCCACACTGGCCGTTTCATCCACACACACGGCCTCACTCACACACGGTGCCTCACCCACACACGCGGGGGCACTCACCCGCGGTGCCTCATCCACACTCCGCGTGCTGGGAAGCACGTACTCCGGCACCATCGCCACCACACCACTCACACACGGGGTCGCTTCCACACACGGGGACGCACTCACCCCTTGCACCACACACACAGGGACAACCACACTGGGGATTCGTGTCCCCACAAGGGTCTCCGGGGCCTCTATACCCCCCAAGCTCTCCGTGCACCCGTTCGCAGCACTCCTCCCCTCAACCTCGCAAAGCACGACCGAACTCACCTGGTCGTGACTCGCCTCTAGGGGGCATACTCCCTCCCCTCGTTCCTGGAGGAGGCTATCCCGCTGCTCGCACCGGGTCCCTGCACGGTCCGCCAGCTCAACCTCATCGTCCTCCACCACCTCTGTGTGTGTGTGTGCGTCTCTCGCCTTGTCATTATCATGCAGTCTCTCCTCTATTTTTTCTGTCTCCCGTGTCTCTATACATTTATAAGTTTCTGTTGTCTCTTCGTGTTTATTGGTCTCCGCTTCTTTCTGGCGTCTTTCCCTTATCTTTATGTAGGTCAACCTTGCTTTCTCCTTAAGTCGCTCCCGTCCTTCCCTGTTTTTCACTCCTTGCTCTTTCACGATCTCCGCGTACCTCATTCTTGCTTTCCGTCTTAATTGTTCTCTTCTCTCCCTCGCAATTCCTTTCACCTCGTCTCTTGTCTCCCGTGTCTCTATACATTTTCTCTCCTTGTTCCTTATTTCTGTCTCTTCCTGGTTCCTTTTTCCTTCCCATCTGAGTCGTTCTTTCTCTCTGAGCCCCATTAGCTGTTCGTTCTCCCTCCGGAGCTCCTCAATCTCCGTTGACTCCAGTCTCGCTCTCCGTTTTAGTTGTTCAATTTCACACTCATATAGTTGTTGTTTTCTCTCCCACTGTTCCTCCTGCTCTTTGTTTTCCAATCTCATTGTTTCTTTCAATTGGCTCATTTCCTTCCTGTGTTTCATTCGCTGTTCTCTCACTACTCTTCCTCATTTCCTCTCCTGTCCTTCCTTCTCCAGTTTCATGGTTTTCTTCATTTGGTTAATCTCCTTTTTGTGTTTCATTTGCTGCTGTCTAATTACTCTTCCTCGTTTCCTCTCCTGTCTTTCCTTATCCAGTTTCATGGTTTTCTTCATTTGGTTCATCTCCATTTTGTGTTTCATTCGCTGTTCTTTGTCTATCTCCTCGTACTCCAGCCTCAGCTTTTCTTTCAATTGGTCAACCTCAGATTCATGTTCTTTTTGTTTTCTATTCCATTGTTCCTCTCGTTCTTTCCTCTCCAATCTCCTTGTGTCCTTCAATCTCCTGATTTCTCCTTCCTGCTTCATTCCTTGCTCCTTCAACTTCTCCTCGTATTCCAACCTATTTTTTTCCTTTTGTCGTTCCGTTTCAAATTCATACTCTTTCAGTTTTTTATTCCACTGTCTCTCTTGTTCCTCGTTCTGCAATCTCATCGTTTCCTTTAATTGATGGATTTCTTTCTCCTGTCTCATTCCTTGTTCTTTGTATTTCCTATTCCACTGTCTTCCTTGTTCCTCATTCTGCAATCTCGTTATTTCTTTCAGTTGGCTGACTTCCTTCTCCTGTCTTATTTGTTCTTCCTTCATTACTCTTTTTTGCATCTCATTCTGCAATCTTGTGGTTTCCTTCAGTTGGCTGATTTCCTTCTCCTGTCTCATTCCTTGTTCTTTCAGTACTCTTTCTTGTTCCTCATTCTGCAATCTCGTTATTTCTTTCAGTTGGCTGACTTCCTTCTCCTGTCTGATTCGTTCTTCCATCATTACTCTTTCCTGCATCTCATTCTTTAATCTGGCCTTCGCTTCCAGCTGTTCGATCTGTACAGTGTGGTTTCTTAAAGTTTCATTTTCCGTTCTTTTCCTTTCCTCTTTTAACACTCTCAGTTCGTTTTGTAGTTCCCTCTCTTTGTTCTGGTGTTTCTGTAACTCAGAAACTTTCTTTTCCAATTCCTTTCTCATCTCTGCACACTCCGACTTTGCTTTGGCTTCTAATTGTTCAATCTGCTCAGTGTGGTTCCTTAACGTTTCATTCTCTGCTGTCGTTCTTTCTTCTCTCACCATCCTCAACTCGTTTTGTAGTTCCCTCTCTTTGTTCTGGTGTTTCTGTAACTCAGAAGCTTTCTTTTCCAATTCCTTTCTCATCTCCGCACACTCCGACTTTGCTTTGGCTTCTACTTGTTCAATCTGCTCAGTGTGGTTCCTTAACGTTTCATTCTCTGTTCTCTTCCTTTCCTCTTTTAACATCCTCAGTTCGTCTTGTAATCCTCTTTCTGTGTTTTCGTGTTTCAGTTTCTCAGAAGTTTTTGTTTCCAATTCCTTTCTCAATTTGCGTGCTTCTTCACTCATTTCATCTCTTCTTTCCACCGCTTCCCTCCTCAATTCGTCCCTTTTTTTTACTGTATTCATTTAGTTTTTTCTGCCATTCCTTTCCCATTCTAATCTCCCCTTCCAGGATTTCTCTTTTAAACTGGCTTGCCCTTACCTCTCGCTTCAGTAGTTCCAATTCTCCATCTTGTTTGCGTTTTTCCTTTTCGAGCTTTGTTTTCCTTTTTCCTTCCTCCCTCAATTCTCCCTGCAGTTCTTCGAACTGTTCTGACTTTTCCAGCAATTCCTCCGCCCTTTCCTCGAGCTGTCTCTCTCCTCTTTTTATCTTCCATTCTAGGCTTTCTCTTTCCTGATTGCCTGTTCTTATCTCTTCCTTCAATTGTTCCAACTCCCCATCGTGTTCACATTTTTTCTCCTCCAACTGTATTTCCCTCACTCTCTCCTCCAGTTCTTTGAACCGCCTTGCTTGCTCCAATAATTTTTCCATTAATTGTTTTACTTCCAAGTCGTGCTCCTTTTGTTTCTTTTCGAGCTCGGTTTTCCATTCTTCCTCCCATTGTTTCCTTTCCTGGGAGATACCAATCTGCTGTTCCTCTATTCTTTTGTTCAGTTTGCTCTTCGCATATTCCAACTGACGGGTATAAAACACTACCAAATTCTTTTTCCCACGTAATTTGTCGACTCTATTGGCCAAGTCATGTTTTTGCCACCGAATTCGTTCCAGTAAATCGTCCAATCGCTGTGTCCCCCGTACACGTAATTTTTCTGAAGCGCGTCTGCGTGCCGTTGTGACTCGTCCACTCCACGTTGCACCTCCTCGATATATTCTTCATAACGCTTCACCTTTTCCAAGACATCCCCCAATTGTGCCTGAAGCCTGCCAATGCTCGCATAGTCATCCTGCCACGCCTGCCATGGCACATGCCGTGACCACGTGCCTTGAACCGGTGACTGGGAGCTCACGCCTCGTGCTGTGCCATTAATATCAGCCCGCTCCGTGCTGCACTGAGGTGCGATCGCGCTGCCATTGTGCGACTCCGTTTGCCGGCAAAGTTCGTGCTCAAGCCGCTCCCACTGACCACAGTTAGTGGTGGGGTTATAAGAATAAAAAGAACCGACCTGGGCCATGGATCCTACATGACGACACATACCTAATACCCCCAGCTCCCGCTCGCCTTGAGACGCCATCTTGCTTCTCTTAAAGGGTTAATTTAGCTCACTCGTAATTTGGAGGGAATCGGGGGTCGCTCCTCTCACCCCTGGACCGATTCCCGTGAATTTAGCCGGAGACAGGAGAGCCCGTTTTCCCGTTCTCCGATACCAGTGCCGCGAGGAGGGCGATGAGTTTATATCGCACGACCTGACACCAGTGTTGCGGTATTCGCGCCCGCCGGCGTGCGAACGGCCACGTAACTCGAATCGCGGCACGTCGCCCACCGGACAGACAATCCAGTCGTGACCCTCTCGGACTAACGCCGGGAACCAGTCACGGGTGGACCTTTCGGTCTCACCGCGATCGTGCCAATCGGCCCCCGCGTGGGATAGGGTTGCTCGCCAAATTCGACCTACCTAAGTACCCACACGGAGGGTAGACCGGGCGATCGCACCTCGCCGCAGGTCGACTTCGGACACGGGCCACTTAAGCGACCCGTTCCGTACTATCGGGATAACCGAGCGGTGTTATTCGTCGGCCTCGACGGTTCGATTAATTATCGGGCGTCTTAGCCCACGACCAACCCTTTACGTGAAGCAAGATGGGGATTCAATGAAAGAAATGACGAAGCGAAGCGGGAAAACAGTTCAACAATAAGCACATTTATTTCGCGATGAACGGAAAGCACACATATACAATTCCACCAAAAGCACATGTAAAAGAAGAAGACAAAAAGCAAATGCAACAATGCAGATCTATCCGACTACCGGGCACTCGGCAACACTTATACAATTTTACTTCACAGACGGCGCCGACAACACATATTCCCAAAGCAAAAGAAAAGAGAACCACCCTCCAGGATGAGGGGGTAGGCGGGCCTGGGGCCGAGACCGTGTCGGGCCTACCCGTCTGATGATGAGACGCGAAGTGGCAGTGGTACCTCAACTCCGTGGGCCTCGCGGACAGTGTCTGGTAGGGGGTGGGAAGGGGCCCCCCTTTTGTCGCACTATCTCAGCGCGGGGGGAAACAGGAGGGGGTTGCTGATGCTCGGGGAAAGGAGGATTTCACAAAATCTCGGGTCCCGCGACGAGCGTCTCCACCACGACCTCGGTCGCGCCGCCGGCCTCTCCCTCCGCAGTTCCCCGAATCCGACGCGAGCACCCCCTCAACCGCCTTCGCCACCGCCGCCTCTCCACAGCTTCGTCCGATCGCCCTCTCCTTCTCCTCTCCTGACTCGTCCCAACTCTTCACTGGCTCCGCGAACTCCCAACTGCGAACTGCCAACTGCGAACTGCCAACTGCGAACTGCCAACTGCGAACTGCCAACTGCGAACTGCTCTCGACTGACGAACGCAGTCGTTTTTATAAGCCCCGTGGCTTCGCTCTTTTACCCTTGACCCTCTGCCTCCGACCCTTCACCTGGCTCCCCATTGGCCCGAGGAAAAGTGAGCGTGAATGCTTTTTGATCCATGAATTTGCATATAGCGACCGCCCTCCAACGCCCTGGAGGCGGGGCCAAATCGCCCCTCGCTCACCGATTGGACGGAACAAAAGTGGGCGTGAGTCGTTTTTGATCCGTTTTTCTGCGGAAAGTCCGTGATGTTTTTGAACACGCTGCTCGGTGCGCGTCCCGCACGAGTCCAGCATCGGTGCCCACGAGTGGCGCGAGATGACGGTGATGCGATGGTGGCGAGTTGTGACGGTAAAGGTCGTGGCGGTTGTGGTGAAGCGGCGTTGTGGTTGGTGGTTGTTGTTGTGATGGCCGCGTTGTGGTTGGTGGTTGTTGTGTGATGGCTGTTGAGACGTGGTTGGTGGTGGTAATAATGGCGGCTGGTCCAAAATAAAGATAGTAAAAGAAAAACGGCTATCCTGAAGAGTCGCAGCCCTCATGAATGACATTTATTCCCTCTAGACAACGGGTTTGGGCCTAACTACACATATACTTACCGAGATATCTCACCTAAGGGACCTGAATGGTGGTTTGCGAATTTGGTCAACCACAACAATATATATATATGTATATGTGTGTGTGTATATATATATATATATATATATATATATATATATATATATATATATATATATATATATATATATATATATATGTGTTTATATATATATATGTGTTTATATATATATATGTATATATTTGTGTTTATATATATATATATATATATATATATATATATATATATATATATATATATATATATATATATATGTATATATTTGTGCTTACATATATATATATATATATATATATATATATATATATATATATATATATATATATATATATATATATATATTTATAAATGTGCCCTAAAATTTTTGCGCTATCGTGTACGGTTTTGGCTGTATTTCGGGAACATACATACATACAAGATGAGAGTTTTCGTAATATATATACATATATATTTCTGTGTGTATATATATATATATATATATATATATATATATATATATATATATATATTTATTTGTATATATATATATATATATATATATATATATATATATATATATATATATATATATATATATATACATACATATACAGGGGGCTGCAAAAGTAGGTATACAGTAAGGATTATACAAGTATTACTAGTATTATAATAGTGGTGCTAGGATTCATTTAATACGACAATTCATTTAAATCATTAAAATCATTATTACCATTTTTAATATTTCAATTTTCGTAATTTTTTCTGTAATACATCTTTTATTTGTTTTGTTTTTCATTTCTGTATATCAACTTTTGCAGCCCCCTATATTTTAAAAAAATATATATATATATATATATATATTTTTTTTTTTTTAATTGTTTTTTTTTTGTCTAGCCTATCCTATCAGTTCAGTGAAAACAGCACACAGAAGGCACATCAATCCAGGTGGACAAGTTGGATCACCCAATCAAGCATCAAGACGATTGTTGCTTGCGAAGATCAAGTCATACCTCAGCAAAGTCATAAGTACCGGATAAACACAGCAGGGTAGGGGACAGCAGGGACAGGTGTGAAGGAGGGAAACACACCAACAGCAAGGTACAGGGACACAAGAGAGGGACAATGGGCGAGAGGAATAAACATTGAGAAAAAAACGTCTGAGCCCAGAAATTACCTTTTTACTTCCACCACCGAAGGTGAAGGTGGTTATGTTTTCACCCCTTCTGTCTGTTTGTTTGTTTGTTTGTTTGTGTGCAGGATAT
Organism: Eptatretus burgeri; assembly: GCF_056783735.1. NCBI lineage: Eukaryota > Metazoa > Chordata > Myxini > Myxiniformes > Myxinidae > Eptatretus > Eptatretus burgeri. The sequence continues at coordinate 34,604,756 of NC_140970.1, read as the reverse complement.
CTCAAAAAGTTGTGGACGGACCGTATGACATTTTTTGGACAGGTTCGGTGTGTGACAAGGATGAACTGATTACATTTTGGTGAAGATCCGGATCCAGATCCGCCAACTAGAATTTTTAAAATGATTCTTCACCATTGAGAGATCGGTTCAAAAACGATGTTATCATGATATCTCAAAAAGTTGTGGACGGATTTGGACGAAACTTGGTGGACACGTTGGGTGTGTGACAAGGAAGAATTTAATCGATTTTGATGAAGATCTGAATCCGGATCTGGATATGAGAATTATTTAATTTTTAAAGTGATTCTTCACCATTGAGAGATCAGGCCAAAAACGATATAGCACGAGATAGCATGATATTTAAAAAATGTATTGGGCCCGACATGTTTTCGTGGATCAGGCATTGCATGGCGGAGGTATCCACTCTACTGAGTGCCCTTCTCGTTACACCTGTAGCAAAAATTGAATTGGGAGTGGAACACTTAAACGATGGTCCAAAATGGCCTCATTTCCTTCTTTGAGGTTGTAAAGGATCGTGTGTCTACTCATAAGGCTCAGTGTAATCACATTAAGGCTGTGCACCCATGTATATCATATTCATGTTCATTCTGTATTGTGAAATAAATATTTAAATGCAAGTGATTCATTACTGACGAAGAACCACCTTCAAACCCAAACTTTCTCACCAAACTCTCTTCCCTTGGTATCCAAGGCCATCTCCACTCATGGCTCGCAGACTTCCTCTCCTGTCGCAGTCAACAGGTCAGGTATGGGAGCATGTGCCAGAACAGCGCGTCACTGCGTCCACTTTCCGCCGGTGCTCCAGGGGCCCCCGTCTGGCCATCCCCCAAGCAGATGCCAGGCCCATCCCCATCTCCTTGAGATGATGGTCAACCTGCTGCAACCACTAGGCACGTGGTTGGCCCACTGGCCTGCTCCACTCACGAGACTCCCCCGGTGAGAGAATCTGGTGAGCAGGATCAGCGTCAGGAAAACGAGCCACATGTCCATACAGCCGCAACTGACGCTCACGGACGATGCAGGTAACAAATCCCATCTGAGTCTCTCTCAGCAACCGTTTGTTGGACACAAAATCCGACCAGCGATAGCCAAGGATTCTCCGAAGAGACCTGGTACCAAAGGAAATAAGTCTCCGTCTCAGATCCTTGGTCAGAGTCCAAGTCTTGCATCCATAGAGCAAGACTGGAAGCACCAAGGACCTGAAGACTCGGACTTTCGTCCTCCCGCACAGGTATCGGTAGCGCCACACCCCATGATCCAGTGAATCCATGACTCGCCAGGCCCGACCCAGACGTCTATTGACCTTGGACTCACAGCCAGCAGAGACATGAATATCACTGCCAAGGTAAGTGAATCTCTCCACGACCTCAACATCCTCACCACAAACAGACACAGACAGGACAGCAGCATCCAAGATGTCACCGAAAGCCTGGATCTTAGTTTTGACCCAAGAAACCCGTAATCCCAGCGGCTCCGACTCCTCATTCAGCACCTCGAGGGCCCCCAAAAGGATGTCTAAAGTCTCCGCAAAGATGACTGCATCATCTGCAAAATCAAGGTCCGAGATCTTGACATTCCCAAACGATGCACCGCAGCTTGATCTCTCCGACATCCTCCCTAAAATCCAGTCCATACAAGTGCTGAAAAGTGTGGGGGCCAGTACACACCCCTGATGAACTCCAGTAACAACTGGAAATAAGTCAGAGATGGTACCACCACACTTCACAGCACTCTCAGTACCAGAGTAGAGTTCAGACATCAGATCGGTCAGTTTTGGTGGCACCCCACGAAGACCAAGAATCTTCCAGAGGGCAATCTGATTCACTGAATTGAACGCTTTACAGAGATCAACATATGCTGCAAGCAGCCCATGCCAAAACACTCATCTGCGTTCTGTCGGGACATGAAGAGCAAGGATACGGTCAATCGTTGACCTCTTTGGTGTAAAGCCTGACTGCTCTAGACGCTGGTGCTCAAGCAGATGGTGGCGAACCCTATCAAGAATTATCCGAGCAAAGACCTTGCCCGGCACTGAGAGCAACATCACCCCTCGGTAGTTGTTGCAGTCTTCGCGATCACCCTTCCCTTTCCAGAGAGGGACAACAAGGCCCCTCTTCCAATCAGTTGGGATGATGCCTGTGTTCCAGGCAGAGCATAAAACTGCATGCAACGACACGAGTGCAGCATTTCCACCAGCCTTGAGAAGTTCAGCATGGATGCCACAGATCCCTGGAGCCTTGCGCCATTTCAACCGGTTCACCGCAGCCCATGTTTCCACAAGCGAAAGTGGACCACAGTTGATTTGAGGGTCAGCAACAGGGATTGTAACACCCTTGACGTCCAACTTGACAGCTGGAGGATCAGCCTGGTACAACCGCTCAAAGTAACCGGCCCAGCGGGCCTTCACTTCAGACTCCTCTGTCAAGAGCCTACCACTCTCTGCTCTAACTGCAGTGCTCCAAGGGATGGGCCTGGATGAATGCAATGCGCGAATTCCCCTGTAAGCGGGACGAGAATCACCTGTTCACAGGTGATGCTCTACCCCCTCACAGATTCCTCGCACATAGGCCTCCTTGTCCACCCTCAGTGCACGTACAGTTTTACGCCTCAGCTCCCTGAACAGTTCAGCTCTGCCATTCAGCCTGGCCCTGCAACTCTGGTCAATGGTATCCAGTGTCCCTTGAGAGACAAAATTCTTCTTTGCCCTGTGGTGAGCTCCAAGACATCCACCGGCAATATCAAGGATGGTGGTCTTGAAGGCAATCCACAACTCTTCAGGACCCCCCAAAGCACCCAGACCCCCAAGTGTCCACTCAGCCTGTTCGCAAACTCCTCAGCGACTCTCTCATCCCTGAGCTCGCCAACATCCAGCCTATGCTGGGATGGTACCATTCTCCAGGATTTAAGGTGCAGCTTTAGAGTTGCTACAACAATCCTGTGGTCAGTATTGAGGAACTGAGCACTCCGGTATACCCTGCAGTTCTGGATCATCCTCCAGCGATCGTCAATGAGGACAAGGTCAATCTCCTTTGCTGCACTGCCAGCGTTGGAATACCAAGTCCAGCGATGAGCTTGTGGGCGCTGAAACCATGAACCTGCCACCCGAAGTCCATGACTTCTTGCAAAGTCAAGGAACTTAGTGCTATTCTGGTTCATAGTTCCTGACCCATGGGGACCAACACACGTCTCATAACCATCCCTATCAGTTCCAGTCGATGCAATGAAATCCCCCAAGACTAGAAGTGTATCTCGTCTGGGGCACTGATCAACCACAGACTCTAGCGTGGCGTAGAATGCATCCTTCACGGTGAGATCACTCGCCTCAGTCGGAGCATAAACAGAGACCAGGGAAATGACAGCTAAGGAGTGACGAATCCTTAATCTCATAATACGCTCGTTGACCAGTGTTACCTCAACTATCATTGGGTTCAGCTTATTGGACACAGCCACAGCAACTCCTTGGGTATGGCAACCATCAGAGCGACCAGACCAATAGTAGGTGTAACCACCCACCATTATCTCGCTGCAATCCGGTCTCCGAACCTCAGAGAGAGCTGCAATCCCGATGTCCAAACGCTTGAGCTCAGATGATAACAGAGACAGGTGATCATCCTCTCTTCGGGATAGGACATTCCAGGCACCCACCCAAAGGGACCGCCTCAGGTTAACCCAAGGAGACCGCCGTCTGGTGGACGACACCTCAGCACCACTCCGACACACCCCGTGGTTTCCCTCCTATCATCAAAGATTGGGGGTCCCGAAGGCTTTGCCCCAATCCCATCATCCGGTGAGCTGCCCTGCGAAGGGAAGCTGCAAAGGAGGTACTCGCACGGAGTGGGTTTTCAGATTTTTTTGTGTTTTTGTGTTTTGCAGAATGAAGGGTTTACAGTGGCCGGAGTGCAAATCCTGCCACCAACCTCCTAATAAAAAAGTAACCCAACTGCAGGAGGACGTCCGCAGACACAGTTGGGCATGAGATATGGAAGGCCGTTGGCTCACAAGGAGCTCCTCCGCCCTTTGACAGGTTTTGTTTTTAATCCTGCTGGGTGTCCATATCCAAACACCCTCCTCACCAGAAAAGGTGGTGGGGGAGACGGTTTAGTCGCCGACAACCCGACCATGGAACAGGTTAGTACAGGTTTACATGGTACCTGCAGCAGGTCACAGATCTAACCTGACCTGACACAACCTGGCAGTCAATGTGTGGCCCTAAATGGAGTTCTCTCATCCCCTCTTCCTGTCCAGGCTGGAGTTCCTCAAGGTAGCGTTCTGGGCCCTGTTCTTTTTCTGGTTTTCATCAATGATCTATCCGACTCTCTGGAAAATCCTCTTTATCTCTTTGCTGATGGCTCCACCCTCTGCCGTACCATCTGTCATCCCTCAGACCGGCATTCAGCAGCTTCTTCGCTCACTGCAGATCTGGGTAAAATCACAAACTGGTCCAACACGTGTTACATGTCTTTCAATGCGGACAAGTCTCACACTCTCACTATGTCTCTCCAAAAGGGCCGTTTAGAACCCCCCCCTCACCCCCCATCCACTTTCTCAACAATCCTCTGGAAGAAGTCCTTTTTTTCAAGCTTCGGGTCTCACTATCTGCCATGACCTTTCCTGAGAAAGCCACATTTCAAACCTCACCTCCAAAGTCAGTCGCCGACTGGGAATCCTCCATCGTGCAAAGTCCTTCCTCAGCTCACCTGAGCTCCTGACCACTTACAAAGCTTTCGTCTGCAACCTGATGGAGTACTGCTCTCCCCTCTGGGCTGATGCTCCTGCCTCCCACCTTTCTCGGCTTCACTCTGTGGAAACCAAGGCATTTTGGATCATTGGCATCTCCCGCAATGAGGCTGAGTCTTTGGGCCTCTCACTCTCTCACCGCAGGCTGGTCGGTGGTCTTACTGTCTTCTACCGTCTCCTCTCCAGCCTCGCACCCCCTGCTCTCTCTGCGATATGTCCCCATCACATTTCCGCAGGGCGCTCAAGGTCCGCCAACAACCCCCTTCTGGTAAAACTACCAAAATCACGAATCACTGCTCACCTTCACTCTTTCATTCCTCTTTTTCCCCACCTTTGGAATAAACTCCCTCACTCTATTCAATCCCATTCTTCCCTCCAGGCCTTCAAAAAGCTGTTCACCACCACCTCTTATCATCCCCAATCCAAATCCTCGATCTTTTCTACCCCCGATAATAATCCACCCAAGCCCACCTCCTTCAATTCCCTGCTTGCCTTCCTGAAAGTCACTGTAATGTCCATCTTGTAATGTCCCCATGTTCCCCACCCTATCCCTCTCCCTTCCACAGATCTCCTAATGTCTCTGTTCCCCACTATTTTGTCCTTCCCACTCCCGTCCCTCCTGTCTCATGCCCCCCTTGATGTGCGTTGTGTGTTAGCTCTCATACGAGCCTCGACAAGGTATACAAAAAAAAAAACCCAGGTGGAGGTACGAGCCAAACTCTGCCCCTTTACCCACCGAGAGGACACCCAACATACGAGGGTCGATTGGCCAAAGTGCCGTTTTCATATTTTTTACATCAATTGTGTTCATAATGTCGGGGCAATTGGCCTTGGGGTATGGAATTGTTTAGGGATCAAAGATAGGGACACACACACACACACACACACACACACACACACACACACACACACACACACACACACACACACACACACACACACACACACACACACACACAATCAAATCTTTCTGCATTTGATGAACTGAATCGTGCTCGATGAGTGATCAGAATAAACTCTTGAAAGGTATGATAATTTTTCATGTAGAAAGCTCAGAAGTTGTAAAATAATACTATTGTTATTGTTCATATTTTATGGGTTGCTTGGCAACATGAAGAGAAAGAATTGATGATTCTAAGTCAAAGATAAACCTCAATGGGATGCAAAGGAAACATTTGAATGTGTACTCACCACTCACTGACTGACTCACAGACTGACTCACTGACTGACTCACCCACTCACACTCATGCACTCACTCACTACTATAAATGTTTTGTACTTTTTAGGTGTTCGAGAAAGGAGAAACTTTGCATACTCATGTAAATAACTCCAAGCCAATATTGTAGGGGGAAAAAAAATCATAGAACTGTCTGTAAACGAAAATATCTGTAAAGACAAGTCGACGGCGTGTCGGCAGGTCTCCTTCACGGCTCTCTGCTGACGATCTCAAAGTTAAGTTTCCGGTCGTTATCCGTCCCGTTTTAACTGTTTATTTTCTCACCTACATGTTACTGTGTGTTCCGAGTTCGGTTTTGTTTCAAAAATCGTGCTATTTTGTGAGATTTCATCGAACTTGTCTTTCCCGGTGCTTGAGGCCTCTCCTTGAGGCTTGAGGCCTACCAGCTCCCCTCAGTGTACGATCGTGTTTGTTTTTTTATCTCCCCATTATCTTCAATCTCTATCTTCCCCACTCTCCTAACGTCCCCATCCCTCCCAATTAATGTCTCTATTTCTTATCTTATATCCAAAAAAAAAAACACTACCTTTCTCTGATTCTTCTTCTTCTTCTTCATCTCTTCCTCTTCTTCTTCTTCATCTCTACCTCTTCTTCCTCCTCTTCTTCTTCTTCTTTCTCGATTTTTTTTTCTACAACACTTCCATGACCTAATCTGTTGAAATCTCTCTCAAACATTTATAATAATTACAAAAAAAATGATCTCTAATAATGCTTCATCTTCCTCTTTCACTCGTGTGGTTCTCTTTACTGTACCACAATGCACTATTCTACTATTTAAACAGACTGCTCTCAATTCGACCTCTCCTTCATTCCTTGCCTAAAAAATCCAACTGTTACAGCGTTTCTTCTCTCCATTCCCTGAATTCACCTTTATTGCATCCATCAAGAAATGTGTTTAATCGCATAACTGACCGAAAACTTTTAAAAAACCCCCCAGTTTGCTATGACTGTTCGCTTTCCATCAACCATTCTTTTTTTCCAACTTCAGTGCCAACACCCCTCTTACTCCTCACTCTCAAAGCAACCATCCCACTCTTCTCCCTCTAAGCCTCCCTCTCACCTCTCTCAAAAACTCCCCCCTCACCTTTCTCCCACCATTCATCCCCCTCACTCATCCTTCTCAAAGTTGCCCCCTCCCATCCACAAAGCTGCCTCCTTCCACTTCCCTCTCACCTCCATCTCTTCACTCCACCTCCTCAAATCCTCAACTGCCTTCTTCCCCCTCTCTTGTCCCCCCTCTCCCCCAGCACCACAGAGCCTTTTCTCCTCCTCATTCGGCCCACTCCCCTAGCTATTCTGCAATCCCCCACACTCTTTCATCAACCATCCTTACCTCCCCCCTCATCCCTTGTCCTATCCTCCCCCCCACCCCCTGCACCAAAAGCCTCCTCCCTTATCTCTTCATTACAAGTGTGGACCTCAAATATCTGGGGCCTCTGCTGAAACCTTTCAGATCTCTCCATACAGGTTGCCACTGACAAACCAGACATAATCTGCCAAACAGAAACCTTCCTCCCCCAAGACGTGTCTGACTCCCAAGTATCTCTCCCCGGTTACTCCCTCCTCCGGTTTGACAGACCTGAGCCTCGTCCTGGTGGAGGAGTTCTCTTCATCAAAGACTCGAGTCCTCACTCTCCATGCACTGACCTCACTCCTCCACACCCCCAGGAATACCTCTGGCTACGGCTTCCCCTCCACTCCCACCTCTTGTTTATATGTGTACTGTACCGTCCACATAACAGTGATGACTCCATCTACACCTCACCATCTGAAAATATGGACCAACTTTTATCTTCTCATCCAAACTCTCTCTTCCTCATATGTGGCAACTTCAATTGTCATCATGCCAGTTGGTGAGGTGTGGGTACCTGTCATGGCACTTCAGCAAAAGCTTTCTGCGACTCATTGGGACTGACTTAATCGGTCAACTTCCCGACCCGGATCTCAACCAATGGCACTCCATCTTTTCTGAATCTGATTTTGACAAATTTCCGTGACAATATCTGCTGCTCTTCCTATGAACCAATCGGTTCTTCTGACCACATCCTTGTCAAAGTGGACATCTCTCTGGCGATTATCAGAGAACCACCTCACCGCCGTCGAGTCTGGCATTTCACTCAAGCTGACTGGCAGGGTCTCCAAGCAGCCCTCAAACTTATAGACTGGTCTCCTATCGCTACTTTCTCCAACATCAACTCATCCTGGGAATTCTTTCAAAGAAACTTGCTCTCCCTCATGCACAGATTTATCTCCTCTCGTCATCAGTTGTCCTACCCTTCCTCCCGCCCTTGGTTCACTGAAGCTTGTGGTGAGACAGTCGTCCTGAAACAACTTGCCTTTGCCTCATGGAAAGCAAACCCAACCTTGGGCAATCTCAGTTCCTTCCATAAAGCTCGGAACAAGTGTGTATCTACCCTCAGGAGAGCCAGAAAACAACATCTTTCTCATCTCAAGTCTGAACTCTCAAACCTCTCTCTCTCCTAAAAATCCTGGTGGCATCTAATCAAATCTGTTTCTGGTGTATTTTCCCCCTCCATCCCCTCCCTTACCTCAAATGGCCGCACTGCAGATACCGCACGTGAAAAAGCTGAATGCCTAAACTCGGTGTTTGCAGCTAAATCTTGCGTCCAAAACCCGTCACTTTCTCTACCCACCTTACCCAGTCGCACCCAACTGTCCCTGGACTCTGTGTCCTTTTCTCCTGATAAGGTGGAGAGCTTGCTGTCAAACCTCGACTCAGACTCTGCAACCGGTCCAGACGGCAGCAGCCCACGTGTCCTCAAAGCCTGCTCTTCTGCTCTTGCTCACCCTCTCTTTGTTCTATTCACACTCTCATTTGCTCAAGGTCATCTGACATCTGCTTGGAAATCAGCAAATATCACTGCCCTGCACATAAAAGGTGCAAAAACAGATCCCTGCAACTACAGACCAATCAGCCTTCTCCCAATCATCAGCAAGGTTATGGAATCCATCATCGCTTCAGACATTAAATCCTTTCTCTTCTCCAATGGCTTGATTTCCAATCATCAATTTGGTTTCAGACCAGGTCACTCTACACTGGATATGCTGCTTCTGCTCTCCCATCAATGGATGGAGGTCCTCAATGCTAGACAGGAAATCCGAGCCGTATCCCTGGACATATCACGTGCTTTTGACACGGTCTGGCACCCTGCCCTACTCACCAAACTCTCTTCCTATGGTATCGAAGGCCATCTCCACTCATGGCTCGCAGACTTCCTCTCCTGTCGCAGTCAATGTGTGGCCCTAAATGGAGTTCTTTCATCCCCTCTTCCTGTTCAGGCTGGAGTTCCTCAAGGTAGCGTTCTGGGCCCTGTTCTTTTCCTGATTTTCATCAGTGATCTCTCCGACTCTCTGGAAAATCCTCTATATCTCTTTGCTGATGACTCCACCCTCTGCCGTACCATTGGTCATCCCTCAGACCAGCAAGCAGCAGCTTCTTCGCTCACTGCAGATCTGGGTAACATCACAAACTGGTCCAACACGTGGAACATGTCTTTCAATCTGGACAAATCTCACACTCTTACTATGTCTCTTCGAAAGGACCGTTTTGAACCCCCTCCCCCCATCCACTTTCTCAACAATCCTCTGGAAGAAGTCCTTTCTTTCAAGCTTCTGGGTCTCACTATCTGCCATGACCTTTCCTGGGAAAGCCGCATTTCAAACCTCGCCTCCAAAGCCAGTCGCCGACTGGGAATCCTCCGTCGTGCAGAGTCTTTCCTCGGCCCACCTGAGCTCCTGACCACTTACAAAGCTTTTGTCTGCAGCCTGATGGAGTACAGCTCTCTCCTCTGGGCTGGTGCTCCTGCCTCCCACCTTTCTCAGCTTCACGCTGTAGAAACCAAGGCATTTCGGATCATTGGCATCCCTCGCAATGAGGCTGAGTCTTTGGGCCTCTCACTCAATCACCACAGGTTGGTCGGTGGTCTTTCTGTCTTCTACCGTCTCCTCTCCAGCCTCACCCCCCCTGCTCTCTCTGCGATTTGTCCCCACCACATTTCCGCAGGGCGCTTAAGGTCCGCTAACAACCCCCTTCTGGTAAAACTACCAAAATCACCAATCAATGCTCACCTTCACTCTTTCATTCCTCATTTTTCCCGCCTTTGGAATAAACTCCCTCACTCTATTCATTCCCATTCTTCCCCCCAGGCCTTCAAAACAGCTGTTCACCACCACCTCTTATCATCCCCCATCCAAATCCTCGATCTTTTCTACCTCCGATAATCCACCTAAGCCCACCTCCTTAAAATTCCCTGCTTTCCTTCCTGAAAGTCCCTATAATGTCCATCTTGTAATGTCCCCATGTTCCCCACCCCATCCCTCTCCCTTCCACAGATCTTCTAATGTCTCTGTTCCCCAGTATTTTGTCCTTCCCACTCCCTCCCCTCGTGTCTCATGCTCCCCTTGCTATGTATTGTGTGTTCGCTCTCCACGAGCCTCGACAAGGTATACAAAAAAAATAAAAAATAAAGAACCGTGGAGCTTCGTTCCCTCTCACAGAGGGTCAGCGACCAAAGACAATGGTATGTCATGTGATCTTGTATGGGCATCATAGATTGCAGGTGTTTCTCGGATTTATGGCGGTATAAATCGAAAAGTGCCTCTGTCTGACCATTTAGAATGAAAGCAATGGTTTTTTAAAAAAAAATAACTTTCGACCTCTTTACATGACTGTGGCAACCAGTTCAGGATTGTTTCCCCTTGCCAAAGAAAAACTACCGAGGCAGCCCTACGGGGTGGCGATCAGATCATTGATATCTGCAGGTAATGGTGTCACTACAACAGAAGACATTTGTTGTCGAGACAACAATAAAAATAGCAGTTTAACTTGAGCGCATTTTGTTAGCTCGATATGATATTGGGTGTTTGGGCACCCTGCTGCGTCGTTGACTGCTCATACCTGACAAATTTTGATGATAATCAGGAATATGTAACACCATTTTTATATAGACACCATTTTGGGGTAGACACAATTTTTTTGTTGCTGTTTCATGTTTGGTTGTGAAGTTATTAAAAAGAAAAAAAAAAAAAATTTTCTCGTGCGAGCACCAAAACAAGATGAGGAGGACATTTGGCCCATCATTACAGTGTTGCATTCAAGAGTTAATTTTTGCTTCATTTGTAAAAATAAAAAAATAATTCTTTGTCTTTTAAAGTCAAAATAACCCGATCTTGTTTGGTCGACCAAACGTGTTTACAGATGGGTGCAGGTCCAAATCGGGGGGCTAGGCCCGCTCGTTACAATTACCCTCTGTGACCAAAACGACGGGAAATATATTCTGGGTTTTGGGTCATTTTTCAAAAAAAGAAAACATTTACAGATAGCCAAGGCTCATGGAGGAGCTTGTACATAGATTACATCAAGTCAAAGACATTATTAGACATCAATGTTCTCTTACACAAATTACAAGGACATTAGTAAGTGATGATCAAATGCATATGATCCGTGTGAACCTGGGTTCCCTGAATCATGAGCCATCGATTCTGATGAATATCTGGATATGGCTTTCACCAATATGACTTATTTACTCTCTTTAATCATTCTCCTTGCTCTGATAATGCAAGATGGCAGACTGAAGATCATGCAGATATAAAAAGCTTAAATGAAAGGACCTTTTTCTCAGGCAGCTCTAAATATACTTGGTGGGAAAAGGTCTTACCTGTGTAAACGAATATTTGTTTTCGAAAATCGAATTCAAACTTCAAGTTGTCCATTGATGTCGTGTGATCACTATATCAATTTAACCAAAACGGTTACGATCATAATATAGGTCCACACAACCATCAAAGCATCTTTTGGGGTCATCTCATGCTGCGGTTTCACGTTCAAGTCCTGTCGATAGATCACGAAGTGAGTTCAGTGTGTATGTCCTTCTTCAAGATTAAAAATAATCAGGTCTTGAAGACATTATTTTGAAGTAATCATGTTTGGATGTACAGTACACCGTTTTAACATACTCATTTGATGTTAACTTTCAGATCATCCGGTTGTGGGACAGATCGTGGGACATCGGACAAGGCTTTAGACGTACAGTCGTAGTTTTGCAAAGTTTTCCAAGGTTTGCACATGGCTCTGGTGTTAACGTAGTAATCACAGGTGAAACGCAAACTCTGTGGAAATTGTTCACATGCTCTGCGAAGGATGACAGTCAAACGTGATATTGTTGCGGGGCCGGATGTCGGCCGCGAGCACGACCGCGAGATGGAGCTGCGGAGTCGGCTCGACCGATCGCCCGGAATTCAGATCGTACTTCTTCGGAAAACTTCGGAAAGTACGGGTCCTTTTTTGGACCGTGAAGGGTCGATATTTCCACCACGTGGTACAGGGTTATTCGCCAATTTTCAAAATACCGAGAGACCACGTGGCGATCTACCGAGACTTCACACCCTCGACGGCACCCGTACGGAACGAGCGGCTTAGCGAGCTCGTTCCGTGTGCGACCTGAGCGGTTTGATCGCCGAGTTCCGTCGGTCCGATCATCCCGTTACAGCGGCCACGGTAGTGGCCTGCTAATTCCCCAGCACGCAACACGCTCAGTAAATGCAATAATGGACACGAACGAGCTGAAAACATTTAACACATGGTTTATTTATAATATAGGTGGGGAATGAGGGAAGCACCGAAGGGCAGAGCTAAACCGACTATAGAGAATTGCATTTATATACAGCACAAGCACTTAAACAATTTACTACTTGCAGACGGGGCCCCAGACACAGACATGCACACACAAATACCCCAAAAATGACAGGACCAATTGGTCTTTATTGGGACCTCGCTCAGACCTGTCCGCCTCATGCGGTCCTCAGGCTGGTTGGTCCGGCGAGAGGCGAGACGAGATAACTCCATCATTTTTCGACACCATCACCGTCGGGCGACCCTTGCAGTTCCTGCGGGGGCTGGCATCGCTCAAGCTCTCAGTTGTGGTGAGGAGGAGAAGGAAGATGACGCCGACGACTAAGCCCAGCCAGAGAGACAGACCCCCACGCCTCCAGGAGAGCGACTGCGAGGATCCTCTGCTCCTTTATATCCTCCCCGACGCGCCCACTCAGGCGACATTCGTTCCATCGTTTTTAGGTGTGACTCAACCTTTTCCCCACCCGGCGCTTTGCCAAGCGAGCGCGCAGGCAAATTCCAGGAGCAGAGGTTTGTCGTTGTTCTTTTATTCCGAGCTGGAGTCGTCCGTAGTTGTTGTTGTTCTTGTCGGTGTTGTTAAATAAACGAAAGAAAAACCCTAAAGCCTGTATCTCACTGGGCTGCGACAGCTCGCGACTAGTTGGAGACACAAAATTGCGATAAAACAGCGATAATTAACCTCCGCCATCTTCGAAGATGGATGGAGGTTACTGTTTTCACCCCTTTCTGTTTGTTTGTTTGTTTGTTTGTTTGTGAACATTATGACGGAAAAACTCCTCAATGGATTTTGACGAAACTTGGTGGGGGGGTTAGGTATCGTCCAAGGATCATGGCATTAAATTTTGGACTTGATCCAAAATCCAATATGGCCGCTATGGCGGCCATTTTGAAAAAAATATTTTGATATTTTTTTTTTTTGCATTTCTACAGGTTTTAAGTGATTTCCAACCCCCCCCCCCCCCACAAAAAAAATTGTGAGAGAAAAAAAAAATTTTTGCAACTTTTTTTCAACAAAATTTCGATTTCTTTTTTTTTGCATTTCTACATGTTTTAAGTGATTTCCACCCCCCCCCCCCCCCCCCATAAAATGTTGGAGAAAAGAACTCTAACTCTGTCAACACTGTTGACGTCATATTTTATGAATAAGATATAAGGTTCACTTGAGTGACCTAGCAGTATTGGCGGCAGAGGTTTTGCACTCTACCGAGTTCTCCCCCTCTAGTTTTCACTTGGAATCACACTGAATTTATACTAAAACACATTTGCGTATGTCTCACGAATAACGCACGAATGTCCCACGAACTCCATGCGAAATTTGGGATGAACGTTGCCTGGAGTTCGCATACATGTCGCACGACATTCGCGCAACGTTCAGGTGACAAAACTGAGATTTTTTTGGCACTTGCAACTGTCGCGCGATGGTCACACGACAACTGTGCGTGACAATTGAGAAATAGGGACGATATATATATATATATATATATATATATATATATATATATATATATATATATATATATATATATATATATATATATATATATATATATATATATATGGCCTCTCCCTTCCAGCAATCATATGTCAGTTGGGAAACGAGTAAGAGAGTACCTGACTGAGTACTACAATGGTGTGGGAGCTGTGCCCTGGCAGAATAGGATGGTGGGATTACAGGAGAATGCTGACCAAGCCTGATTGTTCAATGTGTTCTGTTACTTGTCAACGTTGCACCCACAAACATTGTGTGTGACCCAATTGTTCATCTGCCTTGATAGGGGCTTGTGGGTGTGACCATATTTTGTGTGTGACCTAATTTATGTAAAAATATGTGTGACGTGATTTATGAATGATGGGAAGGTGAAAGGAATGATGGGAAAGTGAAAAGTTTGAATTGAGGGCCATTACTCAGAACAGGAGAGAAAGAGGACAGACAATGCTGGTTTTACAATTTGGACTATGAGTTTTCTTTTTTTGTTTTTTTGTTTTTTTTAGTCATATCTGGATTGAAATATTGTGGATCTATCTCCATTACATTGCATGGATATCATGTGGATTTCTATGTATATATTAAATTGAGTAGACAATACATTATGCAAATGTCTGATTAATTTCTTTTGAAATAACAGAACAACATATTGTAGCAAAAGGCTTGAATAAATGAATTATGACCTCAGTTATGTCGCAATTTCTTCCGAAAATATTCTCTATTGAATCGCAGTTTTGTCACGCTCTCAGGGGTCCCAGGACAGATTATAATTTTTTCTCCAGTCAGTCACAATTTAGTTTCATAGGTCGCCAATCCCTCACAAAGTTGTCTCACATTTGTCGCACCTTCTGACTCGCGGAAACTAAATTGAGAAGGGTTCGAGACAACCGCGACGACTCTGCGACTATTTTGAGAAAAAAATTGTCGCACGAATTTTTTGAACATGTTCAAAATTCAAGCGACACCAGAGCGACGTCCTGCGACTCACGCGAGGAAATTGAGAACCACCGCGAACGTTGAGACATTTTGGAGAATCCCGTTCACATTTTGTCACGAGCTGTCATAGCCCAGTGAGATACAGGCTGAACTATCAAAATAACTACGCAGCGCATTTATATTTAATCACCCATTAGACAAGGGCAAGGAAGCTATCTATAAAACACGTAGTTACCAAAATAACTAATCTATAGGATCTGAATGTTGAGTGCGATTGGTTTCCAAATTCGTAACAATATTCCATTAGCAGTTATCTACTACACATTACGTACACAAAAAGGCACAATTTATGACCTACATTTTCTCTATGCATACGTAATATGTAGATGGCTGAGTTGTCATGGTGGTTCAAGGTCAGAGGGTTATTACCCTCGCCGAAGGAGATGGTATTGCGTTTGGGTCCATTTTTCTCTGTTTGTTTGTCTACACAGAACTTTCGTGTTTTTCTCCGCAACCGCTTGTCAGATTGAGACGAAATTATCACCATCGGTGCGACTACTCATGCAGAATGTTGAAATGATAATTATGACGTCATATGTCACGTGGTGTGGCAGCCACATTGGAAAAACTGAAAAACTTTGGACCTCTGTATCTCTGAAACCACACCAAGGAAAAAATTGAAACTTGGTATGTAGCATGTACTCCTCATGGGGAATAAGTGTGACGTTTTATGACATCATAGGCGCCTTTATTATGACGTCATAATTGCATATATAGAACGCTACATCTGATCAGTGTGAAGATTTTTGAGGGTCATTGAGGGATAAAATGGTCTACAGAAAAAAAACTTGATGACGTCATCGCTCACGTGATTCGGCAGCCATATTGCTTATATTCGGCAGCCAAACCTTCAAAAATCTTCTTCTCTGAAGTGGCTGAACAGATCGAGGTAAAACTTTACATGTATGACCGCCTATCCATGAGGAACAAAAGGTTCACACATATGACGTCATAGGTCACATGGTTTGGCAGCCATATTGGATTTACCCGAGAACCGATAAAAAATCTTCTTCTCCAGAATGGCTGGACAGATCGAAGGGAAACTTCACAAAATGTTCCCCAAGCCATGAGCGTCCAAGTTTGTTAAGGAATAATTGATGGGTCACACGGTTTGGCAGTCATATTGGATTGAAGAAAAATATTAAATAATGTCTGATCTGGAACCGCTTAATCAATTGATGTCAAACTTCAGATTTATGATCTAGCAGTGATGGGTAATAATGTTTAAAACTTCAACTTGATCAGACGCATGGTCTGGCAGCCAGAATTATTTGGTTTTTTGATGTGGTTTCTTTTTGAAAATTTTTATTATTTATTTATTGAATAAGGCTCACTTGGCTGTGCTTGGATGGGTTTGTGGGTAGAGGAGTAGCAGCTGAAATGTGAATCCTATCTAGGTTCCTCTTGATGACTTCATCTTTGCTTTTTGCTTGCTTGGGTTCCTTCTGTTTACTCCAATGCAGGACTGTACCTATTTGGTCTTCCATTTGATCTGAATTGAATTTATTTTAATCCCATTCTAAATTCGATTGAATAATGAATAATAATAAAGAAACGTCATGGGTTAGGGTCAGGTATCCAATCAAAGCAGGATGTCTTAGTACCCGGTCATCACTGCCAGCAATTTTAAAGTTGCAGTTCTAATTATATCTTATTTATTATGTAACACACCAGTACACAAACACCACACAAAATACACCACACAAAACAAGTCCTGGCGAGGGTCTGCAATCTCTGATTGCTCTTTTTCTTGTTTTCTCTATGAGATAGGACGACTGCTCGACCTGGAATTACGTAGCAACTGTTAATGTATGTAGTCTTCTTATTCTTAATTCATCTTCAGCACAAGGCTGTGGAAGTGGCATCATTTTCTCAGGGTGTGGCTGTGACTGATGCAGTGCCCTTTTCAGTTGGGATGGCTGCGATAGCTCACCTACCCTTCGTGAAGGACACCGTGGGGTCTTTAACGTCCACCAACTAATACCGGCAGATGAGACACGCCAGTTCGACATCCTTCTGAGGCATGAATTTCCCGACACTGTGTACGCTACCTTGATGTCAGTGGTGGGCCAGCAGATGCATTTCTGGATGTTCAGATTCTGGGAAACACATCGGCTTCATCTGTGACAACCTACATCTTAGAAGAGTTAAATGTTTGGAAATTAGACTCGAAACGGATAGCTTCTTGTGAATTTGATGGAGCTGAAAACTTCTCTGTAAGACATGTTGGAGCAGTACAAGCTCTGCTCAGACAAAGTATAATCCTAATCTCTCTTATACACACTGCAGAGACCGTCTACTACAACTTGCACTCGTACGAGTTGCAGAATCTTCAAAGGACATTAAAAGAGCGATGGATCCGAGGAGTGAGGCTGGTGGCCTACTTTTGCTACTTCGTTCAGAGAAGACAATTGTCATTCTCTCTCGAGTAAACCTACTGTTAAAACAACTTGGGTCTTTAAACAATGCCATCCAGGCATCTGCTACAACTACAACAGTTGTAGATCTTTATCCAACAGTAGAAGCTACACTTGGATCAATCAGAGAGATACCCATTGAAAACGTACTGGAAGAAGAGAAGACTTCAGGTCAGAAAATTGACTGGTGAAGGCCTTTATATATGCCTGGTGTTGGCTTAATGGTTAGGGTGGTGGGCTTGGGATCCTAGGATCCTGAGTTGAAATCCCACTCGGCTGTTGAATTAACACCAGGTGGGGTTGACTCTGCCTGTCATCCTTCTGAGGTTGGCAAACTGAGTGCCAGCTTGCTGGTATCCTGTGTTGGAGTGGTGACTTGTCCAGGATTGTACCCAATAGCCAAGGAGACTCCTGAGGCAGCACCAATGCTCTGCACAGAGTATGGTCCTGATGGGTGTACGGATTTGAGGCCTTTATATTGACTTCCTAACTGATAAGGCCAAGAAGTGTTTTTGAAGCAAACTCAAAAAGTATACAGACTTGATTTTTACCAATCTACAACAGTGACTTCTGGATTCTACTCAAGCTCTACGTAGTTTTCGCCAACAGTTGCCTATCTTATAAAACACCGACAGTTGACTGGAGTGAGACACTACCAGCAATGGGGCTACCACATAATCAGGACAGAATATAGAATTTGAACATGCTGTGGAATATCATTCGGCAAATGAATGAGGGTTTGATTCCAACTTGTTGTTTTTGTAATCATCACCAGGGTCTCGACCAAATCTCTGTGCTATATTTCCCGGAACGAGAGAAGTCGGGATTCATCTTTTGCTCCTTCCAGTCACAACAGCTAATATTGAGCGTTCTTTTTCTGCATTCAATAGAATTGTATGTTCTGAAAGAAGTCACCTTCTGCCTGATCATGTAGATGAACTCACAAGCATTTCAATTGAACGACCCGATGTACCGGACATACGGGAATCCAGGAAGGACAATCGCACTGCATTCGAGAAGTTCATCAACAAAGTTGTGCAAAATTACATCAAGAAACTAAGAAGGATGGAGATGTTGTTCACGTAGCCCTTTAACTTAGGTCTGAGTTCATTATCATTCATTTTAAGCCAACATTAATTTCTTGACTCCTCCAGACTTTCCTGTTCTGCATACATGATGTGTCCAAAGTATGACCGCTTCTGATTCAGCATCAGCGCTTCCTTTGTCCATGGTGGTCTAATTTCTCCCAGCACTGATTGGTTGCTCTTATTGCAGTCTTT
Source organism: Eptatretus burgeri (assembly GCF_056783735.1). NCBI lineage: Eukaryota > Metazoa > Chordata > Myxini > Myxiniformes > Myxinidae > Eptatretus > Eptatretus burgeri. The sequence goes on along the minus strand of NC_140970.1, from coordinate 34,585,930 downwards.
TGGATTGACAACATCAGTCTCCAACACCACATTTCAGAACGATCAATCCTCTTCCTCTCTTTCATCAACTAAAATTGCTGTCAAACTTAGTTTCAGTTTTTAGATCCTCGTGGAGGATCTCAAAGTCTTACTCATGTTGTTGTTCTTCATCTTATTCTTGTGGACTTTTTTTGTTTCACAGCCTACAGTTTTCATCGAAACTTCCTGAAACTTGGCATAAATATGTAAAAATACCCTGCGCAGACAGTAACCATCTCCGATTTTGAAAATTCCTCCTAGAACAAAAGTTATGACGTCAAAATATCTCCGCTAATGGAAATCACATAAAAATTATCTCCGAAACTAGGCAAGCTTTTTGAATTCTGTTTGTGGGAATCGAACAGGGCATTAGCAGAGATGAATTACCACACATATGATACATCACTATGACATCATTCCTATTTTTTGACATTTTTTCTTTCACAACCCAGAGTTTTCATCGGATCTTCGTGAAACTTGCCATGTATATGCAGAAAGCCCACCGCAGGCAGTAACCGTCTCCGATTTTGGAAATTCTTCCTAGAAAAAAGTTGACGTCATAATATCGTGCTAATGGAAATCGCCTATACCATTATCTCCGAAACTAGGCAAGCTGTTTGAATTTTGTTTGCGGGAATCAAGCCGGGCATTAGCACAGATGATTTATCGCAAACCTGAAACATCACAATGACGTCATATTCGTTTTATGACGTCATCATTAAGGGGACGAGGATCTTAGCTCATTTGAGCTTGTTACTCTATGGTGCTAGAACACAGCCTAGTGCCTTGGCTCACCATCATGCAATATAACTAATTCAAAGTCCTCACCACCTGGAAATTCAAACAACCCCCCACCCCTAACTTAAATTTCTGGGGAAACTAATATTCCGAGGGACGACACACATGTTGATGAATCACACTGCCTGTGAAACACCAAGATGACAGTTTATGGCTGGGTCTGGATTCGAACCCAGGTGAGACAGCTTGGAGGCGAGTGCATCGGTTCCTCTCCAGCCTACACCACCCTGCCAGCCCAATGTGGATAAGTGGTAACCACAAAACAGAAGGTGGTAATGCAACAGAGTAAATGCAATTAGAACCTTGTCACGAGTCATTAAGTGTTAGTGGATCAGTAAAAATCGATGGAAGAACAAAGTTTTGAGGTTATTTGAGTTTGTTTACTTGAGATCTTCTGCTCAGTTTTCCACCCCTTTGTTTGACTTTGTCGTTTTCCCAACTCACATTATTCAAGACAAATCAAACCAGACAGGGATCACTTTCTCCGCAATAGGTCATGTGTCTGTGACTGTGTGTGAGCACTTTGTGGAAGCAAAAGAAAATCATTGTGTGACAACTACAATGTAAGTTCCGTTCCACAGAGTCAGGTTGACGATGCTGGGGTCACTCTCCTTATTCGTATTGTGAGGTCCATGAAAATCGATCTCATGACTAAGAACAATAAGTGTAACTTCTTACTGCTTGTCCTATTGTCTATCATATTTATTCTCGTCTGTGCAGAAGCTGGATTTGGGTTTACATCATTCCTGGAGATAGGGCTCTTTTACTGTTGCAGTGCCCCTCCACCCCCTCCACCCCCTCTCCCCACTCCTTCCCAAATAGATCAGTGCAGTGATTTGGAATTTAGTCAGGATACTGGAACACAACGGCATTCATAGATCCCTTTCACTCTGTCCTTTCAAGTTGACTAAAGACTACCTGTCAATGTCAGTTGGTTAGATGAGGTATGTCCACAGAATCTTGTTCATGGTTGGTGGCCAAAAGCTGCAGTAGAGTTACTGGGGAAATAAGGTGGAGCGGAGGGGTGGTGAGGGTTGGGGGGGGGGAATGGTGAGCATGCTGTGTTCCTTTGCTCATTGCATTTGATTGTTACCTAGACAAGGAAAATAAAAAATATCCAGCATAAAATGGTAAAACCGGTTATCTAGTGCAACCTGAAGCAACAACAATTTGATTCTGACTGCTCTGCTGAAACAACACTGGTTTGGTAATCACGACAAGCGACAACACAGGTGAATTGTCCACAGTCATGACGATAAAGACGGCCAAGCATTTACAAACAAACTTATCTTCTCGGCATAATGTAATGAGAAAACCGGTCTTGTATCAACCAATCGGTCAATATTAAACACCTGTTGGACCAATCTGTTCTTACTTACTTGGATATTACACCCTCAATGGCATTCGTCCCTCCTACAACATTACTTCTCAAGCTCATCTAATTGACCTAAATTTCGCTGGAAAGGTAATCTTGCAGAGAATTTCTTACATTACCTGTGATAATGGCATCTCCAATGGACATAACGAAACAGCGAGTACAAGGTCCATCACAAATAGGTGCTTGCCATGCCAAGGGGTCCATTGGAACCCCGTCCGTGTGCTCAGTGTAGATTCAGCCAATTACAGGATCCGCAACACAGGTATCTGTCACACCGAGCGGAAATGACAGTAATAAGCAGTGTTGGCTTGAAGCAAGTTGTGTCTCTTCCTCCTTGTGCTCTTGCCTTTGATCAAGTCTGCATGCTTCTAATGTGTCCCATATGTGACACAAGTTAAGAATTCATCATAGCTGCATCATTAGCCAGGTATCGCTCGCTGGTCTTCGGAGTGTGTGTGTCAGTGGCAGAAGGACACTGTGCAACATGTCAAGTTCTCGAAGTGAGGCATTAAGTCACGTGTACGGAGGAAAGAGGAATTAATATCGTTATAATGTTGTTCCATTCTGCTGCTCAATTAGACGGATTCTAATTGCATCCTCCAACTTCAATGAGTTTTCATTGCTGAGTAACAAGCATCTAGTTGTTTTTGTACACATGATCGAGGCTCGTGGAAGAGCTAGAGTAGAATGGATGGCAACAAAATGGAAAAGGGAAACACCAACAACAGCAGTGTGTGTGTGTTTGTGTGTGTGTGTGTGTGTGTGTGTGTGTGTGTGTGTGTGTGTGTGTGTGTGTGTGTGTGTGTGTGTGTGTGTGTGTGTGTGTGTGTGTGTGTGTGTGTGTGTGTGTGTGTGTGTGTGTGTGTGTGCCTTTGGTTGTTATCTCCATATGTGGGTTTCAGTAGGTGGAAGGCTAAAGATCCTTGCGTTTTGAGTTCAAGCCCCTGTTTTCACCATTGAATTAACAGCAGGTGGGTTGACTCAGTTTGTCATCCTTCTGAGGTCAGCGAAATGAGTACCAGCATGCTGGTAACAGGGGCATGACATCAGCAGCACAGCTGCACCCCCAGATAATGATGCAGCCATTGGCTGCACATCTATACTAATAAAAGGCAGTGTGTGTGTGTGTGTGTGTGTGTGTGTGTGTGTGTGTGTGTGTGTGTGTGTGTGTGTGTGTGTGTGTGTGTGTGTGTGTGTGTGTGTGTGTGTGTGTGTCTGTCTCCTCCATAACTCCAAAACCATAAAACCTAGCAGCCTGAAACTTTGCTTGCAATAAAAAAGACAGGTGAGGGGTGGAGGTGGGGTTAGCAAAGAGAATATGTGACGCTTAATGACCGAACACGAAAAAAAAAAACCTATCGGAACAACTGTACACACAATGACACAACAGAGTTTGTAAAGTTATCTGCTGGCACATCGACAAAAACTTTGATATTCCAGTTCCAGAAAATTTGTGGGAAAGCGAACTAAAATAAATCACTGAAAACATTGAAGTACCGCTCATGTACAACCTTATGATCCCATCGGGCGTGAACATCAAAAACAAAGCATTGCGACCAGATATCATACTTAGGTACAAAAAAGAAGAGAAGAAGGCATTGTTAAGTGAGGTGTTAACACCAGTGAAGTGATTTTGGACTAACGATGCAGAAATAAAGAAAATGACCAAATACCAAGACTCCAAGCAGGAAGTTGGCTTAATACCTGGTGTTGGCTTAATGGTTAGGGTGGTGGGCTTGGGATTCAAGCATCCTGAGTTCAAATCCCACTTGGCTGTTGAATTAATACCAGGTGGGGTTGACTCTACCCGTCATCCTTCTGAGGTCAGCAAAATGAGTGCCAGTTTGCTGGTATCCTGTGTCGGAGTGGAAACCCATCCAGGATTGTACCCAATAGCCAAGGAGACTGCTTTGGCAGCACAAACGCTCTGCACAGAGTATAGTCCCAATGGATGGATTGAAGGATGAAGTGAGAAGATCCTGGAAGCTGAAGAATGTCATAGTTGTACCGGTTATGATGAAGAACCTCACAGAGGTATTAAAAAACATGCCTGGAATATCACGACAAACGAACTACAGTTGGAAGCCGTCCTGGGCTCAGTGATGTTCCTAAAGAGAGCCCTCGGCACAAAACTTTGAAAACAGAAAACTTCACAGCTTGGTCCATGAATCGTGACCCCTTACCAAAATGAAGGTGGATATTTTGAGCTCACCCTGCGAGGACTCCATTCTACATTCTGAAACCCCATATATAGACACATACACACGCATACGCACGCGCGCGCACACACACACACACACACCCACACACACACACACACACACACACACACACACACACACACACACACACACACACACGGGTGTCGATTGCTTTTGAAAAGTGGGGGGGGGGACATTGCATGTCCAGACCACGAAGCCCACTTCGTGCCGGCGTGGACACAGCAAGTCCACCCTTGCAAATTCTTGATTTCATACGCTCGTTGACATGCTGCCTTCTGATCACACAAATCCCTTAAATTAATCTGACCATCTATCGACCATCTTTTTGTCAAATGTAAGCAGATGGAGCGAAATTAATAAAACATTAATCATACACATTTCAAAGTTTCAAGTGTCATCAAAGATATCCATTATATATATATATATATATATATATATATATATATATATATATATATATATATATATATATATATATATGTATATATATATATATATATATAAACACATATGTATATATATATATATATATATATACATATATATATATATATATATATATATACATATATATATATATATATATATATACATATATATATATATATATATATATACATATATATATATATTATATATATATATATATATATATATATATATATATATATATATATATATATATATATAGAATTGTTTATCAAGCCGCCTTCACACGACCCTTGAACTGATTCACCAAACATAAACTGAAAACTAGACTGACATACAAATTGATATTACACGAGTACGGTCAACTTACCTTAAAACTTGCCAAAAATATGAACCCTCTTGTCTGCCGATCCAGTAAAAAACACTGTAGCAATGTCTTGGGGGTCAAGTGCAGTCAGACGATCTCGGTGAACATGACAGACCATGAGATGGTTGAGGCGTTGTTGGGTCATTGTGGAATGTAACCAAGTCCTCCTACGTCTGAGTGCGCTGAATGACCGTTGAGCTTCGCATGAACTTGCTGGGGAAACCAATAGAAGCCTAAGCAAACGTTCTACCTGTGGGAACATTCGACGGACTTCCGGCACCATGTCTACAAATATCTTACGGTAATCCTCAACAGATGAACCACTGAACTGGTTACGAAAGAAGCCATGTTCTAGCTCTAGGGAATCCGACAGTTCGGGATATTTGCAGACTATTTGTGGTTTGAATGACCCAGACAGGAGCATTTCACCCAAGTCCCTATACGCCATGAGGTCGGTTGATGTAAAGTACTCGTTCAAGTTCTCGGATGCGCTGTCGGTGACTTTGAAAAATTCAACTCTGTAGATCTCCTCTGCAGAATTGGCAGTGTATTCCTGCGTGCCTCCATCAAGTCTCTTCGGAAGCTTGCGCTTACGAGGGAGGGTCACTGGATCTAGTTGGCACTGCTGCAGTTTCTGTTGTGCTGCTTCGAAAACCTCCTTAAACGTCTGGTCGGTACGGAGAGATTGGAGATTCTGTGCAGTTACCTTTGCAGCAGTAAGCATACCAGAGAATGTAACTTGTGAACCCTGAAGTGCCTTGTTGAGGTATTCAAGGGATTGGAGAACGGGCAATGATGCAAACAGACAGAGAACACACTTTCCTGATGAAAGACAGCTTCAAATACCGTTGGCTCGCGATGCCGTGTTCGTACCAAAGTCATCACTTGCTTGTTGAAGGGCATCCAGTACCGCTCCATAGTTATCCAATATCAATTTCACGGCAGGAGAACGAGTTAACCAACATGTCGGGCAAATTGGCCTCAGGCATGTAGGGCAAGGAGTGTCAGCATCGTCAGCGTGGATATTCAAGTACAGATGCTTGAATTTTCCAGAGTCGTTGTAGATGTTGCTGAGTACCTGGACATAATCAAGGGCGTCTCTTATGAACGGTGCAGTTTGTAGGGCTTTGGATGTAATGAGTTGGGTGACATAAGCTCCACAGTGAACATAATTGGCCAGCGGTTGGAGTTTTTTTAGCTGTGCTTGACAGCCCTTGTACTTTCCGGACATGTTGCTTGCCCCATCGTAAATCTGCGCTCTGAGGTGTTCAATAGGGAGTTGACACCGAATTAGGACATCCTGAAGCATCTTACAAAGTGATACTCCTGTTGTTGACAATACTTGGTAGAGGCCGATGAGATCTTCTTGAACATCAAAGGAATCCGTCACATGGCGCACACACACCGACTCCTGCTCATTACCCTGAATATCTTGCGTTCCATCAGTTATGAGTCCGAACTGAGTGGACATTTCATTCACATTACTGCAGATATTTCTGAGGATGGCGTGACTCATCAACTGTAGAATTTCGTTCTGAATTTCTCCACTTGTGAACATCGTCTTCCTTGACAGCCACGTCTTGAGGTTTACATCATCCTCGGCCCGCAAATGTAAGAGCATTTTGAAATTCCCTTCAGAGGCATCCTTCCCACGAATTGCAAAACCTTGTCAGGATAAATATTGCAGTGAGGTGATAATCTTCAGAAGTGCTGACAGTGCAGATCTTTGCTCTTCTAGCAGTTTGCTGCTCAGCTGCACATGGACACCAGGTTGACTTCTGTGACATTTCAGATTTTCAGAGGCAAGCCTACGTCTGTTTGATCGTTCGTGTTGTCTGAATTTTTCTGTAGCCATTTTCCAGTTGCGAAAGCCCTTTGAGACAAATGCGTTTTTTGCACAGCGGGCAAGTTCGGTAAGTTTTTCACGAGAAGCGTCCGTACAGGTGTGACAGAGTACACCGCCGATGCTCTGATCAAAATGAAGCCACGGAAAATCTTTGAACCACTGTTGTTGAAACTTCAACTTTCGGTTTGGCAGTATTTGGACTGGGATACAACTGACATCATGAGGTTGAAAAGGCTGATCTGGGAAATTAGGCCGAGTACTCGCACATGCACCCTTTTCTGCTATCTTCTCCTTTGAATCGTCCACCTCTTTCTGGGAACTTGATTGCTCCAGGAGAGTGGTTGGGGATGTGCTACTTGATGCTGTCGCGAAAAACTTTCTGATATCCATATCCTCTATGAAACGAGAAGGGAATTACATTTCGGTTGAATAAATTTTGACATGTGAATCATAAGGGTTATTTTTGCGTAACAGGGCATTTTTATTCGGTCTATCCTTTATCCTTATTCTGTCGGTCTATCCTTCGTCTTTGGCCTCATGCAAACGGAAAATTATTCGGATGATGGCGGAAGAGAAATTCCTTCCGGAACGTTATTTTTCCTCGTAAAAATTGCAAGCCGCGGCTAAGCTACTAAGCCTAAGCCTTTTTAAATCGGATTTTCGAGGTAATCTCATTACTGCCCTATAGATACTGTATAATCCGAGAACAGAATTCAAAAATAATTTTCCGTTTGTTTGTTCGAACCGCTAAGGTGAATTTTGCATATTTTTCAACAGCTACCTTTTAAAATCTATAATTTAATCCTCATAAGTCCGACGACCGAATGAGACCTCTCGTTTTGTAGGTATACACCTCCCCTAAGTCCAAGTACAGATGAAAAAATTATTTACATTAATCGCCACAAAAGCGAGTGAATCAGCGCATTTTATTTTATGTTTCCCAAGTATTCAAAGCTAATTTAGTGGCCAAAATACCCACTTTCCTTCGATTTTCACCCAGTTTTCAATGTTGGGATTTAGGTCACTGTTATCGACTGCGGATTATGAAAACAGAATGACAAAATATCTTTCCGTTCGTTCATGCGAGCTGGTAGAGTGGAACCGCGTCATCCTGCACAAGCTCCACCATCTCAATCAGCATACCAGACCGCAAAATCTTTTATCTCGATGGTGCAAAGTCACAAAAATTAAACACACACATCATCGTGCAGGTAATAATATCAGGCATCCGGCGATATAAGTTAGAAAGGTGAAATAAACTATTTTGGTCGCTAAAGGGGCCCCGAGCCGTTGCGGCCTAACACTATCCGAGGCATGGCGCTCTGCGCCATGAAGCCGAGATTTCTTTAAACACCCATAAAATGACGATAGAAACTCCGAAAACGTCCCAACATACCTCAAAATGTCCAGGTCATGTTCCCTGTTAGTGGGTGAACAATCCAACGCTTGGCGAATTCTGCTTCACAATGATTGGAAGAGCCGACATCGAAGGATCAAAAAGCAACGTCGCTATGGACGCTTGGCCGGTGGGAGACCATGGCTTAGGAAGCACGGATTCTCAATGTTGAATTGTTAACCTATCATCTTTAATAGAACTATAATAGACCAATAAATCTAATGGTTCTTTTTCTTTTGTTGTTTTTGGCAAAAAGCAAAGATCCAGAGAGGCTCTGTATTGGGCAACCCCCCCCCTCTATTTACGTGAAATGGTTTGGTCCAACTCCCAAAGCCAAAGCAGACGCGAACGGCTTGCGACTACGGAGACCATAACTTGGGAACCACTTGTCCGATTAATATCAAACCTTGAAAAGGCACATCCTCGAGTCCCCAGCAATATACCTGGCAAGTTTCAAGTAGAACGGACCAGTGGTTGTCGAGAAACAGCGGTCGCAGACAAACATGCACACAGAGATTGCTGGAATTATAGAGAGATTTAAAAATTTATTCTTGCATTTGAGGAGCATTTCGGCCTTGTTGTACTTGAGCAGCTCGTTTTGTGTTACGTAACTTACGTTCAATGAAAAAAGTGGGGGGGACAATCGATATGTTGTCCCCCCCCTTGATAAAAAGTGGGGGAGAAATGTCCCCCCGTCCCCCACCAATCGACGCCCATACATGCACGCACACACGCACACACGCACACACGCACACACACGCGCACGCACACGCACGCACCAAGTTCCATTCTCGTAATACAATTTATATATGCACACACACACACACACATAAAATACACTAAAACAACATAGACAAAGATTTACCTTAAAACAGAGTTCTTTAAAAAAGGAATTCAAGTGGGAAACTAGCAAAATTCAATTGAAAAATATATCGAGGAACAGAACACAAAATGTCGATCTCTGTATGCTATCTGCCTTCACAACCAGATCATGGCAAACACCTGATTGGATGGATGTTATTGTTTTTATATATGTGTCGAAGTGAGGGTGGATTATATTAAAAGGAAATCGCACAAAAAGGTTAAACAAAACAATGTCCTGTCAAAATATAACCACATTTTCAGCGGATGAGACACCTCCCAAGGCACCAACCGCACGGCACCGCAAGGCCAAACTCTGGTGGCAACGTACGTCTGTCTAATTGATGTTCCATTGAGAACATGGGTACTTTTACCGAAACGAACAACCAAGCAGCTTGGAGAGCGCTCACCAAGTGCCTTAAGCACTCAAGCAAGCTCTCCAATGAAGCGGTTGATAAGAAACGGCTCGTTTGGCAGGTGATTAGAACCACATCAAACATATACGCCTCCCGGAGACGCCCAAAATGTTAAGCCACGAACGCTGACGTGTCCGGGTGTTTACAAGCATTGCAATATACCCAGCAATTTGTAGCTATGATGAACAGGCATTCGATAATATTAGTGAGTAAAATGAAAACAACAACTTTATCGTTAAGAAATCGTTGCGGCCTGTTCCAAGTCAAGGCATGGTTGAGCAGGCCAGAAAACATGGCGGCTTCAGACTCTGGCGAGGTTACCCAGGAATCGCCTTCAGACCGCAGAGAGCGAGGTGGCCGAGGATCGCCTGATGAAGGATATAATTAAATAAGGCCGTTAATTATCTTCAAAACGTGTGTTGTAATTCACCCAAATACCTAATTTTCACTCATGCACTTCCTTGGAGTTTTCTTAGTATGCATGCAAAGTTTCAGGCTGCTAGGTTTCATGGTTTTACTGTAATGGAGGAGACACATTGACACATTGACACACTGAAACACACACACACACACACACACACACACACATTGCCTTTTATTGGTGTAGACATCAGCAAACGTTTTCTTTTTCCTGTCACGTTATGTCATCTCGTTCTCGCCACCCTCATTGTGCAGAGCACTGTGCATACGTCTCGAGCCCATGACCTGCCCTAAAGTGAAAGCTGCAGTCTACTGGGATAGCAGGTGTTAATGAAACTAGTGCTCACAAAATAGGTGGTGTTTGCATGTGCTGCAAAGCACCTTAAAGGAGAAGGGAGCAACGTGCACTCGTGCGTCTTATGTGTTATAGACTTAATCAGATGAAACACCATTGCGGGGAGAATGAGGGGAAATTGTTTTTCTGAGGTTAAATAAGGTGGATGGACCACGGAGTTGTACAGTTTGACTGAAGTTGGAATGAAAGAAGTTGTGGAATGCTGAAACACATAGGACTGAGGAGCACGTGCACTCATAATGCCAGTGGGAAAGAAGAACAAGTACATTTTGAAGGGCTAAGATAGGGAAGTGTATAAAAGCTTAGAAGTTAACAAAGGATTTAGCATATGATCATGACCTGCGGATAACTTAAATTAATGAAGGAAGCAGCACTACTGACTACCAGTTAGAAGGCGGTAGCACAGATGGTAGAAAAGTCAGTTGAAGGATTGGAGTTGAGTTGTCAAAGTTGATTTGGATAGACAAACAGTGAGTGTGTTAGATGGTAAGCATGTTCGACCAAGCAGGGTTGGAGTGGCATGGGTGGTTGAAAGTGCTGATGACTCAGAAAACTCAGATACAGAGGCCCACAACCTGCCGGCTCTGAGTCTCAGCATCTTCTTTGGATATGGCTATCCTCCTCAGAGTGGAGTTTTGGAAGGAACAGCATCACAAAGTGCCAGACGTGATGCAGGAACTTTGGTCCAAAGTCGTGAGTCGTCCTCCATAGAACTCCTCACAAATACCATACATGTTGAGATACTTATGAGGAATTGAGCATTACCAAGAAGCCCATCCTCTGCAGAGAATGCCAAGATGGTGTATGGCTTTTAAGGGTAGATATGAAATTTGCTCATGGCTTTCGGTGAGTTTAGATAAGACAGCTGGAGCATTTGATGTATGATCCTTCCTGAGAGATATTGTGAGGATATGAAACTTTAGTTGGTTGAAATACATGTTCCCAGCTCCAATCTTCTGGAGGTCATCAGACAGATTCAGCTGTCTCTTGACTGAGCTATAAGGTTGAGAAATTGAGTGGCTTAAAGTGGAAAGTGTGACAGGGGGGGGTTATAAAGTCAAGGAGATGGAAAGTGCACAAATAGAAATCAGAAAAGCTAAATATTATGTGAAGGAGATTGCTTTGGGGAGGACCAGCCTCAAAGGTATGATTACAAAAGAAAACACCATGGAGAGAAAGCCACTCCTTTTACATATACAGGCATTCACTCGATTAATAAAATATAGTCTATTTCACCATGGTGGCAAAACATCGAATTTAAGTTTTCACCCCTCTGAATTGCATGGTGAACATGTTCCCAGTATGTACAGACACTCCAGCCTAGTAAGAGGTTGAGCTCAAATGTCAAAGGATGGAATCTCATGGATCAGAGGAGGATACCAAGCTGTATCAAACGCAAGAGGCGATATGGAGCAACGATTGAATGTATCTGCTGGGACGCTGCCCTGACTTATTGTTGGAGGCCAAGGGACTCTCTCCATCATTTATGGGTCGGGAGTAGTAGCACGTCCAGTTTGAGAAACCCTACTGAAAATTAAGTTGGTGATTTGTGATCAGTGAAATGAAGAATATGAATGATGTAAATGTGTGCAGGGATGATTATTCCCATTACGTTTACTTAAAATGGAGAGAAAACAGAACAGTCTGTAATTGAGAGGATTCTGCTGCCCTTTTAATTATAGCTCTAGCTATTTTACAAACAGATGGTGGACAGTTGACAGAGTGGAAGGACTTGGAGAAAAACAGTAACAGAGGAGAAACCAGGTCAGCAGAACAGGTCATGGTAATGTGAGCATCAGTGCCATTGGGTTCAGTTTGAGACGAGGTGTCAAAGCTGACCAATAAATTCTTCACCTTGTTAGAGAGGGGGTTCACATTGTTGTGTGTGTGTGTGTGTGTGTGTGTGTGTGTGTGTGTGTGTGTGTGTGTGTGTGTGTGTGTGTGTGTGTGTGTGTGTGTGTGTGTGTGTGTGTGTGTGTGTGTGTGCTTGTGCGTGTGGTGCATGTTAGGGAAAGCACAGAGAGATGGATCTCGATATGAGTTTTGGCACCAATAGATTTTTTATGACTGTCCAGAGTGGATGCAACCCTGTTAAGTTAGAAAAATGGACGGGAGCAGCACTGGGAGAGGGGCTTGCTCTGACTCGAAGAAAATACTGACTCGAAGATCTAATGCCAATAATTGGGCACATTAAAGTAGAAGTAGTAGTAGTAGTAGTAGTAGTAGTAGTAGTAGTAGTAGTAGTAGTAGTAGTAGTAGTAGTAGTAGTAGTAGTAGTAGTAGTAGTAGTAATAGGAGTGGTAGTATTGATGAAATTTTGAGTGTTCTGAACCTGAAATGAGGGCATTTTGCATTGTATGACTTTATTACCTCCACCGCCGAAGGTGGACGTAGATTATGTTTTCACCCCTGTCTGTTTGTCTGTCTGTTTGTTTGTCTGTCTGTATATGTAAAAATACCCTGCGCAGACAGTAACGATCTCCGATTTTAAAAAATCCTCCTAGAAAAAAAGCTATGACGTCAAAATATCTCCGCGAATGGAAATTGCCTAAAAAATTATCACCGAAACTAGGCAAGCTTTTTGAATTCTGTTTGTGGGAATCGAACAGGGCGTTAGCAGAGATGAATTACCGCAATATGATACATCACAATGACGTCATATCAATTTTGATGACGTCATTCCCATTTTTTGACATTTTTAGATCCTCGTGGAGGATCTCCAAGTCTTACTCACGTTGTTGTTCTTCATCTTTTTCTTGTGGACTTTTTAGATCCTCGTGGAGGATCTCCAAGTCTTACTCACGTTGTTGTTCTTCATCTTTTTCTTGTGGACTTTTTAGATCCTCGTGGAGAATCTCCAAGTCTTACTCACGTTGTTGTTCTTGTGGACTTTTTTGTTTCACAGCCTACAGTTTTCATCGAAACTTCCTGAAACTTGGCGTATATATGTAAAAATACCCTGCGCAGACAGTAACCATCTCCGATTTTGAAAATTCCTCCTAGCAAAAAAGTTATGACGTAAAAATATCTCCGGTAATGGAAATCGCCTAAAAAATTATCTCCGAAACTAGGCAAGCTTTTTGAATTCTGTTTGCGGGAATCGAACAGGGCATTAGCAGAGATTAATTACCGCACATATGATACATCACTATAACATCATATCAATTTTTATGACGTCATTCCTATTTTTTGAAATTTTTATATCCTCGTGGAGGATCTCGAAGTCTTACGTTGTGGTTCTTCATCTTCTTCTTGTGGATTTTTTTGTTTCACAGCCTAGAGTTTTCATCGAAACTTCCTGAAACTTGGCATATATATGTAAAAATACCCTGCGCAGACAGTAACCATCTCCGATTTTTAAAATTCCTCTGAGAAAAAAAGTTATGACGTCAAAATATCTCCGCCAATGGAAATCGCCGAAAAAATTATCTGCGAAACTACGCAAGCTTTTTGAATTCTGTTTGCGGGAATCAAACAGGGCATTAGCAGAGATGAATTACCGCACATATGATACATAACTGTGACGTCATATCAATTTTTATGACGTCATTCCTATTTTTTGACATTTTTTGTTTCACAACCCAGAGTTTTCATCGGATCTTCGTGAAACTTGCCATGTATATGCAGAAAGCCCACGCGCAGGCAGTAACTATCTCCGATTTTGGAAATTCTTCCGAGAAAAAAAAGTTGACGTCATAATATCGCCGCTAATGGATATCGCCTATACCATTATCTCCGAAACTAGGCAAGCTTTTTGAATTTTGTTTGTGGGAATGAAGCAGGGCATTAGCACAGATAATTTATCGCAAACCTGAACATCACAATGACGTCATATTCGTTTTTATGACGTCATCATTAAGAGGACGAGGATCTTAGCTCATTTGAGCTTGTTAATCAGGTATTTTCTCCTTCAATAGCATAATGGTTAAAGGTCACCATGACCTACACGAGCTACCCCCTTATAAGGTGTTCAAAAGTTGAACAAACGGAGAGGGGACACCGACGACGACCCTTGCCTGGAGCGTCATTTCATCTCGGGCCTGTCCTGCCTGGCTGAGTCCTTCCAAAGACTTTAAAAATGGTACTTGCTACGTCCTTGCTTGATGGTCAGCATTTTAAAAAGCTTGTAGCATGGACAAACATCAATAAGTTGGTAATGCTACACAGATTTTGATGGCCCGAATGACCTCCTCCTTGGAAGAGAACATACATACACGTATTCTTATTAATGTTCCCCTTTCTCGGGCCGTATGGTTGGGCAAGGTGGCAAACTTTTTCCATTTTGCATTCATCATGCAGAGATGGCCCATATAAAGTAATAATTTTAACTTCAATATTTTGACTGTCTTTCCACCACTTGTAATTGTCCTCGCTGTACTGGTACTCTGTCTCATTGATGCCATAATTTAAAGCAGCAAGTCTCTTGGTTGCCATTTTACACCATAATATTGATGTAGTTTGCAGATCAGGCAATGTGTATGGCATGATAGAGGGTAAAGAGGCACGACTGACAGTCGGCTCACAGTTGGATACAAGCAAGGGAATTAATTACAGGAAGAGATTAGAGAGAGGAGGAAGGGCTCACAGTAACCTATAAGATGGTTGGGTTACGTAGCATCAATGCGGATGTAAAACATTATTTGTAGGGATGTGGAGACAACATGGAATCGTGGTGCACTATCTGTTTGAAACCCTGGAGAGAAGAGTGTGGTTGAACTGTCTCCAGAAGGCAATTTCAAGAATGAGTTGATTGGTGTGTAAGCTGATGTAGCCATTGGTCCCATGGTTCATCTCATTCTAGACATTCTCAGTTAGGGACAAATTGATTGTAGATGTCAACGAGGGTATCAAATGAGCATGAAAAGTACAATAATTTTGACTGGCCTTTCAATTACACCGGAATAAGCAACATTCTGCAGTAGGATGAATGATCAGCACCTCGAGCTCCATTTCCTCCAACACAGGTCAAATTGCCTGCAGCCATAATCTGAATGATAATTATTTGAGGTCGATGTGATGATGTTCCATCTTAATAATCACACACTGCAATAACATTACAAAGGTGACTGTAAACAACCCTAATACCCATTTATGTAGTGTTGCAATCATGAATATTAAAAAGGTGGAGCAACATGCCCCTGACTGCAAACAGGATCCTCTGGCAGAAAAGGTGGGGCTAGTTACCTACACCTACATATTATACACTTCCTCCTTGGTCTGCTGTTCCATCAGCCAGGTGAAGGTGAAGTCGTTTCCCCTCTCCCACCCCCACAACCCTCTTGGTCCTGGTGGTATGTTAAATTACCAGAATTTCTACACCAGAGGGTTCTCTGGCTGATGGAAGAGCAGACCAAGGAGTGAAAAATATAAGTTTGTGAGGGCAACATGCCACACCTTTGCTGCCAGGGGCATCTCGTCCCAAATTACTCAACTGCATTTGTTATACCAATGCTCCTTTTTTCCAGGTTATTGTGATTTGCCTCCTCTCCCTCACCTCTTTTCGCTAGTTAGTTGTCAGTTGGTTTGTTTATTTTCTGTTTCATCCCCACTTTCCCCTTCCTCTTCTTGATGGATTTCATTCAGCTTGTATGCAGCTTGTTCAAGCTGAAGTTCCCACCCCCCTGAACCCACGATATATACATATACAGTATATGGATATATATATATTGTTGCAGGCCGGGGGTTGGGTGAGAAGACACAAGGGGGGTGGGGGGAGCTATCTCGGCTCCCACCAAACTCCCCGGAATTGTAGGCAGTCGCACACGGATAATTCCGTGACGCGGGGGGTCGCTTCACCGACCGTGAACGCCAATAATTCAAACACGTGACTTCGGGTCCACCGTCTAGTTAATCCGGTTACCTAAAAATAACCACGTGATTTAATTACCGGGGAACACGCCCTCGGTACGCCTTGTCCGAACCAGATCACTCTACCAGACCGGATCACTTTACCGGATCGGATTCAGCCGAGCAACACTGCCAAAGACGTACCGGCTAAAAGGAACGGATTATTAGGAATAAAGTCCCGGCTAAGCTAGGATTCGGACCATGCTGGACCAATGAAGGAAAAGACAAAAACGAGCTGGGAACATTCCTAATAATGATTTATTTACACTGGGCGAGGAAAGGTATGTGGTACGATCAAGAGATTTATTGGGGTGTGTTGTGCAGAGAGAGAGGGGAGAGAGGTGTGGTGCAGCAATAAATAAGCAACATATAAAAGCGGACGCAGAGCAGACCTAACCCGAAAATAATAATAACAATCTTCTGCAGGCTTACTTACATAGACAGGCGCCAGGACACACACACACACACACACACACACACACACACACACACACACACACACACACACACACACACACACACACACACATACACACACACACACACACAAAACCCGATGAAGAGGGATTGAAGTAAGACAGGAGAGGAGTTGAGGCTACAGTCTCTCGGTAACTTTGTATAATTGATGCGCAGTCCCAGACGCGCCATCAATATGTTTGGGGGGAATGCTCCGTGGCGCGGTACCCCACCCCGACAGATGGCTCGTCGTCTTCTGCTTCGGGCAGCTTGCGTCTAGACAGTGGGCATGTAGGAGGGGCTTGGGTTGGGAGGGTGGAGTCAGAATCGTGTGGGTGGAGAAGAGGAGGAGGAGCCCACCAATGACGACAGAAGGCGGAGTCGAGGTCCAGCTTGAGTGGAAGGTGAGGCAGAGCAGCAGAGAGAGAAAGAAGGATCCGCTCGGACCTTTATAGGCCCCGCTGCATGGGGCGGGGGGCCACCCCGAAACTCAGTGTCATCACCTGAATCGGGTGCTCTGATTGGCCCTGACCCCCTGCGCGGCCTCGCCGCGATGGCCGGAAGTAGCAACATTCCACTTCCGGCAAGGTGACCCTACGCAGCAAAGATGTCCCGCTCCGACCCCACGACATGATATGAATTTCCCACACCAAACTCCGTGTCATGACTTGCCTTGCAAGAACCCCCGGGCCATGCCCTGATGACCGGCCGAGGCCAGCGTCGGTCCGCACGCCCGCTCGGGTGCCCGTGACCAGCGCTAGCCAACACGCCCGGTCCGTGTGTGCCACGTGGCCCAAGCTGCACAACATACCGCTGGCCATAGAAATGAGAAGTTAAGATGTTATGGCGAACCCATGCACACACAGTAAGATGTGTCCATTCGTGCCCCGCTCTGTACGATAACAAAGTGTCGTGAGTGGCACACAGGTCTGCCTGTGAGAGCACATTCTGTCCAACATCTTCCGTTCTGATCTGCCATTACGCACGTGGCCAGCGCTCGTGTTCACCTGATTCTGCTTTTGTGTGTGCGGGGCGAAACCTGATCAATATAATTAATCCAGAAATGGGTTGAAAGCAACGCGCCGCTTGTGCCTTGCACACTCGCATCCCGTGCAACGTGGCGTGGGGTTGCCTTTCTATTACCGGCCTCAGTACGCGTTCCGTGCAGTGTGGGCGTCGTGCTGGGCGTGTTTCCTGTGTTGTGAAAAACACCATTCGTGCAGCGTGGGTGTCGTGTGTGCTTTCTACGGAGGGGTGTCCAGCATAATGCCTGCTTGGCCTTCGCTGAGGACCCATCTCACAGAGAAGGGTGCACGTGGCTCAGATTTATCTCAGGAATAACCAGAAAAGAAGAATAGGAATGACGTTAGAAATTAAATGAAGAAGGAATGATGCAAGCAAACCAAGCGATGAGACCCTCGCAATGCACGCCCCTGTTGTCCCTCAAGACAAAAGGGAAGGGACTATCTACATGTATATTAATGGATTAACTGTCTTGGGACCACTATTTGTTGGATACATGCGGTTCCAAGAACCGCAACTATATATATATATATATATATATATATATATATATATATATATATATATATATATATATATATATATATATATATATATATATATATATAGTATACTTAAGCAAGAGCTCGTGGAAGAGCTAGTGAGCTGAATGCATCAAGACATAACACGATAACATATGTAGTGGAGAGGGGTTGGGAGGGGGGGGAGACACCAACAGCAGAGGTGAAGGACAAGATAGTGGGAGAATTGGACAAACAATGGGTGAGGGGAAGAATGGGGAGTCCATGGGGTGGACAAGATGGATACAGAAGGAAAAACTGAAAATTTGGAAGGAGGAAGGATTGGGTTGTGTTAACAAGGAGAGAAAATATACCATCAGAGATGGGGAATCCCCCGCCATTGAAAAATAATTGAAATCAAATAAGCGGTTTTCCATTTATTACAAAAAACATTTTGGTCGGCCATCTTGGATCTGACCACGCCCAAAATCAATAGGATTCTTCCTTTTCAGGTGGTACATGTGTGACCCAAATTTCAAATCGATATGGCAAACAGTTTATGAGTTTTTGCACTCACAGCTATAAATGTTGACGCCAAGCCAGCCAGCCGGACGGATAGCCGGATGGACGACCCGTGTGATAATAATATCCCCCTTCCGCCACACGGCGGGGGATAAAAATGTCATGATTTTGGAATGGGGATGATCTGAGATGGTGGTGAACCTGGAATGGTGAAGCAATGTCTTGAAGACCTGGAGGGAAGAGTGAGATTGAAGAGAATGTGTAAGTTTGTTCCACAGGCGAGAAAAAAGAGGAACAAATAAGTGGAGGTGAGCAAGGATCCTGCATTTAGGGAGTCTCACCAGAAATGATTGATGGTGGACTCTCTGTGTCCTGCAGAAACCTGGGGGTGGGACAAGGCATGGAAGGAGCAGAGGGTATAAGACCAGAAAGGAGGATGTAGAAGGCAGAGAGACCATAGATCTGTCTGCGATGGAAAAGTGATCGACTCATCTTCACCGTGAGAGATTCCAATGATCTTGAAGGCCTTGGTTTCCATGGCATGAAGCTGAACAATGTGTGAGGCAAGGGAGCCAGACCAGAGCAGAGAGCAGTGTTCCATAAAGCTGTGGATGAAGGCCTTGGAGGTGGATCGGAGTTCAGGTGTGCCAAGGAGGGAGCTTGTACGATGGAGAGCGTCTGGATTGAAAGACGTATTCCAAGTTTTTGACGAGCTTGTGATTTTGTCAAGGTCTGATGAGAGGGAGGAGGCTGTAGCCTGCATGGTTGAAGGATGAGAGATCTCATGGCAGAGGGTGGGGTCATCAGGAAATAGGTAAATGGGATGTTCCAGAGAGTTAAGAGGTCATTGTTGAAGATCAGGAATTGGACTGGGCCCAGAACGCTACCTTGAGGAACTCCAGCCTGCACAGGAAGAGGGGATGAAAGGATTCCGATGAGAGCCACATGTTGGCTCGGAGAATGGGAGAAGTCCATGAGCCATTTGTGGAGTTGGCCTTGAATGCCACATGTAGATAGTTTGGAGAGCAAGGTGGAATGACAGACTGTATCAAAAGCTTGAGATATGTCCAGAGAGACAGCTCTGATCTCATTTCTGATAATGAGGGCCTCCATCCATTGTTGGGTTCGTAGAAGCAGCATGTCCAAGGTGGAGCGTGACCTGGTCTCAATCCAAATTAATGATCTGAGATGAGGTTGTTGGAGAAAAGGAGGGATGGTGTCCTTCGAAAAGAGTTATTTGGCTAT
This sequence comes from Eptatretus burgeri, assembly GCF_056783735.1. NCBI lineage: Eukaryota > Metazoa > Chordata > Myxini > Myxiniformes > Myxinidae > Eptatretus > Eptatretus burgeri. Next base: position 34,565,831 of record NC_140970.1, on the reverse strand, counting down.
CACTGGCACAATGGCCAAATTCCAAATTTCTGCCCTAACCAGTGGAGGGCATTGCATCAGTGGCACAGCCATGTCCTCAGCCAATTATGCTACCTCGCAGCTTTGTGCTGCATTCGAACAAAGAAGAACAGAAGTCTTTTGCTGAAGTGCCATGGGTGGTGAGAGGGACCAACACCCAGCTAATTGGCATGGTGATACGTGAAATCACCACATATGAGGAAGAGAGAGTTGGGATCAGTGGTTAAAAATTGGTCCGGGGAGAGAGAGAGAGAGAGAGAGAGAGAGAGAGAGAGAGAGAGAGAGAGAGAGAGAGAGAGAGAGAGAGAGAGAGAGAGAGAGAGAGAGAGAGAGAGAGAGAGAGAGAGAGAGAGAGAGAGAGAGAGAGAGAGAGAGAGAGAGAGAGAGAGAGAGAGAGAGAGAGAGAGAGAGAGAGAGAGAGAGAGAGAGAGAGAGAGAGAGAGAGAGAGAGAGAGAGAGAGAGAGAGAGAGAGAGAGAGAGAGAGAGAGAGAGAGAGAGAGAGAGAGAGAGAGAGAGAGAGAGAGAGAGAGAGAGAGAGAGAGAGAGAGAGAGAGAGAGAGAGAGAGAGAGAGAGAGAGAGAGAGAGAGAGAGAGAGAGAGAGAGAGAGAGAGAGAGAGAGAGAGAGAGAGAGAGAGAGAGAGAGAGAGAGAGAGAGAGAGAGAGAGAGAGAGAGAGAGAGAGAGAGAGAGAGAGAGAGAGAGAGAGAGAGAGAGAGAGAGAGAGAGAGAGAGAGAGAGAGAGAGAGAGAGAGAGAGAGAGATATATATATATATATATATATATATATATATATATATAGATAGATGGATGGATGGAGTCATCACTGTTTGGAGGATGGTACAACACAAAACAAAACTAGAAGGGTACTCGGTGGAGCACATACCTCCGCCACGTAATGCCTGATCCACGAGAACATATCGGGCTGAATACCTTTTTGGAATATATTATACAGTACTAAATAGTTTTTGGCCCTATCTCTCAATGGCGAAGAATTACTTTAAAAATTAAATAATTCTCGTATCCAGATCCAGATTCGGATCTTCACCAAAGTTGAATCAATTCGTCGTTGCGACACACCCGACCTGTTCAACAAGGTTTGTCCGAATCTGTCCACAACTTTTTGAGATATCGTGCTATATATCGTTTTTAGCCCTATCCCTCAATGGTGAAGAATCACTTTTAAAATTCTAGTAGTCGGATCTGGATCCGGATTCGGATCTTCACCAAAATCTAATTAGTTCGTCATTGTCACACAATGAACTGAACCTGTCCACAAAATTTCATCCGGATCTGTCCACAACTTTTTGAAATATCCTGAACACAAACAGACAAACAAACAAACAAACAAACAGACGAAGGGGTGAAAACATAACCTCCTTCACCTTCGGTGGCGGAGGTAAAAAGAGGTGGGAGTGGAGATGAAGTCACAGCCAAAGGTACTCCTGGGGGTTGGGAGGTGTAAGATCAGTACAAGGGCAGTGATAAATAGAGTTGCTTTTTCTTTTTGCATAAAATGTCGAGGCATGCATGAGAGCTGATACAAAACGTACAACAATGGGAGCAGGAGATAAAAGGGGTGGGGAGAGAAGGACAAAACAGTGGGGAACAGACATTGGAAGATCTGTGGAAGGGAAAGGGATGGGGCAAGGTACACAGGGTAAACAAGATGGACACTACAGGGACTTTCAGGTCCTTACATGACAGGGACTTTCAAGAAGGAAAGAAGGGAATTTGATGGAGGTGGGTTTGGGGTGGATTAACGAGGGTAGAAAAGATCATTGTTTTGAAAGGGGGAAGATAAGAGGTGGTGGTGAACAGCTGTTTTGAAGGCCTCGAGGGAAGAGTGGGATTGAAGAGAGTGTGGGAGTTTGTTCCAAAGGTGGGAAAAAAGAGGAATGAAAGAGTGAGGGTGAGCAGTGATTCGTGATTTTGGTAGTTTTACCAGAAGGGGGTTGTTGGTGGACCTTGAGCACCCTGTGGAAATATAGACAGGGGACATACTGTATCTCAGACAGAGCGAGGGGGGGTGAGAGACCAGAGAGGAGATGGTAGAAGACAGAAAGACCACCGACCTGCCTGCGGTGAGAGAGTGAGAGGCCCAAAGACTCAGCCTCATCGCGGGAGATGCCAATGATCCTAAATGTCTTGGTTTCCACAGCGTGAAGCCGAGAAAGGTGAGAGGAGGGAGCACCAGCCCAGAGGGGAGAACAATACTCCATCAGGCTGCGGACGAAAGCTTTGTATGTGTTATTGATGTAAAGAGCACTTCTGCCACCAGGACAGGGTTCTGGTAAAATTGGAGGAGACAATAGTCAGGGAGAGACATGAAGGCGTCAGGGAGAGACATTAAGGCGTCAGGGCCATCTTGTGGGAGGAAGGATTCTGTTAAGCATCTGATGTCTTAGCTGTCGGCAGCAGCATGGATTTAGAGATCAATCAGGTTGGAGTGGAGGCCTTGGATGTTTGAGGTCCACACAGTGAGGGACAGGGGCAAAGACATTGGGAGGATCTGGGACAGGTGGGAGGCTTGGAGGGTGAGGGACGGGGGGGGGGGGCTGGGAAGGTGCGGGGTGGAGGGGGAAGATGGGACGTGGCAGGAGAGGTGGGGAGATAGTAGGGGTTAGCACAAAGGGAAAACTGAGAGGGGTGGGACGGGGAGGAGGGAACCGAGAGTGGTGGGATGAGTGGAAAGCTGAGAGAGGACAGGGAGAGGGAAAGACTCGGGGGAATAATTCCAAGAGCAGGAATTATTGAGGGGGTGGATTGGTGGTAACCTTTGAGAGGGAAGCTCGGAGAGGGTGGTGTGAAGGGGAAGCTTGGAGAGAGTGTGGTGAGGGTGGATGTAGGAAGGGTGGACATGAAGTGGAGGGATGCTGAAGATGGGACATGTAGGAGGTGTGGGGTTGGAAGGATGAGGGCTTGTAGATGTGGGGTAGGGAACTGACACAAAGGGGTTTGACTGTAAAACAAGGTGAAGGAGATTTCATTGTTGTGCACAGACAACCTCTGCAAACTGGACTGCTTAAAATTCCAAAACTGGACATCTATCTATACTAATAAGTGTGTGTGTGTGTGTGTGTGTGTGTGTGTGTGTGTGTGTGTGTGTGTGTGTGTGTGTGTGTGTGTGTGTGTGTGTGTGTGTGTGTGTGTGTGTGTGTGTGTGTGTGTGTGTGCGTCTCTCCTCCATAACTCCAAAACAATGAAACCAAGCGGTTTGAAACTTTGCATGCATACTAAGAAAACTCCAAAGAAGTGCAAGAGTGAAAATTGGGTGTTTGGGTGAATGAAAACACCCCATTTGATGATAATTAACGGTCTTATTTAATTATATCCTTCATCAGGCACATCCTCGGTCACCGCTCTCTATGGGCTCTGAAGGCGTATCTTGGGTGACCTTGCTGGGGTCTGAAGCCACCAAGTTTTTTTGGCCTGCTCAACCATGCCTTCATTTGGAATAGGCCACAATGATTTGTTAACAATGAAGTTTATTTTTTTAGCTTTCCTCACTCATTATCGAATGCCTGTTCATCAGAGCTCCCAATCGCTGGGTCCATTGCAATTCTTAAAAATGCCCGGAGACATCAGTGGTCTTTGCTTCAATTAATTACAAAATTTAAGCTCCAGAATCGAACTTACAAGCAGTTCCGACTCCTAAAAAAAGTGTTCATTTGTTCAATTTATATTTGACATCTTGGGCGTCTCTGGGAGGTGTATGTTTAACATGACTGTTCAGTGATTGCCAATTGTGTGCCAAACGAGCTGTTTCTTATCAACAGTTTCATTGGAGTGCTTTAGCCACTTGGCAAACGTTCTGCAATATTGGCACTGTCACTGAATACTGTATGTCGATTGACTTGAACGAAGTTCAGGGCTACTCACCTGCGTTGGCCACATGTTGTTCTGTGGTGGAACAGGTGGTGGTTGGCATGTTGAAAATGTGAAATTATATTTTCCACAATGTTTCCCCTTTTTGTTATTCTATTATAAGACCTGTCACTTCGGCATTGATAAATACAAATAAAAACTAGAGGGGGAGCACTCGGGAGAGTGCAAAACCTCCGCCGCCAATACTGCTGGGTCACTCAAGTGAACCTTGTATCTTATTCATTAAATATGTCAACAGTGCAGACAGTTATAGTTCTTTTCTCCAACATTTTTTTGAGGGGGGGGGTTGGAAATCACTTAAAACATGTAGAAATGCAAAAAAAGAAATCAAAATTTTGTTGAAAAAAAAGTTGCAAAAAATGTTTTTTTCTCTAACAATTATTTTTTGGGAGAGGGGGTTGGAAATCACTTAAAACATGTAGAAATCCCCCCCAAAAAATTTTTTTATCTAACAATTTTTTTTGGGGGGGGGAGGTTGGAAATCACTTTAAACATGTAGAAATGCAAAATTATTTTTTTTTCTTTTTGGGAGGGGGTAACAATATTTTTGGCGGGGGGGGTGGAAATCACTTAAAACATGTAGAAATGCAAAAAAAAAATTTTCCTCTTACAATTTTTGGGGGGAGGGGGTCGAAACCACTTAAAACGTAGAAATGCAAAAAAAAAAATTTTTCTCTAAATTTCTTTTGGGGGGGGTAACAATTTTTTGGGGGGGGTTGGAAATCACTTAAAACATGCAGAAATGCAAAAAAAAAAATTCTCTAACAATTTTTTTTTTTGGGGGGGGGGAACCAAGTCCAAAATTTAATGGCATGATCCTTGGACCATACCTAACCCTCCCCCCACCAAGTTTCGTCGAAATCCGTCGAGGAGTTTTTCCGTAATACTGTTCACAAACAAGCAAACAAACAAACAAACAAACAAACAGAAAGGGGTGAAAACAGTAACCTCCATCCATCTTCGAAGATGGTGGAGGTTAATTAAACGTTTCACTTTTAAAAGTTTCTTAAACCGTTTTGTGGACTGCTTGGTGAAGCCACTTGGTGCGCGTTCTTCAAGTTTCAATGGTGAAACCGCAGTTCTGTCCCAGAGGTAGGAAGGCAAAATAAATTAAATGATGACAATGAGAAAAAATCTTTGCAGTTATGAAATAATGAATCGCCGCACCATGGTGGGAAAGCCGAGAGATACGCATGCTCACCCCGTGTAGCTTAGATTTGAATCCCGACGGAGCTATTAACTGTCATCCCCATGTTTCACACATGACACACACAGTGATTCATCATTGTGTGTGTCATCTCATGGATGGATGATAAACTTGGCTTCACATCTGCTGGAATCCCTCACCGCTCTCCCTCCCAACCCTATCCCATCTCTCTCCCATCTCTCTCACCTCTCTCTCCCTTCCAACCCGCCCCCTGGTCCCCCACCCTCCCTCTCTGTTGAGGGGACTGTAGCATGTACAAATCAGATTCGGAGTGAGCCAACTGGTCAGGTGCTAAGGTTGCTGCATGTACAAGCATGCAGGCAGGCAGGCAGGCAGACCTTTGCCAGGAAGATGGCGTGGGTTTTAAATGCTCCCGCCCCAGGTCTCAAAGTGTGTGTGTGTGTGTGTGTGTGTGTGTGTGTGTGTGTGTGTGTGTGTGTGTGTGTGTGTGTGTGTGTGTGTGTGTGTGTGTGTGTGTGTGTGTGTGTGTGTGTGTGTGTGTGTGTGTGTGTGTGTGCATATGGGCAAGTTGCTGTTGTTGCCTGCCATCTCCACATGTGGTGGGTGCTCTTCAGGAGGTCAAACGGAGACCTACCAGGTCTCGAAGTATTCACCTCCATATGTGTGTGTCGTTGATTGGTATCTACATATGCAGGTTTCTGAATGTGGAATGGAGTCCTCCAAGGGTGGGCTCAAGATATCCACCTTTATTTCAGTAAGGGGGTCACAATCCATGAACCAGGCTGTGAAGTTTTTCTGTTCTCGAAGTTTTGTGCCGAGGGCTCTCTTCATGATTGTCACTGAGCCACAGACAGCTTCCAACTGTAGTTCGTTTGTAGTAATATTCCAAGGGATGGTTTTTACTATATCTGTGAGGTTCTCTATCATCATTCCCATGAGGTTCTTCATCATCACTGGTACAGCTTTGGCATTCTTCAGCTTCCAGGATCTTTTCACTTCATTCTGGAGGTCTTGCTTTTGATCATTTCCTTGATTTCTGCATCGTTAGTCCAAAATCACTGCTATTCACACCTCAATTAGCAATGCCTTCTTCTCTTCTTTTGTAACTAAAATGATATCTGGTCACAATGCTTTGTTTTCGATGTTCACGCTCGATGGGATCATGAGGTCGTGTACACGTGAGTGGAACTTCAATGTTTTCAGTGATTGCTTTGGGTTAATTTTACCACAAATTCTCTGAAGCTGGGATATCAAAGTTTTTGCAGATGTGGCAGCGGATTACTTTATAAACTCTGTTGTGTCATTGTGTGTTCAGCTGTTCTGACATGAGTTTTTTTTGTGTGTGTGTTCGTTCTTTAAGCAAAACATATCATCATTGTATTTGCTGACCACAACCTCCACCCCTCACATTTCTCTTTATTATTTTTTTCCTCCTCCCCCTCACCTCTCCCTGCCTCCTCTCTTTCCCCCTTTCTCACTTCCCCTCCTCCTCCCTCTGTCCTCTCCTCTCCCTGCCTCCTCTTTCTCCTCTCCCCTCTCCCTTCACTCTGCTGGAATCCTATTTTCCTCTCTCTCCCCCTCCTCTCCCTCCTCTTTCCCCACCCCCTTAATATCTCCAACAACGAAGCGACGGGTTGTATTTACTTGTATGGAAATAAAGATCATGGGATGGGTGGAAGGCATTGTTGTTGAAGGCACGGAGAAAGTACTTGCTATAGGAACTGGAAGATGGCTAACATACCAAACGCTTTGGGAGGAGGATGAAGAAGAATAAGACTGATGCTGGAGAGGTAAGGGAATTGACCCTACTAGTACGTGCCCATAAAAAAAATAATGATAATAATAATAATAATAATAATAATAATAATAATAAATAAATAAATAAACCACACAGGCCGTTTCTTCGCTCTCATGTGCCCGTATGTGCGTGACCCGGAAGTTCGATATTATTCGCAGTTACGATTATTCGCAATTTATTTTTAATACCCAATTATTCAATTAGCGCCAACATATTTTACCTTTTCGCAATGTCGTGGCAAGGAAAAACAAAAAGAGAAGAGGAGAGAGAGAAAAAATTCACTTCCTGGTTCGGAGCACACCAGCACTCTGATGTTACCGAAATTTATACACCGTCTAATATGAAAATGATCATAACTTGGGCCATTGTGTTTATCTATAAATGCGCATAAGAAATCGAGAAATTATTAGAATACACGAAGTCATCACTCTCCGGAAGCCTGTACGTTGTAACCCGTAATGGGGAACGCGACTAAGCTTCCCTTCCCCATCGGCCACGCCCACGCAACAACGTGTCTTCCCATTGGTTTGGTAAATAAATGGCCATAACTTGGGAAGCACTTGTCCGATTAATATCAAACCTTGAAAAGGCACATCCTCAGGTCCCTAGGAATATACCTGGCAAGTTTCAATTAGATCGGACCAGTGGTTGTCGAGAAACAGCGGTCACACACACACACACACACACACACACACACACACACACACACACACACACACACACACACAGATTGCTGGAATTATAGATAGATGCACTATGCGAGTGACGTCACAGTGGAAGGTAAGGCTCCGCCATATTGAGTGGCAAAAAAATCATGGCGACCAGACACGTGTATCACGCGAACTTCTGGGCTATTTCCATGGATTAGATGATATTTCTAAGAAGAGGTACTGCAAAAAACTGAAGCTGTGTGGTCTTAGTGAAGATCCTTATATTATTTCAAAGGATAAATGGACAACAGAAAGGAAATTTTGGCCTCAAACCGTTTTCCCCGACATCTTTGTTTACCTTGTTGAAACGCCGAGTCCTCACACCCAAGCCAGCCTGAAAGCCTTCACGAGTATGGACGCTTACTCGTGTTATGTCGCCGGGTTTGTTGGTGACATAATCTCGACGAAAGCTGATAATAACTGTATAATCGTGAGGTAAAGGTAATATAAGCCTGTTTTCTTTCATTTCACTGTTATTGTATTATCGTTGTTGCTTGTTTTGTTGAGCAACCAGCGTCACTTTTTTTAACCTGACTGCTGCCACAAGTTAATTTCAAGTGAAGATCTTGTCTAAATGTCGAGTTTGTGGAAAATCTTCGTTCGTCACTTTGCTGACAGATACATGATATTTGTTTCCATGACAAACATCCGGTGTAATGCCACACACGCTCCTGTGGATATTTCCAAGTGCGGGTTACCTTCGCAAACTTTGTTGCGAAGGTTATGTTTTGATCGCTGTGTATTAATTTATTTATTTATTTATTTGTGAATATGTGTGTTTGTTTGTTTGTTTGTTTGTTTGTTATTCGCATAACTCAAAAAGTATTGAACTGAATCGCAGCAAATTTGGAGGGATGATTGGTTATTATCCGAGGACCATTTGATTAGATTTTGGGAGCGATCGGGTCAAAGGTCAAGGTCATGAAAAGGTCAAAATCGTCTTTTTACCATAGCGCGGTCAATTTGTATGCAACTAATGCCAAAATGTTCAGAATGCAATGCCCCATCTTGTGATATGTGACATGACACAATGACGTAATAACCCTTATTAGCGGTTGGGAGTCAAAGGTCAGGTGGGGTGGGGGGTCACGACATTGCAAAATGTGCGGTTTTAGTCACAACACGGTCGATTCTTATCCGATTTGCATGAAACCAACACGAAAATGTTGACTGTTCTGTTCCCCACACTCTAATACCAATTAGAAAATTAAGAGTACAAAGGTCAAGGTCGAGGTCATGAAAAGGTCAAAATCGTCATTTTGCCATAGTGCGGTCGATTTTTATCCAATTTGCATGCAACCAATGCCAAAATGTTGTGAATTCAATGCCCAATCTTGTGATATATGATATGACACAATGACGTCATTACCTTTGTTAGCGGTTTGGGTCAAAGGTCAGGGGGGTCAACGACCTTCATTATCATAACGCGTCAATTCTTATACAATTTGCATGTAAGTAGATTCAAAATGTTTAGAATTCAATTCCCTATCCTGTGATGTGTAATATTTGATTTCTTATAATGTGACCAGTTGTCATCAGATTGACTTGACACCGACACCCAAAAAGGTCAGGGAGTTCATACAGAAATTGTACAATGTACATGAATCAGTGTCAAACAGCAGGAAATTTAATGTTTTTAAGCCATCATAACACATATGAGATGGCAGATGTGGTATGGGGATTAAATACCCTCACATTCAACGGTTTCTGGGGGGGGGGGGGAATGTAGCGTTGGCGAAGGTATGTGCTCCACTGAGTGCCCGTTCTAGTTTTCTATGTATTATATATGTCGATGTGACTTTCTATGGTGAAAATGTTATGATTTTTTTTTTCAGATTTCTAAAATGCTATTTAAAAAAATATTTAATTAAATCTGCGATGGAATAGCAACAAGACAAGTTTCGAGGAAACAACTCAGAACTGTGCGCGTTAGAAAGCAGCACATTAGAAAAGTGATCTAGCCTATCTCATTCTGTCGATAAAACAAGGGATATAATGTATTTTTAGCTCGCCTGTTCGAAGAACAGAGAGCTATAGCGATACCCCCGGCGTGAGCGTGAGCGTGAAAATGTTAATTTTTTTTGTATTACGGAAAAACTCCTCGACGGATTTCGACGAAACTTGGTGGGGGGGTTAGGTATGGTCCAAGGATCATGCCATTAGATTTTGGACTTGGTCCCCCCCCCCAAAAAAAAATTGTTAGATAAATTTTTTTTTTGCATTTCTGCATGTTTTAAGTGATTTCCAACCCCCCCCCCAAAAAAAAAATGTTGGAGAAAAGAACTCTAACTCTGTCAGCACTGTTGACATCATACTTAATGAATAAGATATAAGGTTCACTTGAGTGACCCAGCAGTATTGGTGGCGGAGGATTTGCACTCTCCCGAGTGCTCCCCCTTTAGTTTCCTTTCTAATGTTTTTATCTACCACACTATTTTTATACGCCCGATATATATATATATATATATATATATATATATATATATATATATATATATATATATATATATATATATATATATATATATATATATATATATATCAGGGCATATTATGTGATACCGGTCATCCGTCCGTCTGTCTGTCTGTCTCTCCATCCATTCCTGTCCGCACTCTAACTCCGAAAGTTTTCAACTTTCACGTTTCATATTTGGTAGATAGATACAGACTCTGGAGACGGTGTGTCACGACATACCTTCGTCATCTAAAGTGGTTGCCATGGCAACCGCGATGCTGTTTTCCATCCGTTCCTGTCCGCACTCTAACTCCCAAAGTTTTCAACTTTCACGTTTCATATTTGGTACATAGGTACAGACTGTGGAGACGGTGTGTCGCAACATACGTTCGTCATCTAAAGTGGTTGCCATGGTAACCAGGATGCTGTTTCCATCCGTTCCTGTCCCCACTCTAACTCCCAAAGTTTTCAACTTTCACGTTTCATATTTGGTACATAGGTACAGACTGTGGAGACGGTATGTCGCGACATACGTTCGTCATCTAAAATGGTTGTCATGGCAACCAGGATGCTGTTTTCCATCCGTTCCTGTCCACACTCTAACTCCCAAAGTTTTCAACTTTCATGTTTCATATTTGGTACATAGGTACAGACTGTGAAGACGGTGTGTCGCGACATACGTTCGTCATCTAAAATGGTTGTCATGGCAACCAGGATGCTGTTTTCCATGTAGTAGCACAATTCTGTATATACCTTCTTGTTAGGGCATATATTGTACTCACTTGCGCTCTTGTTACTGATTACAATATAAAAAAAACATATATTGCTTTATAATTATACTTCCCTGCAATGCTTGATAAAACTTATTAATTATTACACTCGTCTTTTAAAAACGATAAATGTATAAACAGGCAAGCATTGGGTGGCTTTGACACCAACTCTGGTAATAATACAAATCAGACAATATTTTGTAACCACCAGCTATTTAATATCAACTACTGAAATAACGTATCAGAAATTACTTACACTAGCATGTACCTGTGCTCCGCACGGAGTTGAGTGGGTGGCAAAAGGTGGATGAGGCATAATAGTTGATTTTATGGGAAGCTGGGGAGGGTGTCATGAGGGATGTGATGCACTATAGTTACCTTTCCTTCAGGCCCTGTCACACCTTGACGATTTAGCTAGCGTATGCCGACGTATGAAAAATTTGTCTAAAACGCTGGCACACGCCGAATACGTTATGGGTAAGTTTTGTATACGTTAAGAGCATGCTGAAGCAAACTGGCATACGTCGTAGTACGCCGAGCTCGTCGACAAATTTTAAGCATGCTCAAAATTTTTCGATGTATGCCAGCGTATGACTCACACGTTCCACATATACTGGCCATAAGTTGTGGGCACATTATGCGATCATTGACACACGTCGACACACGTTACTTGTAAGTTACTCATACGTCGAAACACGTTGAGGTAATGTTTAGTGTACCCAAAACTTATTTCTAACCTATGTGTAACGTGCTTTGAACCTATGTGTAACGTATCTCCAACGCATATTGACGTATGTAGACGTATTTGACGTCTTTCGGATGACCACAGAACTTACTGAACGTGTTTCTAACTTACACCTACCGAATAATGGCGTATTGGCAGCGTTTAGGGGAATTCGTATATAAAAATGGGCTTCACAGGAGGAACCCGTCAGTGTTCCAGACTCCATGGTTTTTTTTTTTTCTTTCTTCGGTATGACGGTGATGTTGACACTTCAATTTCTAGTGCGGTTATGATTTAAATCGTTGATCAGCAGCCTATTAATTATATTATATTATAACCGCACTAGAAATCGAAGTGTCAACATCACCGTCATGCCGAAGAAAAAAACAAAAAACAAACAAACAAAAAAACCATGGAGTCTGGAACACTGACGGGTTCCTCCTGTGAAGCCCATTTTTATATACCAATTCCCCTAAACGCTGCCACCAATACGCCATTATACGGTAGCTGTAAGTTAGAAACACGTTCAGTAAGTTCTGTGGTCGTCCTGAAGACGTCAAATACGTCAATATGTGTTGGAGATACGTTACTCATAGGTTCAAATCACGTTACTCATAGGTTCAAAGCACGTTACTCATAGGTTAGAAATAAGTTTCAGGTACGCTAATCATTACCTCGACGTGTTTCGACGTATGAGTAACTTACAAGTAACATGTGTCGACGTGTGTCAATGATCGCATAACGTGCCTACAACTTATGGCCAGCGTATGTGGAACATGTGAGTCATACGCTGGCATATGTCGAAAAATTTTGAGCATGTTAAAATTTGTCGACGAGCTCGGCGTACTACGACGTATGCCAGCGTGCTTCAGCGTGCTCTTAACGTATACAAAACTTACCCATAACGTATTCGACGTGTGCCAGCGTTTTAGACAAATTTTTCATACGTCGGCATACGCTGGCTAAATCGTCAAGGTGTGACAGGGCCTTTAAATCGTTGAGCGGCAGCCTTTTAATAGGCTACACCACGTGATCGTCGGCGATACGCTGCCGCGCGCTATGCATAAGTTAGACTATCATTGGACATACGTTGTGAACGCCGCCAACACGCTAAGCATTCGTTGGTATGTTATCTACAAGTTATCGAAACGTTCTGTGTACGTTATGTATACGTCCAACTCGTTATGAATACACCCAAAAACTGGAAAAAAAACATCACTAGTTCAGTGTAAGCCAGCGTTTTACATACATTTTGATACGTTGCCATACACTGGCGAAAACGTCAAGGTGTGACAGGGCCCTTAGTTTTCTAAAGGACCTCCCTGTAGATGACATTTTGGGTGAGTGTCTTGTTGCTGAATAGTCATTGTGAGGAATTATTGTCCACTTTGATAGATATATAGGAGTAACCTCTTGCACGTGAAAATGCAACATATAGTTGGCCATGGGAGGACACAGGGGCTGGGAGGTATATTCCGAGTTTGTCAAATGTTTGGCCCTGGGATTAGTTTATGGTCATCGAGTATGCGAGTCTGACTGGAAATTGCATCCTCTGCAGTGTGACTGGAAGGTTGGCGTCTGATGGGGCAAGTTTAACATTATATAGGCCTAGCCCTAGACTGAACGGGAGCAGTGGAGGGTGACCGAGAATCAGAATGCAAATTTCAATGAACGGCACTTTTTGGTGCACATCCGATGATCGAACACCGCTGGACGCTTTAATTTGAAGATCACACACGCAAGACACAACACAGGTAATGATGGCGGTTGAGAAACGTCAAATTACGCGCAGACGTTAACAGAAATAATATATTTTTTAAATAAATCTTTACTTTAAATACAATGTTTCTTGTTACATTTCTTGTGTCAAATTCACCTTCTGAGGTAGTCAGCATGTGCAGAAGAGGGTTTTACATTGTAGACGCTGTTTTCTCGGAGTGAGATTACGCCTCTCGGTGGTGACGGTCTGTCAACGACAGACGTAATGACGTCAACGAATGACCGATGATGTCATGATGGAATTACGCCTCTCAGCGGTGACGTCACACGTAGCCATACAAACGAACATAAAATTATAAAATCGCCCAAAATTTCCCAAACGTTTCCATCTGGTGCGATCTCACATAGCCCATGCTGTTCATTAGACCACAGACCACCCGCATGCCGAAAGTGGCGACAATCCGTCTGGCAGTTTTGGAGGAGAAACGTCAAATTACACGCAGACGTTAACATAAATAATATATAGATACCGGAGACAAAATGAAGGCTACACAACCAGTCATGTTCGCCAGGTCACCATTTTTCTCTTCTCAGAACCGATATCCAAAGATTTTGTCGGTCTACTTCGGCAGGAAAGCAGTAAAACTGCACTCGAACCTTTAGTATATCGCTGAGTACATCCCAGGGCACAACAACTCTTACCCATTTGCAGAAAAAAAAATCGCTTGCTTGGAAATAACGGTGTAGTTGAAGTGGAGACTATCGGTTGTTATGGACGCGGTAATACTTTCTTGCCACTCAATATGGCGGAGCTGCCACAGTCACGTGACCGGTGACATCATCTGAATGAGGCCTATTGAAGAGTTTTTACACATTTTCAAAAGCTTTTAAAGGAAAGAAGCATTTTCTTCAATGATGATAATGTGAAAATGATGGAGGACAGGGAGAGATGTACAGGAAGTGCAGGTGAAAAATAGAATTTATAATATCGTATGTGAGTGAAAGAGGTTTTTTTTTAGTTTTTTGAAGCGAGGGGCAATGGGATAATTTTGAAAAGGCAGAAAGGACAAAAAAAATTGGAAAAAAAAGAAGTGAGAATCAGGACGACAAAACAACCCCCAAAACCGAGATGATTTTGCTCCGGTGATCCGAGAAGGCCTAAGGCTGTATGAAAAAAATGCATTCAGCAATATCGACAACAAGGTACGATTCATCACAATTTCGATAAAAATACAAACAGCAGACAGGGACGAAAATATAACATAACTAGAGAGTTCATAGAAACCACACAGTGTTCAAGTACTGTATATACTTCAATTAAAATAAAATACCGTAACGATTGTAAAGTTCGTTAAAAAATTCCAGAAGTGTAGCGCGATTGAAGCAGGCTCAAACATCACCCTGTTTTTTAACACATGTTCAAGAACTAAAAACTGAGGCTTCTTGGAAGGGAAAAGAAGGTGATTTGTGTTCTACAGTGTTCAGGTATGTAATTAAATTTAAATAAACCAGTGCATGCCCGTACGTGTGTGGCTGTACGTGCATGGCCTGCCAAGCGAGCAGTTCGTTCTTCATCCGTTTCAGCTGCACGACACCTTGCCTCACGTTCAGTGTTGTCTGCCAAGTGAGCAGTTCGTTCTTCATCCGTTTCAGCTGCGCGACACCTTGTCACGCGAGTAGCGTCGCGTGTCAAGCGAGCAGCTCGTGCTTCGTCAGATTCCATTGCATGTGCACAACGCGCAGCTTCGTTCCTTCGCTCTCATAAATGACGACTGGATTGTGGCATTGTTTCAATTAGATCAGACCAACTGTATCGTAAATGGCCATAACTTGGGAAACACTTGGGAAACAGCTGAAACGGATGAAGAAGAACGATATCAAACCTTGAAAAGGCATACACTCAGGTCCCCAGCGTCAATTGTGATGTCATATCAAACGAAGAAGAAGAAGAATTGTGACGTCAATTGTGATACGTGCAAAAAAACAAAAAAAAAAACAAGAAGAATTGTGACTTCAATCGTGACGTCATAGCACAGTGTCCTGTCATTGGTTTGGTAAATAAATGGCCATAACTTGGGAACCACTTGTCCGATTAATATCAAACCCTGAAAAGGCACATCCACAGGTCCCCAGCAATATACCTGGCAAGTTTCAATGAGATCGGACCAGTGGTTGTCGAGAAACAGCGGTCGCAGACACACAGACACACAGACAGATAGACACACAGACAGACACACACAGATTGCTGGAATTATAGATAGATTAAGATTCTAAAGGTTGTATAAAAAAGAATTGCAGAAGTTTCCAGACATTTTACCACCGTTGGCGCAGTGCCTATTTCCCCACCCTATCTTACACATTACATGAGTTCTTCGTGCCTGTTGTTTGTGTCCTTTATGACATCACCAGAAACAGTAAGTTTCCTGTTTGGAATGATTTTAAACTTTGTTTGACTGCCAGGCAGGCAGACAGTAAAATATGATCACTCCTCTCTGTACATGTGCAATCGGGCCAAATTCAGACAAAGTACTGTAAAACGGCAGATTTGTTTTCCGATTCATGTTGAAAATATAACATTCAATTTAAGCAAGTTCCTTGTTCCTCGATCATAAACTGACGTTTGTGCACAGATGTAGAGACGGACAGACATAAAGCAATTGCTTAATCCCGCTTTTCACTTTGCACGCGTGGGGTAAAAACGCGACGGATCCAGTTCGGAAAACTTAACTTTGATTCAGGTTTAAAGAGCATCTGTGGAACCGATGAACACGTGGCCAAACCATGTACTTTGCTGTTGGTGTTTCTCCCTTTCCATTTTGATCCCTTCCATTCTGCTGTAGCTCTTCCATGAGCCTTGATCATGTACGTATACAAAAGGAAATAACATATGTTGGCGTTTCTTGGACTATTGTTTGTCATTTCGAGAAGATTTTGAACACCACACAGGATAATTTATAATAAGTATATTTGTTATCAATTTCCTGTTTGATATCGATAGTGGGGAAGTTAGTTATAAATTCAGGGGATTCTACAAGTAAGCTCATCTGTGGTTTAGGCAGGAAAAACAGCTTACTTTCATAATGGATCAGGTGGTTCTTTAATTTTCACTAGTAAATGTCATAAGATTGGACAGAAAGCTTTTAAAACATGCCTTGTGTAAAGAAATGGACATTCATCACTAGAACGACAGTCAATTTCCATAAAATCTGTACAAGTATTCCAAATCAAGATACCGACATCTGTGGATCGGGAACACTATTACATCATGTTTCTTTCTACCTCAAATATATATATATATATATATATATATATATATATGTATGTATATGTATATGTATGTATATGTATATGTATGTATATGTATATATATATATATGTATGTATATGTATATATATATATATATATATATATATATATATATATATATATATATATATATATATATATATATATATGTATGTATATGTATATATATATATATATATATATATATATATATATATATATATGTATGTATATGTATATATATATATATATATATATATATATATATATATATATATGTATATTACCAGCGGGGTATGCTTTCACATTGGAAGCAATAACGATCCATGTTTCCCCATTGTCTTGGGTCATGCTCACTTGCATTTGTTTTTTTTTCATGTTTTTTTGTTTTTCATTTATTTATATTTTCATTTACAGATGCTCTCTGACGGTTCTGTGATTTTTTTCCTGGTGTATCGGCTTCGATGTCCGTCAGCACACAAAATTACAGCTTTCCACATCACCCGGAAGGTACCGAACTATAACATCAATCAGTGAGTCGTGGGTTGGAAAGAGCTTTATATCTTAGATGAAGTACTTTCAACTTTCTGGCATCTGAATTGACCAGGCAGTTGAACCTTCCTGGTAGTTATATTGTCTTAAGTTTGAAACTCCTTGTTTCAACTTTTTTTTGAAACTTTGAAAAGCTGGAGGGTTGTGACATCAAGAAAACACCAACAAGCAGTGTTGACAATGGTTGAGATTCTGTAATCCTTTACAACCCAGACAAAGGCTTTGCAAATTTCCGCTGAATATGGCCAGGTTTGGACAGATCACCATTTTTGGCCGGTTAGCTAGCACTCTGTTAGACCAGACATAGTGTGTCAAAATTCTGCAGTATTTGCATTCATAATAAAGGTATGCCCCCTAAAGGTGATTTTCCTGTTTGAAATGAATGCCACTCAATCTAAAATTACCAGATTACATTGCAGCAGTTCTGCCAGCTGAGCCAACCAAGACCTGGACGTGGGTGGCACAAGGAACACCTTCTGCTCTGCCATCATTGCCCAGGAAAGGAAAGAAGACACATCTAATGTCTGCAACCTGGCCTTCCCTTTGAATTTAAGGGAGTGTAAGAAAGTATTTTGGAGCTGTCGTGATAGTTTAAGGGTGGTGTATTCCTCTTTGAACTATCCAGTCTGGGGTTTGATTCTAGGCTCATGGAGATTCAGGGGCAGGGTGTTACATCAATGAGTACACCATCTTTCAAATGAGACATTAAGCAGCTTGTTCAGTTTCGTGTCATTCACTTGGGGATGTCAAAAGTCCCATGGTACCTTTTGAAAGGGACAGGCCTGGCTACATGTGTGATTTTACCTTGGCTACATTTTCAATTCATGTCCTGGTTGAGATTTGCTTCAGCAGCACCCTACAAACAAGTGGAGGTCAATTTCGGCATAAATCCTCAGCTTTGAAACACGAACAATGGTTATATACTCCCTGATGCCCCCAGAGGGCAATGGAGCAATAACAGAATATTCTGCTCAAGCAAAGGATAAATGTATTTGATGTTGTTGTCGTTGCCCCTGAATTGTTGTCTTCAAGCTGGGAATCCACAAATCACCACCGAACGCTGTGGAAATCATCTTCTTATTCTTCTTTAACCCCCACAATCGTTCCCACGCTATTGTGGGGTTGGCCGGGGGAAGCTTGGCCCGACGAGGCTTTCACAAACTTGCTCAGGCCTGACATTCAACTAAGGTTTGAGAAGGAATTTAGAATTTGGACACGGTGCTGGCGATAGCTCACATACTCTTGACAAAGGATGCTGTGGGTCTTTGACATCCACCAACTAATGCCAGCAGATGGGACGCCCAATTTAACGTCCATCCGAAGAACGGCACACACCTGGATGAATCACCCTGTCTGTGAAACACCGGGATGACAATTCATAGCCGAGTCGGGATTCCAATCGAGGCCAGCCAGCTTAGAGACGAGTGTGTATACCTCTCAGTCATCCTTCCAGTCCGCGGTGGCAATCATCAACTTCCTAAATAAATTTCTAAGGTTATCCGCTTCTCTACCACACTACAAGAAGCAAGCATTTCTCCATCTTGGTGAAAAGAGAATGTCTATATTAAATTATGAAAGGCTAAAAGCTTGCGTAGTCAAACAGTGAAGCGAGGCGATGAAAGAAGAGCTGTTTCAACACAAGCCATTCTTCTCAATGGATCTTCATTCCCTGCGAGATGCTGAAAGAGCAAAGAAACCTCATCACTTCATAAGGTTCCTGACAGGCAGTCACATTCCTGATACCGTAAACCGAGATGAACTGTCAGCAAACTTTGAACAAATACAGTATATCTACCTAACCTGATGATATAACCAAACTTCTATCTTCTCCCAAACGATATCACCACTTTACAGGAAGTTGTTTACTGGCTTTGTTATGGAAAGCTTTGCTTATATCCACATACTCTTCCCACCAGCATCTCATGTTGTCCTTTGTACCTTCTCCATCCATAATCTTTCCTATCGCCACTGACCTGTCTTCTCTGTCCACCTGCAGTTTTATTTGTCCACAATTACCTGTTTTCCAGCTTGCATGTCATTCATCAACCAGTATTTTTCTGCCACATCACATACTACATGTAGGTTTGTATCCTGCCTACTTGCCTGTCCTTTTAATTTGCTGCATCGTCAGCATATTGGCCTCTCACCCTCCACCAATGAGCTCTTTAACAAGCTTATGAGCAAAAAGTTCACCTTAACTTGCATGATAACACACCATCTCGTGGACGTAGAAGAGATCATTCCCTTGAAAAGACTATAGTTAATACTTCCAGACAATGGAGAAAAGACAATGGCTGCAGAAAAAGAGATCAATAGCAAGTGTGGACCATTTCAACATTTTTATTTGAAAATCGAGATCCTTTTATATAGCGTGCATGAAAAAGGAACAAAATTAACAATCCCATATGGACACGACCTCAAAACTCCCTCTGCTCATGGAAGCTGGTTAGTATCATGTTACTTTCGGTAAACCCCACCATTCATTCCAATGCTTCCAACCTGAAAATAACACTCTAGCGTCTCGTACGTTTATTTCACGACACAAAGATAATTATCACGATAGTTTGGGTTTCCACAGTGTGAAATCCAGAAGTACATTCGCCCGACTAACTTCCATCAGACAACCACGCATGCAGGCCAAGTGCCACCGAAGGTATTATCCGATACCAGCATCATTTACTTTTCCATCACTTCTTCCTGCCCTCCCTCATTAAAATACCTGTCCATCCCCAACCACACCACAGATATGTAAGTTCCATGCAGGCTGGCGGACCAGAGTTCTGCATGCAAACGCTGCATTAATGTCATTTGTGCATCTCCCTTGGTCGTTTGCACGCCTCCGTTTTGTGAAGGTGTGTCAAACACAACACAAATGCACATTCGCCAGTAAAGATATCAATATCCCATGGTTTGAGCAGACCTAATCACAATCTCACTTCAGACAACTTTGGCACATTATCCAGCATGCACACTTTACTTCCCTTTTTCTACACTATTGCTGTATTTGGGGAGTGGCAGTATGGCCTTATGGTAGTGTTATAACTCCTTGTGCTATTGGCTTTGGGTTTCAATCCACAACAATTAAAATCCAGTAAGTCACTCTCCAAGTGCTGTCCAAATGTGGTGCTGCATGTTGGAGCATGGTGTCTTAACGATGAAGAATTCATCCATCTGTCCCACCTGCAATCAGTTATAGACTGATCCAACAATACCCTTTTAGAGGTGGCCCACTCAGGATGCTGGCATGCTGCATACATTATATGTTCTTTATTGGGTCAGGTTTAGGGTGAACCTATCCTATAAAAAATCCTTCACCTTCCATTTCTTATGGAACTGCCTATAAGTTTCACTGAATAAACGGAACGATTCCATCACTCCTGTGGAATTCCAGTGAGATTACCTCCAAATATGGCATCACATCCATAAGCCAATCCAGTTGTATTCAGCATTTAAACTTTGCTGTCATCAAAATAAATTATCTGCCAGTATTAATTCAACATCTCAGAGCTGCACGAGGCATACAAAGGATTTTTCCATTTCAACTTCGAGGTGCCATTTTGTGTCCAAACTGAATATTCCTGGCACAAAATGGCCGCTGTGAATGAGCTGGTCAAACTCATGCTGTAGATATAACGCCATGATATATCTGTCTCATCATCAGCTTCTTGGGCAGTAAATTGCTGAGCCAAACAACAATAGCTTGTGCTCAGTATCAGCACCTGTCTCATTGAAGGCAAAAAAACCTCTGCGGTAAATCAAAGTTCAACCATCAGTATCCAGAACAGCACTAAGGTTATATTTTTAACGACGACATAGTACGACGAAAAGGCAAGTTTCAATTTACAACTGATCTCACGGGACACGCCGGCAACGTTCAGTTGTGAACGTGGGTTTTTCAATGGGAAAAAGACAACCCCCCACGTGCGGCCATATTTTGTAAGAAACAACAGAAAAATAAGCAGATAAAAACAGTACCACCACACAAGTTGCAGAGTACAAGTAAGTATAATTGCTGATACAGAGACCTTAAAGTTTGAATCAATATAAAGTGCCTTCTTTCCAGAAAAAAAATAAAAAATCAAAAACTTTATCATACCATATCCCTATATTTTTACACCCGCGTCTTCCAATTTCCTGAATGCTGGAACTGCCACTAAAAGTCGAGCCAAAGACTGGACCCATCAACGGCAGCCGATACCTCTCTGCCACCTCCGTTGAAAGCGCACCCTTTCACAACTGAACAGGTTAACCCTGCATCAACTTGTATTCGTAAATGAAGGAGAATGAAGAAAGGAAATTTTGGGTGCAATTTCCTCTCGACAACACATTAGAAAACTCATTCTAGCTTGTGTCTTCGGCCTCGTCGCCATACAGAGCCTGGAATTATAAAAATTAAACCTCACCATGCCTCGCTTTCTTCCCATTCGCCGAAGAATATGCAACGTAAAAAATAAAATAAAATAAATCGACACGCTTTTTTAAATACCATCTTTGTATTAACTTTGTATTCACAAAAAAAGTATATTCCTAGTATAGATTACGTTGCTGCACGATGCTTACATCTAACGGTGTAGACACTTCAAAGAAATACTTTAAAATCACATTGGCGGCACAGCTGATGGGCTGCATATATATGTTATAGCAAAAGGGAATAATTTTAAGAAAGAAAAAAAAACAAAACAACAGGATTTGGGAAATGGGGCAGAAATTAACAAAATATATTCACCGATGCTGTGAATCTGACAATGAGGATTAAAAAACCTGCCGACATGACACTGATTTCCATGCATAAGCCAAAATCATGCAGCGTGAGTGAGCAACTGCCGGGCATCCTGCTCCTGGATTCTTCAGGATCCCGGTGGCCTGATCAAGGCCAGCACAGGGTCCAAGCCACAAGGCCATTGCACGGTGCTCCTAGCTGCTTTAGCCTGCAAACCTCACTTCTCTCCACCCTCCTATCTCACATCTCTCGTTCCTGCGCTGTCTGGTTCCCATCCCCATTCCCACCCTTCCCTCCCCACGCACACCCTTCACATCCACTCTGCAGTTCTCCTCCCAGCCCTCGTCACATCTTCCAATGGCTGTTTCTGCCCTGATGCTTCCATGTTGCTCGTGGTTGTAGCAGTACAGTAGGGGGAGAGCGAGGGAGAATAGGAGTAGAGTGGGGACAGTGAAGGAAACCGGAGCCAACAGCAGCAGCAGAAATATTAAACGTTTGAAGAACTTTTCTCCCCGAGGCCTTTCAGGACATCATCGATGTGTTCATCTTCAATCACAACTGAAAAGGGGAGAGCAGAACATATGGGATGAAACACGATCGCTATGACACCAAGCTCACCATACAGGAAGCAAAAGGTCACATCAGTCATGCTTTTTTTATTTGTTAATTCCCTTTATGTAATGTTTGATTCCAGATTATAAAAAATATTTTTATAATGAGGATGAAGGGGTTGTGCACAGAAGTTTCAGTGGGGGTGAAGGCATGGGAAAACAATCCTGTTATTCTTTAGCTTCTCTTTATATTGACAAAGAAAGCAAGCTGATATCAGGAATCTTAAGGATGCAATTGTAATTATTTAATTTTGGTGGGAGGGGAACCGATTCATGTTCTTTGAATTTTGTTTCAAAAATGTTTACTGGATATTTCTATATATTCTCTGCAAAATGTGACCGGGTGTAGTGGCGTGCGCCTGTAATCCGGCTACTCGGAGGCTTCGGTTGGAGGATCGCTTGAGGACGGGAGCTCTGCGTTGGGCCGTGCTATGAGAGGGTGTAGGGCAGCCCGGAATCATGGCGAAACCCAATCCTTATCCCTGTGTCGTAAGAGGCGACCAGGGTTGCGTCAGGAAGGGCATCCGGCGTAAAACCTATGCCAAATCGGTATGCGGATCATAACGGATGATCTGCTGTGGCGACCCCTAACGGGAGCAGCCGAAAGACGAACAACAACAACAACATTCTCTGCAAAATGTATCCTCTAATAATCAAGAATGTGGCTGGAGGGGCATTCAAATATGCAACAAACAAGATGCACCCAATGGTAAATAAGAAAGAAGTATAAAATGAGGTATATATCTTATATACAGTAGATGTCATGTACGTACTATGCACACTGCCTTCAGAAAGTATTCACACCCCTCAACTTTTGTCACATTTTGTTGTGTTACAGCTTGAATTTAAAATGGAGTAAATTAAATTTTTTGTCACTGATCTACACAAAATATGCCATAATGACAAAGTGAAAACATGTGTTTCGATTTTTTTTTTTTTTACAAATTAATTCAAAATGAAAAGCTGAAATGTCTTGCGTCAATAAGTATTCAACCCCTTTGCTATGACACTCTAAATCAAGCTCAGGTACATCCAATTTCCTTTGATCATCCTTGAGATGCCTCAACAACTTTATAGGAGTCCACCTGTGTCCAATTCAATTGATTGGACACGATTTAGAGAGAAACACCTTTCTATATAAGGTCCCACAGTTGACAGTGCATGTCAGAGCAGAAACTCCACCATGAAGTTCAAGGAAGTGAACTCCGAGATGGAACTGTGAGGGGACATATATCTGGGGAAGGGTACAAAACAATTTCTAGAGTGTTGAAAATTCTCAAGAGCACAGTGAGCTCCATCATTCGGAAATGGAAGGAACATAGAACTATCAAGACTCTTCCTAGAGCTGGTCATCTGACCAAACTGAGTATCTGGGCAAGAAGGACCTTGGTCAGGGAGGTGACCAAGAACCCAAGGACCATTCTGACAGAACGACAGAGTTCCTTTGCTGAGATGGAAGAACCTGCCGGAAGGACAACAATCTTTGCAGCACTTCACAAATCTAAGCTTTATGGGAGAATGGCCAGATGGAAGCCACTCCTGAGAAAAAGGCACATGACAGCACGCCTGGAGTTTGCAAGAAGTCACATGAAAGACTGAGAGCATGAGGCAAAACATCCGGTGGTCTGATGAGATGTGAATTGAACTCTTTGGCCTGAATGCAAAGCACTATGTCTGGCAGAAACCGAGCAGAGCTCATCACCCACCTAACACCATCCCTACCGTGAAGCATGATGGTGGCAGCATGATTGGCACTCCTGTTCAGAGGCCCAGAGATGTGGCCTGGAGGGTGGAGGTGCCGTTGGTATCATAGATAAATATTTCCTCCTGTTATAACTTTTTTTACACATATATATATATATATATATATATGTATATATATATATATATATATATATATATATATATATATATATATATATACATACATATATACATACAGTACATATTATATAACAAGATCCAATCATCCCCTCACCCATAATTGGGAGGAATAACCAATCAGTTCTCACCGAATAAATTACCCCAGGTGACTAGGATTATATATATATATATATATATATATATATATATATATATATATATATATATATATATATATATATATATATATATATATATATATATATATATATATATATATATATATATATATATATATATCACCTCCTCCCATGCTCTTTTCGCTGAATAAAGCTGCATAAAGCAACCAAGAAAAGCTACACAAGGTAAGGCATTCGCTGTTTCAAACACTATGCAAGTTTCTCTACAGCAAGGTGCTCTCCATCGGAATGGTGTTAAACCGGGTGTCCCATATTCTAGCATTAGTTTGTGGACGTTAAAGATCCTGTGAGGTCTTTTGTGAAGAACAGGCAGAGTACAAATTCCAACCCAAGTCGGCTTCAGTCGAGCATCAGGTCCAGCCAGTCAGAGTTGAAGACTGGTAGTTGGACTCGGAGTGTGCTTGGGCGGGTTTTCGGTGGTAAAAAAAAAAATCATAGTTCCTGGATTCAGGGTGGGGGGGGAGGGGTCGACCCCAACTCTCTCTCTATGTTACTGTGTATAATATAGCGTCGCTCCCGGTGGTGGTGAGTATTACAAGTCATCCTATCTGTAATTTCTAGAGGAATTTTAATTGCATTGCCAGTAATTAAAATAAATTGTACTGTAAAATAAGGGCTCATTTGAATCTTCCATAATGATGAACCTCTCACAGTTGTACTGTAATTTGAGCATCATTCAATGTTACCTTTCAACTGCCTTTGTCTTACATTTTAGCTCTTAGAAAATCCTTAATCTGATTTCAAAATAATAACCAAAATAACTGTAAAACCAAAAACAAACGATAACGGCACTCGGTCGAGCACATACCTCCATCCGCCAGGCTGAACATTTTACATTTTGTATCCCACTGATAGGTCATATCTGTATCCAGACCTCAATCAAAATCTAATGAGCTTGTTCTTGTCAATGACCCAACTCATCCATTATTTTGTTCTGACCTGTCCATAACGTTTTAAAACATCGTGCAAAATATCGGTTTTTTTGGCCCTTCAGTGGCCTGCAAAAGTATTCACCCACTCCAGATGATGCCACATTCAGATCAATTACGAATTGTGTAGAAACATTTTTCCAAATGAACATTTTTACCCATAACTTAAGAGATCAAACTGAACACTTTTATAATTGAAGGAGGTTACATGTCAGGAATACCTACAAAAAACAAGTACAAATCAAAATTCACTGGTTGTAAAAGTATTCAGCCCCTTACATCATCAGTACTTGGTGGAAGCACCTTTTGCAGCAATGACTGCT
Source organism: Eptatretus burgeri (assembly GCF_056783735.1). Taxonomy (NCBI): domain Eukaryota; kingdom Metazoa; phylum Chordata; class Myxini; order Myxiniformes; family Myxinidae; genus Eptatretus; species Eptatretus burgeri. Next base: position 34,540,098 of record NC_140970.1, on the reverse strand, counting down.
ATGAGTCTTTCTGGGTAGGGTCTCTACCAGATTTGCACAGTGAGATGGTGAAATCTTTACCCATTCTTCATGTGAAAATTGCTCCAGTTCTGCCAAGTTTGATGGGGATCGTCGATGGACTGCAATCTTCAAGTCTCGCCATAAATGTTCAATTGGGTTCAAGTCAGGACTCTGACTGGGCCACTCAAGAACTTTTTTTTTCCTCTTATTCAGCCACTCAAATGTGACTTTAGCTTTGTGCTTTGGATCATTGTCCTACTAAAATGTGAATCTCTTACCCAGTTTCAGTCCTGTCTGACTCAAGCAGGTTTTCATCAAGGATTCTCCTGTACTTTGCACCATCCATTGTCCTTCTATCCTGACAAGCTTGCCAGTCCCTGCTGATGAAAAGCAGCCCCAAAATACAATGCTGCCACCACCATGCTTATGGTAGGGATTATGTCAAATAGGTCATGCGCAGCATTCAGCTTACGCCAGAAGCAAAACTTGGAATTTAGAACAGTGTTTGTTTTTTTTGTCTCGTCTGACCACAGAACGTTTCTCCACATGCCTGCCGTGTCATTAATATGCTTTTCCGCAAACTTCATACGAGCTTTTAGATGTGTCATTTTCAACAATGGCTTCTTTCTTGGCACCTATCCATAAAGGTCAGATTTGTGAAGGGAACGGGATATCATTGATTGATGAACACTGACCCTCATCTCAGACACAGAGCCTTGCCGATCTTTCAAAGTCATTGTTGGATTTACAGTGACATCCCGAACCAGTTTCCTGCTTACCTGGTTGCTGAGTTTGGATGGGCGACCTGATCTGGGAAGAGTCTGAGTGGTATGAATGATCTTCCACTTTTTCATGATGGATTTCACCGTACTCGAAGGGATAATGAGTGACTTTAAAATCTTCTTATAACCCTCTCCTGAACAGTGCTTCTCCACCACTTCATGTCCGACTTCTTTGGAAAGCTCCTTGGTCTTTGTTTGCCTTGTTGGTTGACCAAGTGAGTTGCACCTTAAAACTCCTTAGATAATTGTTGGAGTTTAATTTTTAAGTTAACACACAGGTGAAACCTATTACACCTCTTTTGTAACCTTTTAAATAAATTATTTTTTCCTGAAGTGATTTAGGGTTAAATAAGCAGAGTTGAATACTTATGCAACTAAGAACCATCTGAATTTTCTCTATTAACCTAATTTATTCACATTTTATCAGAAGCTTTAACACTTTGAAGTTGTTTCTGATGATTCGATATTTATTTGAAAGCATCATGAAATAAGCTCAGGTGGCATCAAAATGTGAAACATTGAAGGTTGGGGGGGGGGGGGGTTGAATACTTTTGCAGGCCACTGTATCTCTCAATTGGTGAACAGTCACTTTAAAAAATTATAATAAATTCTCATATCTGGATCTTCACCAAAATTGATCAATTTGTCATTGACACACGTCCAACATGTTTCATCCGAATCCGTCAATAACTTTTTGGGATATTGCACTGTATATCATTTTGGCCCTATCTCTCAATGGGGAAGAATCCTATGATTAATTTGCAATTGGTCACTGGCTTTCACACCAATCCAAATATTTATTATGGGCTCGGGGCATTAAAAAAGCTCCATATATCGAACAAGCAATTTCAAATGGAACATCTTGCTGCCATTCGTAAATTTAAATTGCATCAGATGTGGCAATAAATGTAAATGATTGCTCCCAGCTTGTTGGCTCAATGACAGAAGACGCCATTTGCATCTTTGCCACCTGCATTCTCACCCCGTTTAGAATCACACGTGGGCACTGGCAACTTGCTTGTCATGTAAAAAAATTCCAGTATCTGGATCCGGATCTAATGAATCCGTCCTTGTCACACACCTAACCTGCCCACCAAGTTTCGTCTAAATCCATCCATAACTTTTTGACACATCCTTCTCACAGCCAGACAAACAAACAGACAGAGGCAAAAAAAAAAAAAACAACACCTTCGGTGGTTCAGGTAAAAGGAGAGAGCAATCAGCTGAGACATGACCAACCACGATGTGATGTAAACAGACTTTACATCACTTTGGGGTCAATGTGTTTAAGAAGTGACGGGAATCCTCAATAACACATCCTATTGACATTACAGATATTTAAAAACAACGGATGTATTTACAACATTGGGAATGCATGTTATTTTAGTCTTGGAAGCAAAGGGTATGGTCCCAAAATAATGTTCTCTGGGATTTCTTCTCGATACTTGCCAAAGCTATTTCTAGAGGAATTCCACTAGAGTGCCAGATTATTTTACTCTGTTTGACCGAGTGGTAACATGGTTTGTTTGTTTTGGAGGTTTTTTTTTTTTTTTCCAAGGGATTCCCCCACCTCTCTCTCTCTTCCCGAAAAAGATGACACAAAGATAGCAAGCATTCCATTTATTGCACCTTTTTGTAATCCATTATTACCTCTGCCATTGAAGGATGGCAGAGGTTATGTTTTCAACCCTGTCAGTCTGTCTGTCTGGTTGTCTGCAAACAGGTTATCTCAAAAAATTATGGACAGATTCAGATGAAGCTTGGTGGACACGTTGCATGCACGCGTGGCAAAGAAGAATTGATTGCATTTCAGTGAAGATCTGAATCTGGATCCAGATTGGAGAATTTTTGAAGTGATTCTTCACCATTGAGCGATATGACTAAAACAAATATATAGTATAGCACTATATTTCAAAAAGTTATGGACGGATTTAGACGAAACTTGGTGGACAGGTTGGGTGTCTGGCAAGGAGCAATTGATTTGATTTTGGTGAAGATCCGAATCCACATCCGAACACGAAAAAAAAAAATTTTTTTGAAGTGATTTGAGAAATGGGGCCAGAAACGATATGTAGCACACGATATCTCAAAAGGTTGTGGACAGATTCGGACAAAACGTGGTAAATGAGTTATTTAGGTGACAAAAACAAGCCGATTAGATTTGGTTCAAGTCCAGATCCAGATCTGGCCTATCAGTGGGATATAAAACGTAAACTCTTCAGCCTGGCGGTATGCTCTCGACTGGGTGCCGTTCTAGTCTTTTGTGCTATGTCAGGTATTAGGAGTGTTCTGGGCGCATTTGGAACATGAGATACAATCATCTTAGAATCGTCATGTAGGTGTTTGGAGTTGGTAAGAAAATATGTAAATGATTTTTATATTTACGTGAACACCTCGTTATACTTTTTTGCATCTTGGACTAGCTCTTGTGAGTTTTTCATTCATAGAACACATATCGAAGGTCCCATATATCAGTTTTTACAGAAAAGAAAGTAGTAAGTTTTTAATTTTTTTTAATCATGACAATGTTAAACTAGCATTTGTATTGAAAGTGATTTGTATGAGAATGCTTAATTATTATCCTGCACTTTTTTGACATTCCCATTGATGTACACACACACATATATATGTATATATACTAACCATGGAAGCATATACAGTGTGTCCAGAAAGTCCTTGTGCAACATATTGAACTTTTATTACTTGTGATGTGCACGTGATAGAAACAAACTATAACGGGTATATGAAAGCTTAATTCATCAAATTTTGTTGATGTTTATGTTGCTATTAATGTTGTTGTTATTGCTATTGTTATCCACAATTCCCCTGGGTTTCTTGACGAGTTGACATTTACTGATGAGGCAACTTCCACATCAGTGGTAAAGTCAACCACAACAATTACTGCATTGGGTTCACGAACTATGATGATTAAATCTTTCATACATCACCCTGTAACAGCAAGACTAGGCTTCCTGCCACGATGCCTCGAATGTGCGACGGTTCTTGAATAATGTCTTCCCAGACAAGTGTATCGGTGGACGTGGACCAATTGCTTGGCCACCTTCATTTGCAGGGCCTGTCCCAATCGGACGACATTTTATGGGGCTATATAAAACTGTTCTTTACCCATCAAAACCACGTTCATTGGATGAACTTGTGGCTATGATCACAAACGAAATTCATGAAAATACTCAGCAGCAACTGGAGAATGTTTTCAACGAGTTGGAAATTCAGATGGAACGATGTACATTTTTACAAAAGATGGTGGTTTTGAAAGTTATAAAAGTTCAACGTTGCACAAGGAGTTTGTGGACACTCTGCGTATTTCACCTGCAAACCTCACATACACTGCTGTGGAAAAGTCTTCGACATTCAGGAGTTACAATATATGGACGTTATGAGCCATCAACAATTTACACAAATCCTCCACTAGTGTTTTCTACTATTACAACAACATTGACTGTTATTAATACAGCCACGTTTGGGTGAGAAGAAACCAAGCTTGTCATTTAGCAATCTTTCATTCACATTGATCAGAATCCTACTATTAATTTGAAATTGGTCACTTGCTTTGACACCGATACAAATGTTTTATTACGGACCGTAGGCATCGAAAAGCTACATATATCGAGCAAACAGTTTCAAATGGAGCACGTCACCACAATTAGAGCATTTAAATTACACCAGATGTGGCAATAAATGTGAATTGTTGCTCCCAGCTTCCAGGCTCAATGACAGAAGACAAATTTGAGTTTTTTTTTCCCACACACATCCCTACCCCGTTTAGAATTCCGTGAAGGCACGGGCAATTTGCTGGTCTTCAAAAACTTGTGATCACAACTCAAAGTAAACTATATAAGAGCAGCTATTATGAAGTGTTGTTGAAGCTCATCAATCACATTTACCAATCAAATCTAATTGGGGATTCAGTGTCAGGTGCTCCTCATCATTAACATCAGGTGGTCCTCTTTACACATCCATAAAGCAAACAGCTCACTTTTCACACTGCAGAAAACAGATCAGCATTAACTGCTAGCTTTAAACAAAACGGATAAGATTTCAGTGGAAGATCACCATAGAATTGCGTTTCTGCATAGAAAAGGAAAAACATGGAGTGAAATTGCTCACATCATTCTATCTTCAAGGTGTGGTATCCGAAGCACAATCAACAAGTGCAGAGAAACATCATCTGTGATTGACAAACCCTGGACTGGAAGATCCACAAACCCGTCGAACAAGGATGAGCAGCACTTGAATATAATGGCCCGGTTTTCATCAAGCATTCTTTCGGAAAGATTTGACGATTTACTTAAATATTTCCTCAAGTTTCTCCTTGAGGACATCTGTAATTTGAGGATCATTGCATATTCGAATATTCCTTAAGTTTTACCTTAAAACCTTCTTTAAAATTCAAGGGAGCACCACCCCATTTTGAAACACCAACCTTTGAGTTTCCAATTTGCGCTCTTCATGCAAATTGGTCACGAAGATATCACAAACGTGTTTTGAGAGACCACCTCAACCCGCTTGATGTCTACGATGATATTCAGCTGATCTAAAACACGTACTTCGGAATAACTAGAATTATACAAAGGATCTTTGATCCCCCAGGAGTCATTTCCACAACAATATGTTTTAAATAACTTGTATATAAACTCTATCGACCTGACAATCCCACGGTATTTAACACATGATATCTGGGCCGATGTGAAGGTGTGTTCTGGTGCAGGTACCGCAGGTGCACCTGAATGAGTTGTTACTCTGTGCTGATAGTGTAGTGGTGCTTTCATGGTGTGAACATTTATTACTTCGTGTTCAGGTTACTCAGATACCAATTCAATTGATACCGACGGTGACCCCAGGGGAAAAGGTCAACTGCATACATAATAAATAGATTGAACATGGCATGTGACTGGGTCCGTAACTCCTCAATCTCACACGCATCGTAGAGAGATGTGTGGGGCCTCGTTCGATTTTGGGGAGTACCAGTGAATTAGCCTGTTGACCCAGATCTTCCCCAAGTAGAGGGATTTTTTTTTAACAATTATACATTATTTATAGTTATAGTTTTGTGTTGTAATTAAACATAAAAGTACTTCATTCACACACATCATACAAGTATACAAATGTATTGTCTTTCTTGTGCTTGAGAAAAGCCTACACTAGTGCTTCTGTCTCTTCCTGAAGCCAGTTTGTAGATTGCTTCACCACCACCTAGCTTTTGGACGCCTCTTCCTATCTCTACTCTGATTGGTTGCCAACATAGCAACGGCTCCAAAGGATTTCCTCAACCTTAAGGAAATCCTTACTTGAGGATTTCCCAAGGGTTGTTTGTGTAACAGCCCTCAAGGAAATCCTTTGCGAAGGAATCACAGTGTCTCTTAAGGGGAATCTTTCCTTAAGGATGAGGGAATTTTATAAAACTGGGCCAATATCCTTAAGGGGTAGAAAGAAGATGAGCATTAAATTGACAACAGAACTGGCATAAGGCTAAGTGTCATTGTATCCATCAACTTCATCCATCCATCAACAGTACGAAGATCACTTTTGAAATCAGAACTTAAAGGATGTGTTGCAAAAAGAAAACCCCTGTAGAAAGGGGAACAAGACTCAAAGGCTAGAATATGCACAAAAACACAGAAAATGGACTCTGGAACAATGGTCGCAAGTGCTTTGGACAGACAAATCAAAGTTTCATTTGTCTGGATCTCATGGAAGACAGGGTGTGAGATGACGATGACACTGTAACTTATAAAGAGCCTTTCTTGACACCAACAATTAAGCATGGAGGAGGTTCAATTCAAGTTTCGAGGTGCACATCCTCAAGTGGTGTTGGAAAATTGCTGAAATTTATGGTATACTGCATTGATTGCAGCAAGGTACAAACAAATTTTAATCCAAAGTGTTATCCCCAGTGGTGCTAGACTTATTGATCCAAATTTCATGTTACAGCAAGATAATCATCCAAAACACTCAGCTGGAATAATTAAAAATTATTTGCAAAAGAAAGAGGAATCTGGAGTCCTAAATCATATGGAATATTCTCCTCAAAGCCCAGATGTCAATATCATTACAAAGAAAGAGTAAAAAAGAATCCCAGCAACTTAGATGATCTTTGAAAGAAACGTGAAACAACATTTCACAAAAGTTTATAATGAAATGATTTGAATGTGTCCCTGGGATAGTTTCAATGGTTTCGAAGGAAAAGCGTGGACATACTCACTGTTAGTTTGAAAAATGTAAAATGTCAGACTTTTGCACAGCAGTATATATATATATATATATATATATATATATATATATATATATATATATATATATATATATATATATATATATATATATATATATATATATATATATATATATATATATATATATATATATATATATATATATATATATATGAAAAAAAACATTTTAAGAAAAATGTAAAAAACAGGGATGAAATCTCAAAAAACAATCAAACAAGATTGGAATGACACCACATTGCGATGCCACAATACTGTTGTGATGCCGGGTTCGGTGGCGAGGACGACCGCTGGATGGAGCAGGTGGGCCGTCTCCCACCGAACACCGGAATTGGAGGTCGTAACCTTCGGATAACTCCGAAGGTCATGGGTCCCTTAATGGACCGTGGATGCCAATATTTTGACGGCGTGGGGTAGGGTTAATTGTCTAATTCCAATTTACCTAAGTACCCACGCCGTCCAACTACCGGGGAAGCCACACCCTCGGCCGACTTTGTCTGAACCGAGTCGCTGTTACCGACTCGGATCAGGCGTAACCGAGCAGGGATTACCAAAGCCTGCCAGACCAAATAAACAATTTACGACACAAACGGCCTCCCTATTTCTCAAGCCCGCACCTTTCTTGGTCAATGATAGAAACAACAGGCAACGAGCTGGTACATTTAACACGGGGTTTTTTTATAATGGGGAGAGGGAGACAAAGAGCAGAGTTACACCGAATATAATCAAATGTACAATGATGCAAGGCACTTGTACCGTTTCTACTTAAAGACTGGGCCCACAGACACACACACACACACGCATCCAAAAAGAAATGTACCCCACCGGGTCTTTATTCAGTCCTCCAGCCGAGGAGGATAGTTCAGCTAGGGGGACAGAGTTCTGTGGTGTACCTGGCCGCGTCGTGTGGCTTGCCGACCTGCCCCTGTGGAATCTGGGATTCTTGGCGGGGAAGTCGGACGCTCTAACTACCAGCCCGCACACTTCAACACAAACCACCATGGTGGGACTCGAACCCGCACGGTCAGCTTCGCACCAAGCGCCGAGGAGAAGACCAGGGACGAAGACCGACGACCACGACAAGGAGCGCCCAGCAGGCCAGAACACACGGGGGGTGTCCGACCAACAACCTCCTCTCGCACCACTCGATTCTCTTCTCCCTCCCCTGCGCGGGGTGGGGGGGGGGAATCCGCTCTCTGCAGACTTGCCTCCGGATTGGACAGGGGGTTTCGGGTCTCGTGGTGGCCAGCCGTGATTGGAGGAGGGTCACGGTATGCGAGGAAAACACGCCCCTTCTGGGCGGAGTCTCTCTGGCTGTTTTGGCATCCCATTGGCTGGGGCACGCGTGCGATGCTCGCCCTTCGCTCATTGAGCAGAGGAAACACTCCATGCCCTTTTTTTAGAGCGGGGCTCCGATCTGAGGCAATGGAAGCCCCGCCCATGTCTGTGCTCAGCATGCATGCGCGTGAGGAAGGCCGATGGTGGCAGGAGCGAAGGAGGATGTTGTTGTTGTTGTTGTTGGATATTAATTCTAACTAAAAAATAACTCGCAACGCACATACACTTAATCACCCATTAAACATAGGGACGAGACCCTAACTATAAACACATACTTATCGAAATAACTGAACTGCGGGGAATCTGGCTGTTGTGTGCAAATGGCTGCCAGATTCGTAACAATACGACATCACAATCCTCATGGATTACCATCACGACGTCTTTTGACATTTTACTTTTGTTGTGGGATTGTGATGGAACAACGTTAAAAGATATCATGATATAAAATAGAAGTGCGAGCAATCACCTCATTCACCGGGGGTACACGCTCAACCAGAAGCTCCTCGAAAGGATTTTTAACTGAATCGGCTATTCTGAAATCAGTGACCGATGCCGGTCCGCCAAATGCAGAGAGACACAGTCAATTCAAAGTACGTGCATTTAAATGGGAAAGGAGGTGAAAAGAAAAGGGGTTCAAACAATTATAATAAGTTATAATAAATGAAATATGCGCCGCTGGGAATCAAAACGGACGAGAACCTTAATTATCTACCATAAGACCTCAATCATACGACACAGAGGACAACAGTGGAGAAAACACAAGACACTAAAACATTTTATGTGGGCTGTTCAGGCAATGCAAGTCCATTGGCATTTGCGCTTGTGGGGTCGATCAACGCGGGAACTGTGCAAGGCAGGCAGGAAACCCACGGAGCGCTGAGATAAGGGCATGACAGTTCCCCGAGGCATGATCGTTTGACGGTGGCCATACAGGTTGTTGTGGCACTGGCCTGGAAGTGTAGCGTGGGGTGGGGGAAGTGTAGCGGGGTGGGACAGGAGAGGATGGTATGATGATGGGGAGATGGTGTCCACGTCTCTCGTACCAAAATCCGATGTTTTCTTGCATCCAATCCTCTTTCGTCAGATCCTCTTCTCCATGTCCGAGTGCTCTCTGGACTTTTTATCAGCGCCCCTTACGTCCCGCCCTGTGACGTTTATTGGCCTTTCCCGCTCAGCACTCACTGGTTGTCATCAGAGCATTCTGAGCCTAACCTCCACCCCTAAGCCTCTTGGCTCATCCCAAACATTCCAGATCTTTCAAAAGTGCACCTGAACTCGTGCTTTGGTCAACTTGCAAGGTCGCCATCTTTCAAAAGAAAATAAAGGACAGATTACGGAGGACAAAACAATAACAAAAAAAATTATGAAAAAGTGGTTTTAGACACAAACATTGTGAGGGGAGACGACATGGTCGAGACCCCCCCCCTCCACCCACAGGACAGGACACAATGTTCACTGCACTTTTGAAAATGTCAAGAATGTTTTGTGTAACTATGACATAACTTCACACAGTCGTTTCCAGATGTTCCCATGACCACTCGACAAAGTTTTAATGACCTTTCATTATTATTTTGAATAAAATGGAGATGAACATTGAACCACTCGAATGTTGTTCTATCTTTGACTCAGGTCACAGCAAATGGTCCGATGACCAAAAAAAAAAAAAAAGTTTTTTGCTTTGTTATGTTTGACTGCTTTGAGCAGATTCAGAAAGGACAAGTGAATGCTGGAAGAATGTAAACCAAAATTTGGCAGTGGATTTAGAGAAACAGTTTACACATTTTTTCACTGTTCTTAGTTAACCATCAAACTGTTTCACTTTTGTCCAGTACAGGCTGGGACTCTCGCCCACACAATATCTCTGAGAATGATATTCTGCTACCGTCACTTGCTGCATGCAGTTATGAACACTCGGTGCAAAATAATCCATCACAAGTCGAAGGAGAAGATTTATGGCAAACAAGCGACTGTGCCTAAGTGACTTGGATTACCTTGTTAAGTTTGGATAATAAAACAGATCCTTGGTGTGTCAGGTAATGGTGTCTCATTCCTCTCATATTTATGCACTAGCAAATACAACCTGTATCTTTACATATATATATATATATATATATATATATATATATATATATATATATATATATATATATATATATATACATATACGGATATATGATAAAGAAGGACCCACCCACACCTCTCACCTGTGAATGGAGGGAATAACAAATTAGCTCTCACCTCATCAATTAAACCCAGGTGGCTTGGATTATATAAATAAATAGACTCCTCCCATGCTCTTTTAGCCAAAGAAAGGTGCATAAAGCAACCATGAAAGGTTATACAAGATAAGCCCTTTGCTCTTTCGAACCCTTGCCAGAGTTCTTCCACAAGTGCAAAGACATTCACAAATGGTAAATACATGAGAATCCCAATGCCACACATGCCCTCAGCTGCCGAACCAGTTTAATTGATTGCTGGAGAACCATCAGTGACAAAGCGCAGACAGAAACATGCACCACTGAGGCTCCCAAGCATGTACCACGTGTAAATGTCAAAAGCAGTCAACATATAAATGAAAAACGAAGACTCACTCATATCACATCTTTCAACTGTGAATGGAGAGAATACCCAATTAGCTCTCACCTAATCAATTAAACCAAGGTGGTGAGGATTATATAAATAAATCCACTCCTCCCATGCTCTTCTCGCCAACGCAGCGACATAAAGTAAATTCCCAGGCTGAATTGATATCAACCGTGAAGTCGTGATAGGCTATCCTGCCGTGATGTGATGATTCATTGCATTGTAACCACTGAAAACATTTTTTACTCATTGTAATCATAGAATTCATTTTGCCTTCCTAACGCTGGAGATGCCACCACAGAGAACAGCGCTGTGGTATCACCATGGAAGCTTGGAGAGATCCAAAGCTTGAAGAGCGCTTCAAGCAAACACTCCAATGAAATGGTTGAATAAACTTTTAAAAACGAAGCGTTTAATGTTTTTTTTTTATATGTATCTAACTATGTCGAAGTGACGGGTCATATAATGAAAGATCATGCAAAAAGCAGAAACGTCAAAAATAAAATTGCACATTTTCAGCGAGTGAGCCATCGCCCGAGGTACCGCACTATAACACAAGGCCAAATGCAGGCGAGTAGGACCTGAACTTTGTTCAAATCGATTGATATATTCAGTGACAGTGCGAATCCTTTTTCCGTGTATGGCCATAGCTTGAAAACAAACAACCAAATAGCTTGTATCGCGCTTACCAAGTGGCTTAAGCACTCAAGCAAGCACTCCAACAAAATGGTTGATAATAATGAATGGTGAGCTTGTCAAGCGATTAGCGATCGGTCATTTAAACACCATGCACCCTGAGTCGCCTGGAATGTCAAGCAATGTCTGAATTGGACAAATGAACACTTTTTTAGCAGTTGAAACTGCTGCTAAGGTCAATTAAGAAGTTTAAATTTTGAAATTTGCCTGAGATTAAGAGATTCTAGAGGTTATGGCACGTGTGGAAATGAAATAAAACCACAAACACTGGCGTCTCCGGGCGTTTATAAGCCCATTGCAATGTACCCAGTGCAATTATAATGCAATGTACCCAGCGATTTGTAGGTATAATGATCAGGCATTTGATTATGTGAGTGAGGAAAGTGAAAAAAAAAAAAAACTTTAGCATCAACAAACCATTGCGGCCTGTTCCAAGTCAAGGCATTACAGAGCAGGCCAAAAAAATGGCGAATTAAGTCCCCAGCGAGGTAACCTAGGATGCGCCTTAAGACCCCATCAAGATGGAGATGGACGAGGATGCACCTGATAAAGGATATAATTAAATAAGGCCATTAATTATTATCTTCAAAAGGGGTGTTTTAATTAACCCAAACACCCAATTTTCACTCATGCACTTCCTTGGAGTTCCCTTAGTATGCATGTAAAGCTTCAGGCCACGAGGTGTCATGGTTTTAGAGTTATGGAGGATACACACACACACACACACACACACACACACACACACACACACACACACACACACATTTATTATTGTGTGTGTGTATTATAAATAGAGCCACCTTTGGTGTGAGCCAGTATTACAAATAATCTTACTTTATCTTCTTCATAATATTCGGGAACCTTCTCAAAACCATGATATTCAGTATATGTTGTGAACAATAAAATTTATTTCAAAATTGACAAAAATTATAAAATGCATTTCCAAGAATATGCTACAGCATCACATTGCCCACCGTAGGTGGGCTGAGAAGAGTACTCCCTCCCACCCGGAGGGTGGGACAACCCATGATAATCCATTGTATCAGTTTGTCGATTAAATTTCTCTGATTGGATAAGGGAGAGGGGGGGGGAGACAGCGGGCAGGTCAGGGACATCACGATGGTGTTTGTTTTTTTAAAGGGGAGGAAGATGGGGGTGAAGAGTGTTGGTGGAAAGGAATGAACAAACAATGATGTCACAGTTGCTTTTTGTCAAGACCCTGTCACAGATATTATGATAACGATAATGTCTACAATCACCCATCCATAACCAAGCTGGCTGCCTACCAGTCCTGCTAATCAATGCATCCCTCTATCCATAGTCCTTGTCAGTACACATATAATTCCAGTTTAAACCTATCTCTTGTTTATTCTGGCATTACCTGTCCAGGGAGACCATTCCATTCATTAACTACTCGCAGAGTGAAAGCCTTACCTTTCCCCTATCCTATCCTCTCTTCTCTCTCATTTGACAGTTTAAAAATTTAACCCCCTGTGGGGATTTCCCGACACATTTATTTATGTCTATCCCCCATTGAGAACATATTCTTTCCTAAATAAAACTGAACTCTCTTGAGGACTAAAGGCTATAAATGTTTTTACTTTCACCTTATTTTTATCATGGTATTTTCCTCCATAAATTCCACTGTAAATATACAGAATTTTGTTAAATCAGAAGATCAAATTCCCCATGTAGGAGGAGAGCACCACCTGGTCTGTGACCCATGTAACAGTCCAGTGCAGCTGCACTGTTGTCAAGCTTCCAACTTTAGATGAGATAAATTAGATTGGATATTCTTTTAGTTATTTTTTTTTTACTTACTGTAACTACTTTCCTTTTGGATTTGGGTCTGGTTTTCGATCATGCAAAATCTAGGTCTCTCGCGCTGTGTTTGACCAGCATCATGGAGGAATTGTACGAGTGTAATCCTTGGGCTAATTATTATTTTCTCCCTTTTTTGGTTAGGATCATTTTAGGCAACATTGCCTTTTCACAGGTATAATTTTAATGCCCATTCCAAAGTTTCCTCAATTCTGCCCAATTAGAATCAACCACAATGTGCGGACTACTGTCCACATGTAGGCTGGACCAGGCAGGCCAGTCAGATGACCTCCTCTCTAAAAGTTCCCTTGACTCATGTGGGTTTATAACAACAATATATTTATGACATGATTCTCCTGAAACGAGATAGGCGAAAATCTAAGTCATTAATGACTGCGGCATTCACCTGGATTCGAACCCGCAATGTCTACTAAGACCGCCCGATCAAGCCCACACTTTGATGAAATGTTTTTATGTTGATATAATATTTTTGACTCTGCATCAAGACAAATCGTGTAAAAGGAAATCCATTTATATATCT
>NC_140970.1:34466086-34518586 GCF_056783735.1 Eptatretus burgeri | reverse complement strand
ATCCATCCATCCATTGGGACCACACTCTGTGCAGAGCGATGGTGCTGCATAAGCAGTCTCCTTGGCTATTGGGTACAATCTTGGACAAGTCACAACTCCGGCACAGGATACCATGAAGCTGGCACTCATTTTGCCGACCTCCGAAGGATGACAGGCAGTCAACCCCACCTGGTATTAATTCAACAGCCGAATAACCTACCCGTTACTCCAATAATATCCACAACGGTCTGAAGATTACCTGGATGTGCATACCTGAGGTCAGGCTGCGTTTCTAGCAAGTATGGAGAGTACAAATCGGTGGATTTCGTAAACAAGTGCAATATGTGAGAATCTCTTTGGTTACTCCTCTGGGAGCATCCCCATCCCTGCCTCCTCGCAGTTTCATCCAGCTCCTGATCCACTGGACTCTGCAACCTCTTTATATATTTTAAAATATAAAACACAACAATCGATGGTAATAACCTCTCGTCATCCACAATTAGGAGATATTCCTTGTGTTGGTGACTTTCCCGAACTTCTCATGAGGAATTTCATTTCAAAGCCTCCCCTAGCAACGGATGTGTCACGAGATGTGATGAGAAGATGATGGGAATCTCATCTGATGCAGTGACAAACCGTGGCAGATATTTGTTGGGATAACTGTTTGAGTTTTATCCTGGATATTGCATGAAAAGTTACATTTTTGTCCTGGTCAATAACCATTGTTCAAATAAATTAATTATGCCAATAAACGGCAGGTAGGTCATCAAGTTTTGTGCAAACTGTCTGTACATTTATTACGTCATCAAACATTCCTCGCTTGCACCACTATGAATGAATGAAAACAATTTTTCCTTCTTTCTTCATGATCCAGTGGAAGACTTGACCCCCCCCCCCCAAAATAAAAAAAATCACTGTCCTCACCTCATTATTACAATGACGTCACATTCGAAATTCCACAATATATAATGGCATTTAAGACGATGCTCATCAGATTGTAGTTATTTTGATTATTGCCGAATCGAGGATAATAATTGCAAGAATATTAATATATTCCAATTCGTGTCTCGTGATCCAGTGTCAAACACGAAGTTCGAAGTTGGGTGTACAGCACCATCACGTGGTCAGATGGCGCATCACCATGGTGACGGTCCGTTTATGACGAATGCTTCAAGTCGAATCGAGCGAATAAATTCGCTCCATAATATTTACGGCCAAACTATTGTGATGAGAAATTGTCATAGCCTGAGGTTATTTGTTGGCCATTCCAGGACTACGACGACCTATCCTTAGCTATGAGGAGTGGCTGAAGGAGAAGAGACTTTATAAATCAGAAGAGGTGATCTAACGAGGATATCTGATCGAGATATTTAAGTTAATGAAGGACAAACACGAAATAATTTCAGGAGTTTTTTTTCCAGCAGGATGGACAATGACAGGAGTAGTGGCTACAACCTTAGAGGAACAAAGATGAGAGTTAGGACCATAGTGAGGTAAGGAAGGGTCTTTCACTCACAGAGTGGTTAATGCATGGAATGGTCTCCCTGGAAATGTAGTGACAATAGAAACGGTAGATTGGTTTGAACTGGAATGAGACAGGTACACGACCTGGAAGTTTTGGAGACATTAGCAGGATTGGTAGGTACCTTTGGTATGAACTGGTGATATCTGTGAGAGGGTCTCCTCAAAATGACCTCATCTTACAACCCACTTCAGCCAATTCAAGCTGGATACCTGTTTGTCTCGGTATCTTGTAACATCATGATTTCCCACTTGACATTTGCTTTTGTTAAAATCTACAATCAATGCTTCACGTTATTGAACTCAATACGTACAAAACTACAACGGCATTTAATAGAGCGCATACCTCCACCAGGTTTAACGGTTTACGTTTTGTATCCCAATGATAGGCCGGATCTGGATCCGGACATGAATCAAAAATCGAATCAGCTTGTTCTTGTCACCTAACAAAGTCATCCATCAAGTTTCATGCGAATCCATCCATAACCTTTGGAGATATCATGCTTTGTGTCGTTTTTAGCCCTCACCCTCAATGGTGAAGAATCAGATGAAAAGTTCTCATATCAGGATCCAGATTCTGATCTTCACCAAAATCGAATCAATTCGGCGTTGGCACACACCCAACATGTTCACAAAATTTCATTTGAATCGGTCGACAACTTTTTGAGATATCCTGCTCAACGACAGACAGACAGACGGGTGAAAACATGACCTCTGTCCACCTTCGAGGGTGGAGGGAAACAGAGTGGTCCTTTATTTACTTTCCAGCAACTACACTGTTCCATAAACATGTACAGCTGGATGGTGAATTCTTTAATCCATTCACGAGGCACTTTCAAACGTTACTCGCAATAGTCCAACAACACCTTCATTACCCTCGCCGAACGGTTCGGAGAGGGTATTGCATTTGGGCTTGTTTGTTTGTTTGTTTGTTTGTTTGTTTGTTTGTCTGTTTGTCCGCACAGAACTTTCGTGTTTTTCTCCGCAACCACTTGTCGGATTGAAACGAAATTTTCACCGTTGGTGCGACGACTCGCGTAGAATGTTTTAATGATAATTATGACGTCATAGGCCACGTGGTGTGGCAGCCAATTTGGAAAAACGGAAAAAAAAACTTTGGACCTTTGTATCTCTGAAACCGTACCAAGGAAAAATTTAAAACTTGGCAAGTGCCAAGTACTGTGCATGCAGAATGAGTGCGATTTTTCATGATGTCATAGGTGCCCTCGTTATTGGTCATAATTGCATATGTAGAACGCCACATCTGATCAGTATGAACATTTTTGTGGATCATCTGGGGATAAAATGGTCCACAAAATTTTTTTGATGATGTCATCGGTCACATGATTTGGCAGCCATGTTGTTGGTTTTTTTTAAACCTTCAAAAATCTTCTTCTCTGAAATGGCTGAAAAGATCGAGGCAAAACTTTACACGTATGACCGCCTATTCATGAGGAACAAAAGAGTCACACATATGATATCATCGGTCACATGGTTTGGCAGCAATATTGGATTTACCTGAAAACCTATAAAAATTCATGACTCAAAGGAAGTCCTGCTGAGGGTTTGCAATCTCCGATTTCTCTTTTTCTTGTTTTAAATTATTTTTCTTACTAGTCACGTGCATGTTTCTTCTTATTTATTAAGCTCGATTATCCCAATCTTCTTGCGGGATCGGTTGCATGGAATGATTTTGAAAGTGGCAGGAATTTTCAATTTGTTCCGGGTCCGGGCAATAACTCACCTACTCTTCGGGAAAGACACAGTGGGCTCATTAAAGTCCACCAATGAGCAGTGCTGCCTGACAATGGGTCTTCAGGCTTGATGTCCATGGAAGGGATGGCACACACATTAATTCTCCCCTCACCCATTAATGCCCTCCTCACCCTCAATGTGAAACACCAGGATGACAGTTTATTGGAACACAACCTGGACAGCTCAACTCGTGTGCATATGTCTAAGCTATCACGCCATCCCATGTAACTGCACACATGTATGTATAGCATATACTTCTTCATATTGTGAGGACATTATTTAATTCCGAAAACTTTATGTACACGAACGCTCCACCTAACCCACGCATGTTATTAAAGCATCATAATGTAATACACAATTTGGTGTCTGTCCGTCTGTCTGTCTGACCGCGATACATTCGGTCGTTACTCATCCAATCTCAACCAAACTTGACAAGGGGACTAAGGGTCAAATGGTGGAGGTTAGAGCGACTTAATTTGCCCCCCCTCCCCAAACAGGTTTTCCGCATTGTGTGAAATCCATGTTAAGGTGTATAGATATAGCTTTTTGTGGCGTTTTTCCAAGGCCGCTTCTAATACCAAACATAAGAACAATAATGATAATATCATAATATTAATGTTCTTACGAGACAATATTAACACTAATAATACCCCTTCCCCCTCCCTCCCTCTTCAAAAGGTTTTTTCCTCCTTGGACAAATGCCGTGTTGACATGTATGAATAGCTTATCGTGGCGTTTCATGGGTCACCCCTACCAGAAGTATCAAGGGAGGTGCAAAGAAGCCTACCTTTATATGGGATGGTTAATCTGCATGCAATAAAGTATTATAAACCACAAACACATCTGCTTACCTTTTAAAACAGTCACTACTGCTATTTAACACTAAACTGAAATGGAGAAAACCTGACGATCTTACATGCTTATCAAGTCCACTACAGATGAGCGGATCTGAGCCTCAATCTACTATAATCTATAAATCCCATGGAGGATAATAACATGACCCTTCCTGTCCCACCCATAGTTAGTTGGTGTACCAGTAAATGTAAATACGATTGGAAAACTTGACACAGGAAAAGGCCAATTGGGCCATCATGCCTGTGTCACATCCACAGGCCCCAACCCAAAACCAATCACAAGTAGAGGTACATTCAAAGTACACCGCCCTCATGCCAAATAAATAAATAACAAATCCTCCAGCATGTGACATTGCCGGGGTGCCTTCGGCACACAGCGACGCAACCTTACAGCACATGGACAAATGATACTCGCCGTGCAGCACATAGAGATGGAATTGGGAGGGAGTGGTATATAATAATTGATTGATTAACTGATTAATTGCAGAATCAAAATAAATAAATAATAATCGTAAAAAAATTATTTCTTCATCAATTGGCTCAGAGCATAACAAAACCATCGCTGTTTCAGCCGAATCTGTAATTTTTTGAAAATTAAGTAATTCATCCAAAAATTCATAATCAATCGATTCATTGATTGATCATTAAATCAAAAACACTCATTATAGCCAAAATCACTTGTTCACTGTCAAGTCCAAGTATCAGTTTCCTAGCTAAAAAAAGGTGCCTGAGATATTGTCCAGATGAGAAATAAAATGAAGAAGTAATTAAATAAATGGATAATAATCAAGTAATGAATTAATTAAATGATTAATCAAAAAAAATTAAAAATACCCTTTTTGTCAAAGCACATCACATATTTGTCCTCAAATTTCAGCTTCCAAGTTCAAAGGATGGCTGAGATATTTCCCGGACAAACAGACAAATGAAATTGCCGGAATAACTTTGTGATATCTCCATAATCTCTGAAAAAACACAAAAACCTGGAAATCAATTTGGTTCTTATAAGTCGATAGTGCTACTGTTTAATGAGTTATAGCACTTAGTTTGGTCATGATCATAACTTGGAAGTCAATCGGACTTGAAATGGCATTTTTATCGCAATTTGAAATTTTTGACGCGACCCCCCCCCCTGACATTCGACCCCCGACCGCTAAGAAGGATGCTGGTGTGACACTCCCAATGGTTGGATGCAGAATTGGAAGTTGCACATTTTGGATTTGGTTTGAAGTCGATACGACCATTTTAGCGGACGTTATTGCGAAAATAAGAATTTCGGTTTTTCGGTGACCTTGACCTTGACCTTTGACCTAGATTCACCAAAAACGACGAGTGTCTAAGTTGGACCATGGCCGACGTCTGTACCCAGTTTGGTCTTGATCACTGAAATGGTGTGGCTGCTACAGGGTAAACAAACACACAAACAGACAGACAGACGGACAGAATGACACACACACACACAACCGACCAACATAATTGTCGAAATCCGAAGTATTCCGGCAATTAACAAGAAGACGTAAAAATCCATAAAACAAATTTGACCTCAAAAATAATTGCTGGTTGAATCAATTTACCAAATATGGAACAACTCTTCAAATTTCAAGTGAATCGGGATGAAAATTGACAATTTTAGAAATTCGGCCGACGTTGACCTTTTTGACCAATGTTGATCTCCAAAATAATTGTTTGGTTGATGTTGCGTCATCGGAGCACGTGACCGGTGGTTGCATCATTTATCATCCAAGACGTCGCTGTCACGCTGAGGTTCAGTCCCACCGTGCTCATTGATACAACACCCTTCCCAACAGGGTGGCAGTTTAAAGGCACGTCGGGAATCGAACCGAGTCGACACTGCTTACTGTGGACCTCTGCTCTCCCCTCAACATCCATATTTTCTGATGATTTTTCAAAAAAACCCAAAATAACAAATAGTGTGTTTTCGGTTTTTGCGGCCTAGTCGGTGTAGTTGGTGTAGTTGGTTAGTTGGTCGCACCGAACTTTCACAGCTTTTAAGTTATCAAGTATTATCATGTATCGTTTAAAATTCCGACCTGCAGATGTTTAACTTTTAATTTTATGAACATTCTTTTTAAAATCTATTCTCAAGTCCCGACGTGATTACCGGCAGTGCACGTGACGTACGGAGAGGGCCCAAGATGGCGCCTTCCAGGAAAGGAGGCGTTGGGTCGGGGGTGAAGGCCTCAAAGCGGTGTTCCGTTTTACAACAAGGCACTAAGTGTGTTCGGAATGCTTGGGCGGTGAAATGGCAAGTGCTCATGGACCCGCAGTACACGTGGTTGGTGTGCGCGCTGCTGTGGTTAGCGGAGATATTTGTCACCACGTGGGTGATCCAAAGAGTCCCGTGTAAGTGAATTGTGCTCTTTCTCTCGCTCGACACTTTCATTGATGTTCCAACATTTACTGATTTTTCACGTGTGTTGGGTAAGCGCCTGGCGGTGCCATCATCGCCCAGAGGTGCGCTTGTGTCCTTCGAAGTGACTTGACCAGTTGGTGTGGCATGTTTGGTCACGTGGCCAAGGCTGCTGTCGATCTCGATGGACGAGGTGCGAGAAGACGAGGCAGGAGGGGCTACGGACGGTGCAATTCTCTATGCACTGAAGCGATGATTATCTTCATGCCCAGGTGGATTCATGAACAACCAGAAGGGCCGGATCTGGATCTGGATCTGAACCGAAATCGGATTGTGTGGTCTTGTCACCTCCTCAACTCGTCCACATTACTTTTGACATGATCCGTCCACAACTTTTTAAGAAATTCTGCCATGTAGCGTTTCAGTCGAATTGCTCATCGGTGAAGAATCACTTTAAAAATTTTCTTGTGTCTGATCTGGATCTTCACCAAAATCGAATCAGTTCGTCCTTGTCACACACACCCAACCTGTCCACCAAATTTTGTCCGGATCCATAACTTTTTGAGACGTCACGCTCAATGATAAACGTACAAGCCGGTAGGCGACCTGGGTGGTCGCAGCATAATTGCATACTAGTCATACAGTTTTTGACAAATAGTTTGATTATAGTGCGCATAAAAGCCTGGAAGCCGATTTTTGATTTTCGAAAAAATAATTTTTTGGGGGATTTTCCAAAAATTTCAAAGTCCCGTTGCGAAGCAACGGTGGTGTCCATAGCAACGGTGCTCAAAAGCATACAACTAGATCCTGATATGAACCTACCTGTGAAGTTTCATCAAAATCGGTTGACTCCTTTGGCCTCCAGAGCTGTCCATTACATACAAACATACAATCAAGCCGGTAGGCGACATGGGTGGTCGCTACATAATTGCATACTAGTCAAACAGTTTTTGACGGATCGGACTGAACATTTTTGACAAAGAGGTTGATTATAGTGCACATAAAAGCCTGGAAGCCGATTTTTGATTTTCGAAAAAACAATTTTTTTTAGGAGTTTTCAAAAATTTCAAAGTCCCGTTGCTAGGCAACGGTGGTGTCCATAGCAACGGTGCTCAAAAGTATAGAACTAGATCCTGGTATGAACCTACCTGCCAAGTTTCATCAAAATTGGTTTACTCCTCTGGCCTCCAGAGCTGTCCATTACATACAAACATACAAACATGCATACAGACAGATGGAAAAAGTGAAAATAAGGGTACTCTAGCGACCACCCAACAAACATACAAACATACAGACAGATGGAAAAACTGCGAATAAGGGTAGTCTCGCAACCACCCAACATGTATGGAGGTGAAAACATAACCCGCATCCGCGTTCGGTAGCAGAGGTAACAACACTGCAATGACTGGCTCATTTCATTCACTTGGCAAGGTCGATATGACGTGCTTATCAGCTTCATAGGCATACCTGTCCAAAAGATACAATGTACTACGTTCATTAAGCATGCTGTTGTGGTCTTTTCGCTCAACTGCGTTCTAAAATTGGCCATCTGCCCATTTGAACTTGTTTGAAACCTGTAATTTTATTTTGTCATATCATTTGCAGGCACTGACATAGACTGACAGGTATATGTGTCTGAAGCAGAAGGATTGGTTAATGGCATATTTGACCACTCAGAACTACCTGAGTTTTTTAAATCCACATTTTTAGACCATCCACTTCATGACACCTCAAACGAATGATGTATCTCCACAATGTATCATTCTCCTACTGGACCCACAGCAGAATGGTCACAGGAAGCCATAATCTAGGACACTGTAACTGCGCTACCGTCTGAGGCATGCACCGATGCACATGATGTCGGAACCGTTTAAATCAGACCCATCGTCCATTATACTTTTAAGGGCAATTCCGCAGTTAGTAACGTTACATTTTAGGGACATTCTCATTATTTAGATAAGAGTCCTTTCTCTATCTGTGGATGTAAAGTCTCATTAATGTCACCAGAGATCAACCTAGTCTAGACGTAGAACAGAGCAAAGAATGAAATCATTTCATGAAACATTCTAGAAGAAAGAACTGCTTTTAATGCCGGTTAGTAACGTCCTTTTTTTGTAACGTTACTAACCGGCATTAAAAGCAGTTCTTTCTTCTAGAATGTTTCATGAAATGATTTCATTCTTTGCTCTGTTCTACGTCTAGACTAGGTTGATCTCTGGTGACATTAATGAGACTTTACATCCACAGATAGAGAAAGGACTCTTATCTAAATAATGAGAATGTCCCTAAAATGTAACGTTACTAACTGCGGAATTGCCCTTAAGGTGTTTTTGGATTTACGGAATAGGTGTACCATGATTAAGTGGAATTGTAATCTGAAATGTAAATTACTGTTGCAGTTAACCTCAGGTGTGGGTGGTATCTTTTAGTGATGTCCTCAATGGTCGGTATTCTCATACCATATGTTGTAAAACATTGCCTGTTATAAATTATTTATTCTCAGTTTTTGTAGTATATTAATAGTTAAATAAAGTGAGATGTTATCTTGTCAAGAAAGACTTTGGTATTTTCTGTATGTCCAGGACTGTGCAAAAGTTTGTGTTATTCAAATGATGTTTATACTTCAGGGTAAATTCATCAAATTATCAGTGCTAACAGTTATGTCTGTATTATTGTAACTTAACTTTGTAAATGTATGTGTAACAAACTTGAGTAAATAACAAGAACAGTGTAATTTTATAGTATCGGTCAATAGTTTGTGTGTCCTCTCTTTGCCTTCTTGAATGCCCTCACTCTTTCACCCATGCTTCCTGTGTATGACTGAAGCACTAAATTGCATAAACATTGTGCCAAATATCCTGGAGTTCTGTAAGGTTAGTTGAGTTCTGCTTGTTCCTTTCTGTTTTCAGGTAACTAGCAGAGTACCCACCCAACGGGCGATTTTGTTCCAAGCATGCAACACGTTCTTCTGACGCATACCTATATTTGGGCAGTGTATAGGCAACTGACAGCTTTGTATATGCAAAAAAACAAAAACAAACCTTGGTTACGTGCATGAAGAAAAAACATACCAACTGCTTACAATTCAAAGCACCTCACTGCATTAGAAAAGGTGAGGACAGGAATACTGTACTGTAAATGGTTTAGACTCGTTATATCCTCCCCCACCTGGAGGCGGCGTTACACGATACACATTTACATGGAGAATTTGTGTCCCCCACCCCTTCCTCCCCTCCAAAACCACCAGCAAAGATAAATACACCCCTGTACATTAATTGGGGTCATGCTGATTATGTGGCAAGTCTGGATGTAATCAGAACTGTCGGAGGAGTCACATGGCAAACACACACACACACACACACACACACACACACACACACACACACACACACACACACACACACACACACACACACACACACACACACACACACACACACACACACACACACACACACACACACACACACACACACACACACACACGCACCAGTCTGTGAATTATAGTCAGGATCCCATATGGCTTCAATGAGATTCATGTCTGGACTCTGGGGTGGCCATTCTCGCACTTGGAGTGTACCAACTCTAACTTTGATCTCTAAAATCCTGTTTTATTCTATGAGAAGTGCATTTTGGACCATTATCTTGTTGGAAAATGAATCCTCTTTCGATTTAACAATTTCCACTAGGAACTGCATGGTGCTTCAGTATCTGCTTACAGTACTTCTTTTGTTAACATCCCCTTGATTTTAATAAACTTAGCTTCACCAAAAACTGAGATCAAACCTCAGACAGTCACAGAGCCTCCCCCGTGTTTAACAGTCGGCTAAGCAACTATCGGGGACGTCTCTCCGTGGTTGTTGTACTTCCCGAAGGTCGGGAGCCAAATCTTCCCCATTCTTCCCTGCTGCCCGGATTTGTCAGGGCAGTGCAGTCATTGTCAGAGAGCCAATCGGTCCCCTTTCCCTCTTGTCTCTGTCTCTTCTCCCCTCCCTCTCTCTAACTCTATAACTCTGTCATGACCCCGATATTTTTTTATTTTTTTATTTTTTTATTTTTAAGGTGGGGATACATCATCCTGGATGTGGGAAGTTGATTGTCTGTCTCCATGCCGCAGGCTTGTTTGAGAGAACTACTGACCATGGCTGTACAACAACAACAACAACAACAACAACAGGCTGCAAACATTGCATGTCATAACATTTTCCAGCTCTTCAGCATATGAACTGGCATCTCTTGGATCCCCAAAAATGTAAACAAGCTTTGACTTATCAGACCAGAGGACCCAATTTCATTGTTCAATCGCCCAATCTTGGTGTTTGTTCCCTTGCAAATTTGTCTTTCCCTCTTATTATGTGGTCTCAGCAGTGATTTCTTTGCTGCAACTCTACCATGAATACCTGCTGAAATCTGCCTTCTGTGCACAGTGCTGGATGAGATGTTGATGTTCAGGACTGATCATTTCATTTATCAGTTGTTAGCTTGATTTCTGTCTATCACATAAGCTGAGCAGCTTCATGTGCTTGTCTTGCCTTTGGGAGGTTCTTCTTTGTCTTCCTGGTGTTTTCTTATCTTGTACCGAGCCACTTTTTTCAGGTGTTACAAAGTGTACCTCACACCATTGAAGATTTTCAGCTTTTCTGATACAGTAGACTTGGCGTAAGTCGTCACCATCGGGACCGAGAAAAAAGTGACGACTTAGAAATGTGACGACTTACGCGTATGCGAACATTCATGATGACTGTGGAGTGAAGGATGAAGTCGCGCGTGGCCTGGACACATATGGGTGAGAGCCGGCTATTGTACCAAAAGGAAAACACAATCCTCGGGGCATAGGTGGGGGTGAGTTGGTGAGTTGGAAAGTGATCAAGCAAAGATGGAATTCATGAATCAGTTTATCAAAAGTAAAGACAATGAACAACTCTGTAAGACAACTCGTATACCATCGGTAATGGTATGGTGACAAATTACATGACACACAGTCATCGTGGTGATGATTACCACTCAATGCCTATGTGTGAGTGCGGTAATGTACAAAACAAGCCAAGATAAAACCATGATCGGACTTCAACACTAAGCTCGATCGATCCTTTACTTCTTCGCGAAGTAATCCGTTATGTTTGACTGCCTCAAACTCTTGGGCATCTGGTGCATGAGAAAGGATTCAAACCAGTCATTGTATTCCATGATGTTGGCTGGGAAATCCTCCACCGAAAGACAGTATCGGCCGAATATTCGGCCGAAACCGAATATTTGGCTGAGCCGACATTTTCCGAAACCAGATGATGAGCGCGTCATCGACATCTTCAAAGGACACATTTCACGCATTTCACACTTCCCACCGGCCTCACGATCTTCTCCACTTGTCCAAATATCTTGCCCTTATTCTTCAAGATATCATTCAATGTCTGCCGTTTGATGTCCAACTGCTCAGCTATGTCTGTTTTCTTCATCAGTGGATTTGCCTCACAAAACTGGATGATGTCATATTTTTCTTGGTAGGTTTTAGTTGTAAGCTTACGCTTAGTCGCCATTGTCTTGCCTGCAGTGCGATCAACGTGTGTACGCAGTTATAAATAGCCTATCACTGGCGGTGTACACCAATGAGCGAGCATCACGATTCCATGAAGTCGGGCTTCTCATGAGGCAGCAGTTCTGTGTGACGAGTTAGGAGTGGTAATTTACTTGAGTTTCCATTACGTGGGAATGGACAACATCTGACGACTTAGACGAAGTAACGACTTAGAGATGACGACTTACAGAGGGATGACCCTTTATTCAAAGGGATTTAACATGAGATAAATTCGGGACTTTTTGACGCTGCCGACTTAGGCGAAGTGACGAGTTACACGCTGCCGACTTACACCTAGTCTACTGTATTTTCTTCATAGTGTGCCCTTCTTCTCACAGAGTTTTGATCTGCACACACACTTCTGTTAAAATTTACTTCCTTGGTGCCATTCTGAACCCACTCAGACTTTCCAGTTCGGGAACAAGTTGATGAAATCTAAATTTAACATATTCACTAATTTGAAACTTTTATTCTGGCTTCTTGTAAGTCGCATTAACATAACTGGTGTTGATTCCTCCAATTATTTATTATTATTTACTGTACAAAATACACAAATAATTTCCTGCATATGGTGGGGCAACTTCGCATAACAATTGTGCATTTTGTGAGGAAAGCACCAAATTTGGCACACTAGTAGCCTATCATATTATGAACATATTTGGATATTGGCCCATCTCAAATTCAGCTGCTGATGACTGTGGCAGCCATTTTCCACTGCTATCAAAAATTTTGAGATGGCTCAATATCCAAATCTGTTCAGAATATGATAGGCTACTAGTGTGCCAAATTTGGTGCTTTCCTCACAAAATGCACAATTGTTACGCTATATTTTAGCTAAGTTGCCCCACTAATATTTTATTTGTAGTAAGTAGATATAAGCACATCATAATATAATATAATATGTGGAGAAAAGATACAACTTTTGATTTCCTAATTTATTTTATATACTTAAAGGTAACTAATATTACATTGACGTTCATATAACTTTGAATTATTATCTCATAATTGCACATTTCTAACCTTCCACAAATGGTTAATGGGGAATAGCAACACAAAAGTGAAAATTACCCGAACTTTTTAGCAGTTCTGTATATATGTGTATATATCTTCTTCTTTTTCTTTCGGCTGCTCCCGTTAGGGGTCGCCACAGTGGATCATCCGTGATGATCCGCATACTGATTTGGCAAAGGTTTTACGCCGGATGCCCTTCCTGACGCAACCCTGGTCGCCTCTTACGACACAGGGATAAGGATTAGGTTTCGCCATGATTTTGGGCTGCCCTACACCCTCTCATAGCGCCGCCCAGCACAGAGTCCCATCCTCAAGCGATCCTCCAACCCAAGCCCAAGAGTCGCTGGATTACAGGCGCACGCCACTACACCCGGTCATATATATGTATATGTATGTATATGTATAATATAATATATATATATATATATATATATATATATATATATATATATATATATATATATATATACATATACATATACATATATATATATATATATATATATATATATATATATATATATATATATATATATATATATATATATCAAATCAAACCCCCTGACTTGACGAGGCAGCACGGCACAAATTGAGTCCCACCACAGCACTTGCTGCACGACCTGCCATGCAAGCACATTGTCTCTGCCCTGCTGGTCACCAGTCAGGAGGTTTGCAGCCAGGAATATTAAAATCGCCTGAAGAAGCACACTGACCCTATGACACTATGCTGGTGTCATAATGTCATGTACATATTGTTACGTATTTCAGAATCTAGTCTGATGAATACATCCACACATCCAGGTCCTCAGACAGTTCGTTCCTTAAATGCATGTTCAGATTCGCCCCATCCCCATGTCCAATGGGATCTTAAATGTGATGCGTTGAGAATGGCAAAGAATAGATTCCCTCTCTTATGGGAAGCTTTTTGCTTTACGACAGACACGTTTACACACATTTCTTTCCCGAGCTCTGAAGCCCGCCCTCATTTTTTCTCAGCAACTTTCTTTAGTGAGCTCTGAAGCCCGCCCTCATTTTTCCTCAGCAACGTTCTTTCGCGAACTCTGAAGCCTGCCCTCATTTTTCCTCAGCAACATTACTTCGCGAGCTCTGACGTCCGCCTTTTTTAAGAGCGTACGGGTCGTCATGGTAACTGTGCGCAAGTGGGGCAGGGTGAGCTTGGGGCGGACACCGCCGCCTAGATGGCCTGCAGATATAAAACAAATGGAGGTCCGTTCTGAGGTGAGAGGAAGAAGCGGAGGCGAAAGAAAGCGGAGGCGAAAGAAAGCGGAGGCGAAAGAAAGCCAGGGAGGGAGAAGAGAACGAGAAGTAAGCTTGAGAAGCGAGCAAGAAGCTGGTGTAAGCGCGCAAAAGAGGAAAAGGAAGCGAGCGTGTGGGTGTGAGCAGCGCCGCCAACAAGCGAGGCACGGGTCGGTCACCAACAACACCAGGGTCTAAACCCGCGACAGACGTCGACTGGCGTTCAAGGCTCTTCGCGAGAGGGTTCACGGCGAGGCTGGGAGCTGGCGACGGACGTGACGCGCGCACACATTTCAGGACGTTTTCGCTTCACGGACGAGGACCTTCTGGTGAGCGAGACGATTCTTCTTCCCCCCCCCCCCCCCCGAATGAGCTGTTGGGTACCCATGTCTGTGTTTAGCTGTAAGTCAACCCCCGATTAAGCATCTGCTCTTTGTCTCTTTCCTGGCATTTTGATTGATTTTGCTTTGAAATTCATTCTTTGTTTACCTCAGGAAATAAAGTTATTTTTATTTATTTATTTTATTATTAATAAATCATTTGTCGATTTCCAACCTGTCCGTGTTTGTCCTTTCCTTCCATTGGTCTAGCATTGTCTGAACTGAGATAGACTGGGAGGTAATTCCCACAGATTTGACCAAAAATAGTCGGCATGCACCAGCGGTTAAAACGCTCGGCCGCCCCAATTAAAATCTAATCGAGATAACATTGGTGCTATGCCGAGGGCGTGCTCCCCGCTCAGGTAACCATGTGATCTCTAGTTAAATGGAATAGTTAGACAGTGGACACTGGAACTCGTGGTTAACTGGGTGGCGTTCGTTGTTCTAAAGCAACCCACCGTACCACAACGTTAATTGTGAGCGGTGGCCCCATGTCCGGCTCCACCGAGGACAACCAGGGATTAATCCCCATGAGTGACAAGCTGGTGTCTACCCATGGCCGCAACAATATATTATGCTGTCATGTACATAGATGTTGATATACACACATACACCTCGTCAAGAATGGTGAGATATCACTCACGCGCACCTTATATTTGCCTTTCATTCGTTTGGGGTAAGTAATTTGTCGCTTGCTTTTTCTTATTTTTCTTGTTTTTTTCATATGGAGTCGAGACTCGTGGAATAGCTCGTACACTGGATTAGGACATAACAGGACAAAAGGAACAGTTGAGAGAAAGGGGGAAACAACACCAACAGCAGAGTTGACGGACAAACAGTTGGTGTGGGGAGGAAAGGATGCATGGTGTGGACAAGATGGGTACAGAAGAAACTTATGGGGGAAAAATTAGAAATTTGGAAGGCGGAGGGCTTGGGATGGGGTTAACGACGGAAGAAAAGATTGTGGTGTTGGATTGAGGGTGATCTGAGATGGAAGAGAACAGAAGTCTTGAAGACCTGGAGGGCTTACCTCCCCTTTTCCTTCCTAGCACACAAATTATTTGAGGAGTCCATCAGACACAAAGGCCTGCCTCACCCTCCCTCTAATGTGCAAACTCGACCCACCCAGGTGGTAGGTATTCTGCTATCAAATATCTTCCCTGTGGCAGGGAAGGGATGGGAGTCCAGAGGGAGGAGAGGGTGGGAGTCCAGAGGGAGGGGTGGCATGGGAGGAGGAAGGGAAGGGGGTTGAGGAGGCAAGGGAGGGGAAGGATGGGTGGGTCAGAGTCTGGAGGAAGGGGCGAGGTGGGTGGAGGAAGGGGCGAGGTGGGTGGAGGAAGGGGCGAGGTGGGTGGAGGAAGGGGCGAGGTGGGAGGAGGAAGGGGTGGGGTGAGGTGGGAGGAGGAAGGGGCGAGGTGGGAGGAGGAAGGGGTGGGGTGGGAGGAGGAAGGGGCGGGGTGGGAGGAGGATGGGGCGGGGTGGGAGGAGGAAGGGGCGGGGTGGGAGGAGGAAGGGGCGGGGTAGGAGGAGGAATGGGTGGGATGAGGGAGGGGAAGGTTGGAAGGAGGGACCCGGTAATGCTGGGTACATTTGCTCGTCATATGAACATAAGCTTTGACACTATTTTGATGTCAATCTTTTTTTCTTCTTCAAAAAAACACTTTGATGTATATTTCAGTACATTACATTATTTACAATAATATCAATTGGACCTGAAACTCACCTGGATCAGGAGCAACAGTCACTCAACCCCCCCCCCTGCAGACCCCCTTCGATCCAGATTTTATTTCATGCCGTGAACAAACTTTGGTACATCACGGTTGATGAAGGTTGTGGTCAAGGTTTATCAAAATTTGTGTGTAGCCTTGGAGAAGAGAACAGATACCTATTTTGGGGGTCCCAAACCCCAGCAAACTCCCATAGATGCTGATTTATTTATTTTAATGCTGTGAACAAACTTTGGTGCATCACAGGTGATGAAGGTTGTGGTCAAGTTTCATCGAAATTGTGTTTGTAGTTTCGGAGAAAAGAGAAAAAATACCGATTTTGAGGGGGTCAAAACCCCTCCCGTAACACCCCCAATGAGTGCAGATTTTGATGCCTGGTCAGTGCACCTTCAATGAGCATCATACATGAAGCTTGTGGCCAAGTTTCATAAAAATTGTGTTTGGTTCAAGAAATAATGTCTGAAGTCTTTACGGACGGATGGACTCACTCACTCACTCACTCACTCACTCACTCACTCACTCACTCACTCACTCACTCACTCACTCACTCACTCACCTACGGACACTTCTCGATCACATAAGCTCACCGAACTAAAATTCAGGTGAGCTAATAATAAATGCAAACACATTATATATGTACTTTCTTAGCATTTTTATACCAACGACGAGCAAACACACCTTCCACTTGCGGAGCAGTCCAAGCTACTGGTTCCCAGCCATGCACCTTTCAGCTACCAGCGAATGAATGATCAACAGTTATTCACCCAGGAGGGTGGTGTAATGATGTCATCAAGAGCCATTCACAGGTCTCGATCCCAAACATGCTGTGACCTGGGAAATTTTAACTGCACATGATTTGGGCCTCAAAGTCTAGCGCACGATTACCCTGTCGTAGCTGGCAGACGTAATGAGGGATTATTATATTTATTTGATCGTACTTTTTCCTTAAAGCTTCTTTTTTATGGACCCCCCCCCCCCCCGTCGTACTATTGTGCGTCCCTTCTCAACCCACACCATTAAATTGTCTATTTGTGTACAAACATTATTTCAATAATGTTCTGTATTTATTTGAATAATTTGTGCTGCTTGTGTCATATCTTTCTGTGTTCATGATCACTTTAGTTGTAAGTTGACAAACTCCTGTGAAGTTATAAGATCAACCAACTTTTTAGCCACGTCGCGTTGCGAACGCTGGCTCAAAGAGAGCTCTGCGTTCTTCTTCCTCTTCCTCTTCCTCTTCCTCTTCCTCTTCCTCTTCCTCAACCTTTAGGACGCGGCTCTTGTTATGTTATTGCTTACTTCGAGTTACTTCCCCATAAGTTTAATAACTCGCCTCTGCTCACCGAGGAGAAAACTTTGGAGAGTGATCACTTACTCGCATGCATTTTGCTCGTGTGTGTTCGTGTTGTCTGTTGTCTGTTAATTCAACTGTATTCCAAAATGATCCCTCTGCCCATTTGAACTTGCTTAAAACTTGTAATTTTATTTTTCATATCATCTGCAGACACTGAGATAGACTGGCAGGCATACATGTCTGAAGTGTCGGGAGTGCTTAATGGCACGTTTAACTACTCGGAGCTGCGTGGTGACACTGGCCCTCTTGTGTAAGTAAAAATCACACCACGTAATTGGAGAAGGTTTTGTTTGTTTACTTGCAAATCGAAGATTCTGAATGATGTTTGTCTGTCTGCATTCGACACCAATCTTCATGAAACTTAACCGCTTGGTAGAGCTCGATAAAAGGTTGAAGCCTGTTGTTTTTGAAGTCAAAAGGTCACATAAAATTATTAATTTTCATTCGATTGACTTATTCGGGTTACTGAATTGGTTCACCAATCAAAACCGAGAAGTCTATTGTTTTTGAGGTCCAAAGGGCAAGGTCACAGCAACTGATTTTGCAAGTACCGTTCTATGACCGCGTATTTGTTTGAAATCTGTGCATTCCAAAGCCACTGACGGAATGAAGTGAAAACTGGCGGCTGCATTTGGGGTGTGAACCCAAAAGTTTTGGTCATTAAAATGTTTTTTTTTTATTGGGTTCAAGGTGGATGGCTGGGGGTTGGGGGTAGGTAGGTGGAGCACACAGATTTGCTGTGTAGATGTGTATAGTATCCTACAGCATCGTAATTATCTTCACTCATAAACTGGGGTGCACACGGTAAGGTTTTAAACGGTGTAAAAAAAAATTGTCCTCCTGGAAGTGGCCACATTACAAGATCCAAACCACTTTACAGAATGAGTTAAAAATTGGAAGTTGTACCGGTGGGGTACACAGGAAGGTTTTAAGGGATTACAAGTCTGGAGACGGCGATGGTTCACGAGCAATGTACATGGTTCGCCTTTTTTAGGTCATCTCTATCATCTCAGTAGAGATGACCTAATAACCCCAGTCTCGAAGTCCGTCCGTCCACAATCAAACTGAGTGGAGACAAATAACCAATAGTGGATTGGATAGAGGTCGATGAGACATGCACAACGATATAACTTTCAAGGTCGTCCAAGGTCGAGGTCAACGTCACGAAGCTGTCAAAGTTGCGAAAATCGTCGATTTCAAATCGTATCTCCTCCCTCATTTATCAAGAGAGATCAAATGTTATTAGTGATTCAGATACTACGGACTATTATCTAGAACAACACGAGCTATTTTTTTGAAATTTGCTTTCGTTCCGATTTTATAGCTCTTCAAACTTCGTTCTGATTCCCCGTATGGGCCGTTCATAAAGTACGTACATACAAAAAAAAAAGTATTAAAAAATTAAGAACCGGAACTCTCCGAGACAAATATTACATTCGAAGCTTTTGTCAGATTTAACTAAAACAATGGAACACAAGTTTATATGCACACTTACTTTCATTTATGACATTAACATTGTTTTGAATGTCAATTTGTACTTTTATTTTCATAAATGACGTGCTGTGATATTAAAAGAAAAAGGTAAATTGCACTGCTAGGGACTGCATCGTCATGGCTTACAAACATCGTTTCATAAGGAACTGCTGGCTTTGCAAGTGATTAGTGATGTATGAGGGGGGTGGGTGGGTGGTCACTAGCCTGCATACAGAGGGGGGTGGGTGGTTTTGAAACCCAGAAGTAGAGCGTACGTACTTTATCAACTGCCCCTATTCCAGTCTGGCACAGTTACTTTCGACCTCTGGCAGAGATGACCCGCACTCCCTCTTGGGGGTATTTGTTTATTTTTTTGACCTTCGAGGGGACGCCACGGGCAAACTGGCGGGAATCGGGAAAAACGTAAATGATGAAAGTTGTAGTACTCGAAGAGCACTACTTGCATACCAACTTTCATTCGAAACGGTTGAAAACCCTAGGAGCTCGATGCCTAATTTATTGATTTTTTTTGACATTTTCTAAGTTCGTGACCTTGTGACCTTGACCTTGAGACGAAAATGAAAAATCGAGCTCCTTGGGGCTATGCAGGTGCCATTGGGCTAACCAAATACCGAATTGTGTTTTTTTCAAGGGGTGCCATTGGGCTATGCAGGTGCCATTGGACTAACCAAATACCGAAACCCTGCCAGATTCAACAAACCCCCTCGGAGAAGATGTAACTTGAAATCGGCTGCCCCCCTAAAAACACAAGTTTTTTGGGCGTGGCTCCGCCCATAATGGGCGCAGCACGCCCATTCTCAGGAAAACACAACTAGATCGTGATATAAACCTCCCACCCAAATTTTATCAGGATCGGATCAAAACCCACGGAGCTATGCTCGGGACAGACAGACAGACACACACCCATAACGAATATAGTGGTCACTTACTGACTCGTGAACCAAAAATAGTCGATGGGAGTTCAGGGTGGGGGGAGGACCCAAATTATCTTTGTAAATGTGTATCATGTAGCACCACCTGGTGGAAGTCAATATTAAGTCTGAAATAAAAAGCTGTAATTAACGTGTTTGTAAGGACAAGCTTCTTTGTTAATAAACATAAATGCTACATGACTTACCCTGAATTAAAATGATGGATGGGATATGTTTTTAAAGAACAACAACAACACTTCAACCAATGAATGTCCAACTTGATCATACAACTCTTGCAGAGAAGAATGTAAAATGCTGTTATGTTTGGAATTCGAAGGGTTTGGTGGGGGGGGGGGGCGGGGTGGTCAGTTATTGGAATTAAAGGCCTTAACCTCCATTTGTTTGTGCAGTTTCGTTTTGTGAAAGTTTTATTTTGTTGATTCTCTTTCACCCAGATATCCTGCAGGCTTTGTCTATCTATATTCGATGTTGTACGCAATTACTGACCGTGGGACGGATATACGAACTGCTCAGTATGCATTCGCTGCTCTCTACCTCATCACCTTGGTCCTTGTGTTCCGCATCTACGCCCGTGTCAGCGTGGTGAGATGCTTCGGCCACATGTGATAATATCCCAGCCATTTATGGTCCGTTGCTACTTACCCCACCCCTCCTAACACCATCTTTGCATACCCTTTCCATCATAGTTCCTTGTAATTGTTCTTGGTCTATAAGGGTGCTTCAAATTGTAATTGTGCCTGTGCTTATTGAAATTGAAGAGTAATGTCTGTGGATTAATAATTTTTTAGGGAATGTTTTAACACTTATTTCATCAAAAATGCAGTTGTCAAGGCTCATGTAAGAGCAGATAAGGACTTCCCCAACAAAGGGCAAAAGGGAAGCAGGACATGAACATGTGAATGTACCACACCATTAAGGAGTTACAGATACAATGGCAATGGGGTCTCAGTGAGTGCAAATATAATAAAAAATTGTTAAAAGTTCAGCAGTCACAATGGGAAAGACCATGATGTCGTATTTGCAGCAGATTTGAGGACCCGGAAGTAAAAGCATGAGACAAACTTCGGAAGACATTTCCTTCAGAGATGAAACACTAAAATTAATGGAAATAAGTGTTAAATTTCGACTTTGGCAAGGTAAAAAAAATAAGGGCTCGGTGGTGAAATGGTGAGTGCTTCCGCTTTGGGAGTTCGGTGGTTCTAAACCTGGCCTAGTCATACCAAAGACTTTAAAAATGGCAAGATAATTCCCATAGGTTGGCATCCATGGGGAGAAGGAAGTTCCTCTTCAGGAAGTGTCTTGCTGAGTGTGGTGAGAAAGGTGATGCCATTATTGTGGCATCACTGGGACCCAGATTTCCCCATGGTCATGGTGTGTGTGTGTGTGTGTGTGTGTGTGTGTGTGTGTGTGTGTGTGTGTGTGTGTGTGTGTGTGTGTGTGTGTGTGTGTGTGTGTGTGTGTGTGTGTGTGTGTGTGTGTGTGTGTGTGTGTGCTTGTGTTTGGTGTGTACACGTACAGTAAAACAACCAACCTGCCTGTGGTGAGTGAGATACAGATCTTGACATTCAGCCTCCTGTGAGATGCTGTTTAAGTGTGAGATCTTGCACTGGCTACTTAAATGTGCAAAACAATTTTGCACTAAATGTATACAAAAGCCTCCACTTGGATGGGACATGTTTGTGTCCAAAGCTGCAGAATACCTTACAGTTGCTTGGGTGTTTGGGGCAGAATTGTGAATTACATACGAGCATATTTACAAGTTTAACAAGAATCCGTAATCACTCGTGTGTGAGCCGCACTAACCCCCTTTTCCCCCCAAATAAATGATCAAAATTTGGGATGCGTATTATCCACGAGAACTAAAGTGAAAGCTGTCTTTCTCCAGATTTCTCACACTGACACAAGACCAACCTTCATGATTGGGTGCCTCTACCTTAAAAATTCAGTGCATTGTGGGATATATTGTGCAACATTGCATGTATAATTTTTTTTTGTTCTGAATAACAATTATTTTGATAGAAGTATTTAAATTTCCTGTGGAAAGCCACATATCCAATCTGGCCTTCAAAGCCAGTTGCCGATTGGGCATCCTCCTCCGTGCAAAGTCCTTCCTTGGCACACCTGAGCTCCTGACTACATACAAAGCATTCATCCGCAGCCTGACGAAGTACTGTTCTCCCCTCTGGGCTGGTGCTCCTGCCTCTCACCTTTCTCGGCTTCATGCTGTGGAAACCGAGGCATTTAGGATCATTGGTATTTCCCGCGATGAGGCTGAGTCTGGGTCTCTCACTTTCTCACCACAGGCAGGTCGGTGGTCTTTCTGTCTTCTACCGTGTCCTTTCCGGCCTCGCCACCCCCCCCCCCCCTCCGCTATGTCTGCTATCTGTCCTGCCCATATTTCCACATGGCACTCACAGCAACCCTCTTCTGGTTGAACAACCAAAATCGAGGATCACTGCTCACCTTCATCCTTTCATTCCTCTTTTTCCCTACCTTTGGAGCAAACTCCCACACACTCTTCAATCCCACTCTTCCCTCCAGGCCTTCAAAACAGCTGTTCACCACCATCTCTTATCTTCCCCCATCCAAAACCATGATCTTTTCTACCCCCGTTAATCCACCCCAAACCCACCTCCTTCAAATTCCCTACTTTCCTTCCTGAAAGTCCCTGTAGTGTCCATCTTGTTTACCCCGTGTACCCCACCCCACCCCATCCCTCTCCCTTCCACAGATCTCATGTGTCCTATTCCCCACTGTTTTGTGCTTTCCTCTCCCCACTGACTTTTCCCTATGTTTTTATATTTCAAGATCGGCAATAAAGGTGGGGAAACACATCCCTAAAACAACTACAAGCAAATGTGCTGAGCAGGTAGAAGCGCTGCCTCCAAGGGTGGCGGCGGGTGAAGTCACGCCCCTGAGGCTGATGATTTGATGGGCGTAACGTCAGAGGCAAGCCAGGCGTGCCGAGCGGGTGGATGACCCAGGTTTTCGGGAGGGCAAGCCATGCTCCGGAGGAGAAAATGGTGGTTCGGGGTGATGTCAGTCAGAGGAGAGGGAGTTCAGAGTGAGCGCACACACGAGGCAGAGTTGGGTTGAGGGAAGGACATACACGGTCGAGAAAGAACGTAGTTAGGAGATGGCCTGTAAGAACATGGCTATACGGCTGGCTTTCCTTCAATACACAAAGAGGACGGCACGATCCTTGTATTCGTGCTGAGGTGATTTGGCTCTCATGATGAAGCAAGACACCTGCCTTTGGCTCTTGGTTGGGTCATGAGGAACGGACCCCGAGCCTTGTGTTTGTTAAATAGTGGGTCGGTGAGGACTATCGACACACGGAGCAGCTGCACTGGGTCTTTGAGCCTTGGTGTTGAGTGCCGCTTGCGGATTGCCTGGCATACGTTTATCCTGCAATGAGAGAAGCGACTTGGTGCTATTTTGCGCGCGTCTGCACGTGCTGGTGGAAACGCCTCGATTCCAAGTTCCACAAAGAACAGCTCTGGGCCAAGCGAAGCACAAGAATAAAAGGATGGGTTTTCTTTTTATTTTGTTTCCCTTTGTCTGCATTTAAGTACGCGTGCAGAGGTGCCTCGACTTCGACTTTCATTTACTTCAGGTTATTATCACTCTCTTTTGATTATTGTCCTTTGTAAATATTTGTCTATTTTTATTAAATGTGTTCATTTTAAGTAACTGTATCCATGTATTTGTCACAGGGTTTGATCGAGTAAAAACCACGCCTGTGCATCCATTTCTTTGCTGTGCTCCTCCGTCCCTTCGCTGTTGCGCCCTTTTCCCACGTGCACACATTAATCTCCGAGTTTTGGCTGTAGACCTCCAAAGGAGAATTTCGGCTGTCTGGGGCTGGCGGTGTTAACCACCTGTCACCACAATTTGGGTTGGTGGTGGCGGGGGGGGGGGGTTAACCTAACCTGGGCGGCTAAACCCTCGACAGATTATAATTAATATTATGAGCGTATAAGCTGCAAGAGAAAACACTATTTAAAATGGTGTTCTCAATAAACACTGCTTTTGAGTTGAGTAAATTTCCAGTCTTGAGCTGGAGTTCATTTGTTTGGGGTGCGGGTTCTCCATATATATTGGTATTTTCTTGAGAATCTTATCTAAAAAGTGCCATGCTTATGATACTCGAGTGATGATCGTACTTGAAGCACCCACGTACTTTGTTGTTGCATTATTCTCACAATTGCTTTATTTGGTGCATTATGTCTCTTGTTATATTTCAACCTGAATTTTGTTCCGTGTTGGGCTTCATACTGCAACATAAGCTTGCAGATATGGAACTGTGCTCCCCATATCCATAACATTGTCCCAATCCTCAAACAAGATGTAATTGGCAACCTGATGTATGAATCATCCTTCAAGATTGTCACAAAGTGAGACTTTGCTATAAATTGTCTTAATTGCTGTCAAGGCTAGACGTACTCTCACAGCCGTTTGAGGTTACAGTTTAATTACTTAAGCACACCATGATTGGTAAGTACACGACACAAACCAAACCATGATTATCTCCATATATGGCTTGTAGGAAGACATTGTCACCGATTGATGGAAATCTCAAACTTTGTCATCTGTGATTACTGCCAATTGTTTGTTCACATTTCTTTGTTGAGCTTTTCATTTAATGTCACTCTTCCCAAAGGTTCCTCCATACGTGTTTTTCTTCACATGCTGCGCTTCATATCGGATACACTCCATCTTCATTCTGCGGCTTTTCAATGATCCGGTCGCCATGGCGATCCTATATGCGGCAGTCAATCTCTTCCTAGATCGGCGCTGGACCCTTGGGTGCATCGTTTTCAGGTGTGATGTTGAGCGTTTGCTGTATGCACGGGTGATCGGACAGTTTAGTGTGCTTGGAATAGACTAGTTTGAGCACATGTTTGAATTCAATGTCCTTTTCTTTACAAATTCATCTGTTGCATGTGATATTTTTTTGTTGTTGTTGTTTTGTGTTGTTAACCCTGTACATTGTACAAGCTCCACCATGAATCTTGATGTTGTTATTAAACAGCGTTTCATTTGCCATCAAGTTACTTGTCAGCTTTCCTGCTTCCCAAAGGGACAGGAGAGCTTGTAATGTTGTCGTGCGTCCTGTGTGTGCTTCTCAATGTCGGTTAGTTGACTGCTCTGCACATAGACCATTTTAATCTTGCAGCCTTAAGCACAGCTCAACAAAGTTGTCCAATGCAACCATAACATTTCTCATTTTTACGTCTAATTGAACCATCTTGATTTAAATACTGTTTAAAAGTTTTCACGGTGGAACAACAATAATAAGTTAAAAGGTTTAGGGTTTTCACCATGTATGAGCTATTTACATTGTTTATACTTTAAAAAGAAAATGACTCCAAAGCAAAAAGAAAGTTGGCCTCAACGTTTCGGGCAGCATGCTCTGCGCATCGACAGGAGGAAGTAACTAGAATGAATGAATACAGCTTTTATAACAACTCCTCACCCCCCCCCCCCACCCATTGGCTGATTATTGTGGAGTGCTGATTGGCTGTTGAATGCATGTTACTGATTGGTCGGTGCATTTTGCTCATCATCGTCCAATGCCCTCAGTGCATTGCAAGCTGTAGTTGCAGGTGTCGATTTTGTTAATGAGGTAGAGTCAGATATTGCTAATGGGTATCCCGTTTTTGTGAGGGACCGTTTGATGTAAATATATCTCCATAGCTTCTCTGATTCTCCTTGTGTGCCAGTGACTGATGGATGTGATAAGTCTGCTGTCTGACCATAATATGCGATGATAATTGGTCTGTGCATGATTGACAGTTGTTGATATTTTTCCCCTTCCCCTCTTCTATTATGTGCCTGATGTTCTTTCAATCTTGTGGTGAACCTCC
This sequence comes from Eptatretus burgeri, assembly GCF_056783735.1. Taxonomy (NCBI): domain Eukaryota; kingdom Metazoa; phylum Chordata; class Myxini; order Myxiniformes; family Myxinidae; genus Eptatretus; species Eptatretus burgeri. The sequence goes on along the minus strand of NC_140970.1, from coordinate 34,492,509 downwards.
TGCCAGTTTCACCAATGCAAACTTTGCCCCATTCACACGGGGTGCGGTAAACACCTGGATGGTGAATTGGACGCCTTCTGTCCTTATGGGTGTGAAGAATAGATTCAAGCGTGTGTGTCGGGCGGTGGCTTACTCTTATATCAGCACTCTTGAGAATCCGTTGTTCATGGTGTGAAGTACGTCCAATGAAGAGAAGAGTAACATGTGCTCGAGCTTCCGGTGTTGGATCACGAGCCTTTGGTGGTTTAGGGATGATCTTGTGAGCGGGATGACCGTTGAATTTAAGGACATTCATGGTGTGGCGTTGTTTGCAATGCAGGTTATACTTGTCGCTGATGGTGTAGGCATGACGAACAAGAGTGCTGCTCACAGACTGAAGAGTTGAGGGATGATGAGAAGAGCAGTCGTTGAGGTAGCGATCCATACGAGTTTGTTTCCTATATGCTTTGTGAGAGGGTTTGCCATTAGGAGCCTTGGTAATAAGGATGTCGAGGAAAGAAATTGACTTGTTGCTCGACTTCCATGGTGAACTTGATGTTGCAATGCTGATTGTTAAGGTGCTGAAAAAAACATATTGAGATCTATTTTTGTCATGTTGCCATATAACGAAAATGTCATCGACATATCGTAGCTGGAGCTTAGGTTGAAACGGTGCTGAGAGGAGGGCTGAGCATTCATATTCTTCCATAAAGAGGCTTGCTACGATGGGCGAGAGTGGAGAACCCACAGCAGTGCCTTCCTTTTGTTGGTAGAACGAGTCACCATTTGAAAGACGTAGAATTGAGACACATTAGGAGGAGTTCGTGAATTTGTTCTGGTGATAAACTGGTACGTTCCTGAAGGGTGCAGCCTTCTTGTAGACGATGCTTGATAATAGAGCAGGCCTCTGGAAAAGGGATGTTGGTAAAGCGTGACTCCACATCATAACTAATGAGAATGTCAGAGTGAAGAATGTCAAACTGCTGAATGCGTTGAATAAAGTGATCTGAGTTTTTTTTAACATCGTGCTAGGTTTTTCCAACAAGTGGTTGAAGGTATGTGTGTGTGTGTGTGTGTGTGTGTGTGTGTGTGTGTGTGTGTGTGTGTGTGTGTGTGTGTGTGTGTGTGTGTGTGTGTGTGTGTGTGTGTGTGTGTGTGTGTGTGTGTGTGTGTGTGTGCGCGCGCGCGCGTGAGATATATATCAGGATGTTGCGTTGCAATATATGTTGCGTCAGGAAGGGCATCCAGCGTAAAACCTGTGCCAAATCGGTATGCGGATCATAATGGATGTTCCGCTGTGGCGACCCCTAACGGGAGCAGCCGAAAGAAGGACATATATATATATATATATATATATATATATATATATATATATATATATATATATATATATATATATATATACATATATTATACACACAGCCTGGTGTTGGTGCAGCGGCTTGGGATCCAAAAGGTCCTGAGTTCAAGCCCCGTTGGGCCACTGAATTAATACACCAGGGGGTTGACTCAGCCTGTCATCCTTCCGAGGTCGGCGAAATGAGTACCAGTGTACTGGGCCAGTGTATACCCCGGTTAAAATAGGTGTACCATATCCCTGTGTCGTAAGAGGCGACCAGGGTTGCGTCAGGAAGGGCATCCGGCGTAAAACATGTGCCAAATCGGTATGCGGATTATAACGGATGATCCGCTGTGGCGACCCCTAATGGGAGCAGCCGAAAGAAGAAGAAGAGATATATATATTATACACACATACACATATAAATATGGGGGCTTCAGACAAACTTCAGAAGGGAAGGGCCACGTTTAATCTGTTTCAACACAGCAGGGGACTTCATAGCAAAGACTATTTATATTTATTTTGCATGTTTATTTCAATTGTGATGTGTTTATTTTGGCTGTGGCTGACCTTATAATTACTCTATATTTTCTCAAAGCCCAGGAACCTAACCCCCTTATCCCCATAGTAAATTGGTTTTAACTATCACGGTTTTGAATACCATGGCATTTTCCAGGAACATCAACCCACAATATTTAAGTGTTTACTGTATAACATATGTATTTTTTTTTCATTTAATCTGCTGTTGTAATCTACAAAATGTTTCAAAGAGTTGCCTTAAAATAATTTGAGAACCACTGTCCTCAGGAATTGCCCAACTCATTCCCCGCTGAGCCACGATCATTCCCAAATCATGGTGTGTCAATCAGTGGTCGGCCCTGGTTCTCAGATCTACTCTAATCTATGTACCCGCAAGGCTCAACAATGTTAAATACTCTGCGTGTTATTACCTCTGCCACCAAAGGTGGACAGAGGTTATGTTTTTACCCCTGTCTGTTTGTTACTTGGCAAAAATTTTTTTGGGAAAAGTATGTTGATCACTCCGGTTGGTTGGTTTGTTTGTTTGTTTATCTGTCCGCTCAGCCGATTGTTCTGAAATTTTTGGAGATTATGGTCAACGACTCTGCGACGGTCCCCCATTGAAGTTTCGTAAAATTTGTTCGACCAAATTTTCTAAAATCCTCAATTTTCATCTGATTGACTTGAAATTTGAACAGGATTTGCATATTAGGTCAATGAATTCAACCGCTTATTAATTTTGCGGTTAACCTTGGTGAAAAGGTCAACATAGGCCATAAGGTCAACACAACATGGGCCAAATTTAAAAATTGTTTCTAAATTTGTCAATTTTCATCCAGTTGACTTGAAATTTGAAGACCCATTTGCATACAGCATACTGAATTCAAGCACCAATTATTTTGAAGTCGGCATAGGTCAAAAGTTCAACATCAGCCAAGTTTCTAAAATTGTCAATTTTCATCCGATTGACTTGAAATTTGAAGAGCATTAGCATATAAACTCACTGAATTCAACCATGATTTAATTCTGTTGTGCCAAGTGTCATTCTGAGTGATTGTTTTCATTTGTCTTTCTGTGAGTATGATATCTCAAAAACTTATGGATGGAATCAGAAGAAATTTGGTGGACAGGTTGGGTGTGTGTGGCAAGGACGAATTGATTTGATTTTGGTGAATATCCGGATCCAGATACTGGAATTTTAGAAGTGATTCTTCATCACTGAGAGATTGGGCCAAAATTATATATATATATATATATATATATATATATATATATATATATATATATATATATATATATATATATATATATATATATATACATATCATGGTATTTCAAAGTTGTGCACGGGTTATGACTAAAGTTGGTGGATGAGTTGGGTGGGTGCCAAGAACACGCCGATTAGATTTTGGTTCAAGTCTGGATGCAGGTCCAGCCAATCGGTGGGATGCAAAACGTAAACTGTTCAGCCCGGCGGAGGTATGTGCACCACCGAGTGCTGTTCTAGTTAAGTTGTTTCTACATTCTGTTGTTGGACTTAACCAAGCAATTGCTCTTCACTCGTATTTTTGTCGATGTGGATTTTGGAAAGAAAGCTTGCTTTTTTTAGTGTGGCCGTCTCTGTGAAGATGAATATACTACTTTTCGCACCTGGCGTACTCTTCTTGCTTCTTTCGGAGTTTGGATTGCGTCGCAGTATACCACACTTTGCCCTCTGCGCAGCCATTCAGGTGAGCCACCTGTCTTCATCCAACTTAGAAGAGATTGATTTTACAACGGCATTATTTGAGCCTGTAAACCTTCATCTCTCATCGTAGGTATTGCTGGGTTTGCCCTTTCTGCTAGCATGTCCTTCGGGATATATATTCCGAGCGTTCGACCTCGGTCGCCGATTCCTTTATGAGTGGACGGTGAATTGGCGCTGTCTGCCTGAATGGATATTTCAGCACCGTGCCTTTCATGGGGCATTGCTTTCTTCTCACTTGGCCACTTTGCTCCTCATTGCTGCACGCCGCTGGAAGAGGTACGGGTGCTACCACTGCATTGATCCACAATATTGCACACTTAAAAGATACCAAGCCAAACATGTAAATTGCTTCTTTGTACCAATTTTTATCCCTTGACTGTCCTTTTAAGTTTATAAATCCTTTGTGATTATGGGATTACATGAATTTTGGCATTTAATCTCCCAATGACTAGTAAATAATTACCCACTGTCGGATGTTCCTTTATGTTGTGCAGTTGAACTGTAACCTTGGTTCAATGTGACCTTCACTTCTGTGTCCCTCTAGGCCAGATGTAACTATCAAAGAGTTGTTGCAAGATCCGGCGAAGAGGAAGAGTAGTTGGCAAGTGATTACGGATGAGAATATCCTTTGCATAAAAAAAAAAATTGGCTTTCTCGATGTGTCACTTTTAAGTCATTCTCAGTGTACCTTACACTTTTTACCTCTGCCACCAAAGGTTGATGATGGTTATGTTTTCACCCCTGTCTGGTTGTCTGTGAACATGATATCCCAAAGCATTGTGAATGGATTTTGCCAAAATTTTGTGGAGAGGTTGGGTGTGTGACAAGGACAAAATTATCAGATTTTGGTGAAAATCCGATTCCGGATACGAGGATGTTTTTAATTTTTTAAGTGATTCTTCACCATAGAGACGGGCAAAAAACGACATATAGCACATATCTCAAAAGGTTGTGGACGGACTCGGACGAAACTTGGTGGACACATTGGGTGTGTGACGAGAAAGAATTGATTCAATTTTGGTGAAGATCCAGAACCGGATCTGGTAATTTTTTCAGTCATTCTTCACCATTGAGAGATACGGCTAAACCAGTATTTGCAGAATATCTCAAAAAGTTATCGACACATTCGGACAAACTTGGTGGACACGGTTGTGTGGCAAGGATGAACTGATTTGATTTTGGTGAAGATCTGGATCCGGATTTGGATATGGGAATTATTGAATTGTCAAAGTGATTTTTCACCATTGAGAGATAGGGCTAAAAACAATATATAGCATGATATTTCAAAAATGTATTGGGCCCGATATCTTCTCGAGGATCAGGTATTGCCTGGCAGAGGTATGCACTCTACCGAGTGCCCTTCTAGTTGGTGTATGTTGCAAACACTACGTATACACATTATTTGTCACTCTACCTTTTTTGCACAAAAATGCCAGGTCAAGTATGAAGCACTGTCGTACCTCTATAGATCCCAATTCCCAGGATCATTTCAGATTCTGTCTTACTCAATACAATGACGACATGTTTTTTTTTTTTTTTGCTTTGAGACTCCATTTCCTTGCCATGTTGGGTCGTTTGCCTTGACCACCGAGCTCACAGCTACTCTACGTCCTGTTTACATCTAATTTTTTAGGGATCTGTTTCAGCCGTTCATTACATTACCAGTTCTACGTGTGGTACTTCCACATCTTACCGTTCTTGCTCTGGGCTTCACCACTCTCCAAGATTGGACATCTGCTCAGGTAACGTACTCGTGTAAGAAGCTGAAAGTTGCAAATGAAATGAGTCTTGCTGTGCACTTGGGGCTCTGGGATTTTGAGGGGAGGTTTCTTTTTACCTCTGCCACCGAAGGTGGGCAGATGTTGTGCTTTCACCACTGTCTGTTATTTGGAAAAAAAAAAATTGCCAAGTATGTTGATCTGTTCCATTAGTTTGTTTGTCAACCCACTTGCCTGCAGCCCAAACCGCTCAGCTAATCGTTCTGAAACTTTCGGAGATTGTAGGTACCATTCCTGTGACGGTTGACGTGAGGTCAACATTGGCCAAAAGGTCAACATACTGTAGGCTATATTTCTAAAATTGTCAATTTTCAACCGATTGACTTGAAATTTGAACAGGATTTTCATATCACTTCACTGCGTTTGACTACCAATTATTTTTAAGTTCAACATAGGCCAAACTTCTAAAATCCTCAATTTTCATCCGATTCTTGAAATTTGAAGAGGATTTGCATATTTGATCATTTAATTCAACTACCAATTATTTTGGAGGTCAACATAGGCCAAAAGGTCAACATCGGCCAAAGGTCAACAACTTTTGTGCAACTTCTAAAATCCTCGGTATTGATCCGTTTGACTTGAAATTTGAAGAGGATTTGCATATTGGGTCACTGAATTCAACCACCCACTATTTTTCAAGGTCAACAACTTTTGCACTACTTCTAAAATCCTCAATTTTCATCCGATTGACTTGAAATTTGAACATCATTTTCATATCAGCTCACTGAATTAAACAACCAATTATTTTTAAGGTTAACATATGCCAAAGGTCAACAACTTGGTGGAATTTCTAAAATCCTCAGTTTTTCTTCAATTGACTTGAAATTAGAACAGGATTTGCATATCAGGTCACTGAATTCAACCAGCAATTATTTTTGAGGTCAAAAGATCAACATTGGTCTAATTTCTAAAATTGAGAGATGGGGCCAAAAACTATATATAGAAATATATACAGTATATATATATATATATATATATATATATATATATATATATATATATATATATATATATATATATATATATATATATATATATATATATATATATATATATATATATATATATATATATGACATCTCAAAAAGTTGTGGATGAGTTGGCTAGGTGACAAGAACAAGCCAATTAAATTTTGGTTTAGATCCGGCCAATCAATGGGATACAAAACGTAAACTGTTCAGACTTGCGGAGGTATGAGCTCTACCGAGTGCCATTCTACTTTGTTGTTTTTTTTTGCCAAATGTCGCTCTTTGAGTGTTTCCCCCCATTTGACTGTCTGTCTGTCTGTGACCAGAATATATAAAAAAGTTGTGGACGGATTCAGACAAAATTTTGTGAAGAGGGTGGGTATGTAACCAGGACAAAATGATTAGATTTTGGTGAAGATAAGGATGCAGGACCAGATACTCGACTTTTATAACTGATTATTCACCATTGAGAGATAGGGCCAAAAACGATATATAGCACGATATATAGCACGATATCTCAAAAAGTTGTGGACGGATTTGGACTAAACTTTGTGGAAAGGTTGTAACCAGGAAGAATTGATTCAATTTTGGTGAATATCTGAATCCAAATCCAAGAATTTTTTAAGTGATTCTTCACCATTGAGACAAAGGGCCAAAAACGAGAGATACACGATATCTTAAAAAGAAATGGACGGATTTGGACGAAATTTGGTGGATAGGTGTGCTGTGTGACAGCCAAATTGATTCAATTTTAGTGAATATTTGGATCTGGAGAAGAGGTTTTTTTTTTTCATTGATTCTTCACCCTTGAGAGATGGCACCAAAGATGATATATAACATGCTATTTCAAAACGTGGATGGGCTATGACAAATCTTGGTGGATGCGGTGGTTAGTCAACAAGATCAACTTGATTCGATTTTGGTTGAGGTCCCAATGCAGATCCGGCCTATCAGTGGGATACAAAATATATTGTCATGTCTTAAAGCTCCATTAACACAGTTTGCCTCAGCGCTTCAATACAGGGCCTTTTGTCCCAGGAAATGGCCAAGCGGATTCTTACTACACTGCATTCAGTTATTTATTTACCCTTCCCCAAGGTTGCCCAAATGAGCCTAAATTGACAGCCCACGCACTGCCTTGTAGACTGGAAAGAGCTTTGATTTTCCAAGGAAAGACTGATCGATTAAGGATCAGATGAAATTTGATGGAAAGTTAGTTATGAGAGTCTGCGGCTGCCTTTGGACGCCGGTTTGGCTACATGGCTGACCGAGGAAAGGTAATGGTTGATGGCGAGGCCAAGAGAGACTGAACCACATCCAATGGCTGACCATGAAAATACATAGGTGGGTTAGTTTGGCAATCCTTCTGGAGCAACAGGATGAGACAGTGATATTTTCTAACATTGAAAGACCTGTTCCATTTATCAAACGAGCATCTAATTTCATACAAGCAGAATGACGTGGTTGCAGTCTGCCTCGCAGAGCGATGGGGAACGGTACAACACAATGTGGAGTCATCTGTAAAAAGGAAGAGGGTTTTCCAGAGCATTGGAGAGGTCATTGATATACATGAGGAATAAGACTGGGCCCAAAACACTGCCTTTGGGGAACTCCAGCCTCCACCGAGAGATGATGAGTGTGTTTCATCGATAGCAGCACATTGACTACGTGAATGGATAAAGTTGATAATTTAGGAATGAAGGTGGCCTTATATGCCACAGGCAGAGCTTGAAAAGTAAAACAAGATGCCTGTGATATGTCCAAAAGACTGTCCTGACCTCTTCATTGTGATTCAGGGTTTTTAAACATTGCTGAGGAGGGGCAGCGTGTTCAGAGTTGTGACTGCGACAGAATCGAAACCGATAATCAGAGATCAGGATTTTTGAATGCAGGAAAGATTTCACGTCAGCATTAATGGTGGATTCTGTAACTTTGCTTGTAACTGAAAGTAACATCACTGACCTGTAGTTTACAAGATCTGTTTTTGCATCGTTCGTGTGGACCAGAGTTATGTTTGCTGACATCCAGGCCGATGGGAGATGGCCAAAGGAGAAGGACAGACTGAATAGAACAGAGAAAGGGAAAGCAAGAACGACAGAGCAGGATTTGAGAACATGAACACTGATGCCATCAGGGCAGTCACCCTGAAGCAGGGTCAAGGCTGGCCAGAATTCTATCTTTTTGGGTGAGAAGGATATGGAGTCCATTGACAATGGGTACAAGTGTGTAAGATGGGGACAGAATGGTGTGCGTTGAGTGCACTATATTTGGAGGGAAACAGCGTTGACCTTCTGCCTTATATCCTACAGTCTACAGTACTACTGTTGTTTGACGTGTGGGACAGGATGGAGAAGGAGCATACACCAGAGGCAGACTTGACAAAGCACCACCATGACTTGGGGGAAGGAGATTGGTTGGCGAGTTTGGCCTTGAAATTTGTAAGATGCTTTCTGGCTTGCCTCAGGTTTGACACATACTTGTTGCAAGCCTTACAGAATGAACGAAAGCAACCTTGAGTCGGGTTAGCTTTCCTTATTGAGAAAGCAAGCGGCTTGACTGCAATCGCACCTCCACAGGATCTGGTGCACTTCAGCCTTGGTAATGAATAGGGATAGCTACAGGAAAGATGGAATAAAATGGTGCATGAAAGAAAGTCGGCTTTTATGAAAAATATTCCCAGTCAGAATCAATATCGGATGCTGTGGAGATGGTAGCTCGATCCTTTTTTGAGAGGGCAGCTTGAAGCACCTGCCATTTGGTCTGTGCAAACTGTTATATCCTGCGTCGTTGAGGTTGTTCTCCCACAATAGCAAGAGAGATATTGTTGTGGGCCGGGTATCAGAGGCGAGCACGACCGCTAGATGGAGCAGCAGAGTCAACTCCACCGAACACCCGGAATTCAGATCGTTACACTCAGATAACTCTGGAGGTACAGGTCCTTTACAGGACCGTGAATCGTCAATAAATCAACCATGTGGTACAGGGTTATTTGCCAAATTTCAAAATACCAAGAGGCCCACTTGGCGAGCTACCGAGGGATTCACACCCTCGACGGGGCTCGAATGGGACGAGTCGTTTCCGTGCTCGACCCGTGCGTAACCCGAGCGGATGGTTACCGAGGTCCCGTCGGTCCAAATGTTCATCGACAGTAACAACTTTTTAATCACCCAACACGCACCGTGCTAAACCATTGAAGGAAAGGACGAGTACGAGCTGAAACATTCAACAAATGGATATTTATTTACAATATGTGGGGAAGGGAGCAGAGCATATAACACAACAGCAGAGTTAAACCGACTATAAAGAAATTAAATCATGTACAGCACAAGCACTTAACAGTTCCTACTTAAAGACGGGCCCACAGACAGATACTCACCCAAAAGAAACGGGCCCAAAATGGTCTTTATTATCCCTTCAGCTCGGAGGGAAGTCGAGCTGAGGGACGAGAACATGGAAGGCTACCTGGCCGCGAGCGCGTGGCTGAGCGTCCACCCCCTTCCTGGAGCTCCAGTCGCCAGAAGACGGACCAGGGCCGCCAGACGCAGACCAGCGCCGAGATGTCCATCGAACCAGAACACGCGCTCGAGAAGACCGGGCGCAGATTGTTTGTTCTCTGTTCCTTCATCATCTTCTCGGGCGTGGTTCCTCGTGCGTGGCCTGCGCCTATTGGTCGAATGTCGGGGAACTCGCTCGCATCTCCCTGATTGGGCGAGAGCGACGTCAGGTCCTCGTGAACTCCGCCCACATACGTGCTGACACGCACGTAGGCAATGGCGTCGGTGTAGGATAGCGAGGTGAAGGCGTGTTGTTGTTCAAGATGTAAGTGATGTCAAAATCCTATCTATAAAATAACTTCGTAGCGCACGTACACTTAATTCCCTTTTGACACAGGTAGGGGGCCCTAACTAGAAACACACACTTATCAAAATAACTAAGCTACGGGAACGGCTGTCTGTCTGTGTGCACAAGGCTTCCAGATTCGTAACAATATGTGCCTTGACAAGGAAGTGGTCAGAAGAGCCAAGAGAGGCAGAAGAGGAACATGAAAGATTCGATGGAAAGTTAGTTATTACCCGGTCCAGAAGGGAGGACGAACCAGTTTCAGAAATCTGGGTTGGGAAGTTTACAGATTGGGTGAGACCCACAGAGTTGCAGAAGGCCTTTGCTGCAATGTCATGGCTGGTTATTGACGAGCCAACGCCCAGCCAGCTGTCCTGGTGACACTTGAAATCACCCTAGATAAGAAACAGGATATCCTTCTTTGGGAAAATCAAGCATAGCTCGTTCAATATTTATTCTGCATTCTATCCTCTTCAACCACTTGTAATCTTGCAAGTAAAGCGAAACCATTAAATTAACTTTTGTCAGCGATTCATTTCAAGTATCATAGTTTAAATGTCCATCTTTTGGTGGAAGCATGGCGACAGATTTCATTGTGAATGTGGTTAATGGTTCTGGTCCCATTCACTTCACAAACCCTTTATTTATTGTCCTTTCTTGTTTCCTCCTCTGATTTGTACTGTACGAGTACGAATATCCCTTTTGTGTATTTTTGTGATGCTGTATGCTTATTGATGTGTATAAAACAAACCTTTTCCAGACTGGAACATTTATTCCAACAGACAGGGCCCCCTCCCAATTACAACTCACCCAGGTTTTACTGTCCCTTTGAAGAGTTGGTAACTGCAGAAGCTTCAGTCCCAGCAGAGGAGGCTCTGCCAATTTGGCATTATATAATAGTGGAGCCAATGTTCTAATATGCTCTTTAAATGGAAAAGTGGGCCTGGTGTTAGTTTAACGGTTAAGGTGCTTGGCTTAAGATCCCAGGGTCTTGAGTTCAAGCACCTGTTGGGCCGATGAATTAACACCAGATAGGGTTGAATCAGCCTGTCATCCTTTTGAGTTCAGCAAAATGAGTACCAGCGTGCTGGTAACAGGGGCCTTGCATCAGCAACACAGCTGCGCCCCCAGAAAATTATGTAGCCAAGCAGCCATAGGCTGCGGACAAATAAATAAATAAATAATGGAAAAGTGGATGGGGAGGGGTGGGGATGGAGTTGAGAGGTGAGGGGGGGAGGGTGTTTTATGAATGCAGACATAGTGCACCAGGGTGTGGGATGGTGAGTTTACCATATTTAGGTAACAAATTCATGGCCCTTTAATTTCTACTTGTGCAGTGTTCAGGTATTGCGAGGTGTTTATAGATCATCAGAAAACCTAATTGGTAACATGCTCACCTGAGAGCTGTCTTGTTGAGATTTGATTTACAAGGCAATGAGACATGGCTACATAGTTGCCATAGTACTTTACAGTAAGAGCCTTGCATCATGATGCACACCATTATTAGAGGGAATGTTGAAAGCTGGCTATCCTGTTACCTTTACACTTGCAAATAACAGTCTATCGTAAGTTTTAACCAAATTACAAATGCATACTTGAAGGTCAGGCATAAAGTTGATTGCCCTGCCTCATTAGAAAGCTCCATGTCATGATAAGAGTCCCTGAAAGGAAATTGATGAATTGCTTGGAATTGTATCTGGAAGCATTGTAGCTGAAGATTACTTCGGATACAAATGAGGATAACAATTTCCACACGTGTCGTGCTGCGTTTTGAACAGGGTACTCATTCTGGGTGTGTTGGAACTTTGCTGGAATACATTTCCAGCCACAGCAGTGAGTTCTTTGGCTCTGCATATCTGCCATGCTGCCATCTTAGTTGTGCTGTGCGTGCCCCCAAAGGAGAAGAGTCATTGAACGCAAAGGCTTTTAAAAACCCCACAATGCCTCCATGCCATGAGCAAAAATGGCCTTCAAGAGTGTTTGTCCACCGACAGCTCTCAGGATTTAAGTCATTGGTTTATTTTTTCTGTTTGAGTAGGCTGTAAATGCATTGTCGTGGTAACGTTTCAATCTCTGTGAATTGCACAATGTGGAGAGCCATCAAAATGACTCGAAAGATGGGTAAACAATTTGTTTTGATTACTGTGTAACATTCTCATTAATTTAATCATGTGATTGTTGTTAAACAACTCGGTTGCAAGCATCATACAACCACGTAGAAATGCCACTATCCATTCTCTCAAAGTCTGTATGCTGGCTGTTCATTTTCAAGTGTTATACTTCCAAGACCCAGGTTGAGTTCTGCACAGAGCAACGTGGTAGCAAGAGATGCAAAGAAGTGTCATGCAGCCCCTGGAATTGCATGCATTTTTGTTGGGTAACACGACAGCACCATCATGTCAGACTTGAACCAATGCTCATGTGTTGCTTCTTTGTGATTGAGCAACGTTGCACGAACTACAAATTGACTTTGAGCAACACTCTCTGAAACAACAATCAGGAAGATCGTTGTTCATTGAAAGGCCCATTTTATAGGTACGGACCCACTCTCACCTTGTCGGAGATGATCGCTTGTGCTGTGAAAGCCATTGCAAAGTTAATCGCGCGTCCATCCAGGATTGGTTGTTCGTTTGAAGCGTACGTGCAACACGTGTTGAACAAATGGCTTCGTCATCAGCTTGCACCTGGACAAAAGGTATTACTTGACAACGTCACCACAAATGCTTATAATTTTGAAAGGAGATTTAGGCAGTTTCAATTAATAAGGTATGAATCCTGAGCACCTCCATGACAAAGTCCATTGAATGAATAATGTAGCAACACACTGCTTCACCACTATATTTTCACGTAACCAAGCCAACAGGGTTGCACAGCAAAACGGGTCTTGCTTGGAAACAATACTACCTAAACCATGTAACCACTGTTGATACGCTTGTTTGAACAAAGTTGTGCTGAGGATTTTGTTAAACGCTATTTCATTTGATCGAAACCATCTGGCATGATGACAACCTGACCATCTTTCCACTCCCACCACTTCACAAGCATATGTGCCTTCCAAAAATAAAGACTATATTCTGAGGATGTATCTTTGCCTCCAATGTTGAACTAAAACCAACTGTGATATCTTGCTAAATGGCTTGAAGACACCATTCAAACACGACTTCATCAATGGAAGAAATTCATATGACTGCAAGGAAAGTAATTTGAGAAGGACCGTGCTAATGTTTACTGAACCGATGGCTATGATGTTTATTTTTACCGTGATATTGTAATTGAATAATCTGCCTATTGTCTTCTGAATAAAATAGTTGATAATTCCAGCAAAGGACGAGCGGTTTGCGTTGGCGACGAGAATAAAATTGTGAAAGTTATCCGGTGTAAAAGGTCACAAACCCATTTTATTCTCCTTTTTCGATTTTCTTCTCTCTTCTTGTCCTGCATGTGTTGCTTGCTTGCTTGTTGTCTGTCTCTCCCTCTTTGTTTCATTGTTGGAACGTAGTCCTTTCCCTCTGTCTTTTGCATGACTTACTGGGCTTTTTTTTGTTTGTTTGTTTGTTTGTTTTTGAAAGCAAGTTTTGGGGTTTAATTTTAATTTTGTTCAAAATTGTGTGTTTACATCTCGTAGCATGGCTATTTGCTGCTGCTTAATGACTCGTGCTTCTTGGTGAGTTATACCGGTATCGGTCAACGAGTTTCAGAATCTTGGCTACAAAGTACATTAAATTTGTAGGAACTCCTTGGTTATGTTGGACCTTCATTATTTGCACCAGCAGAATACCCACCCGACTGGTGATGTTCCAAGCGTGCAATGTGTTCTTCTGATGCATCCCTTTATTTGGGCGGTGTAAAGGCAACAGACCGCTGTCCTGATCACTCCTCAAAAAAAATTATTTTTTCAAAACCCGATGGAATCGAATTAAACTTACATAAACACAACTTCAGAGTTCTCTCACGACTCCCTGAAAGTTTCAGCTTCCGAGGTCAAATCCTCTCGGAGTAGATGAAGCATACATACAATTGCTCCATGATATCTAATTATGATGGGACAAACATATATGGTGACGGATGTATATTTGTGACAAAAACTACTTCAAAGTTTTTTTTGTTTTTTTAAACAAATCCTGCCATGTTGTTTATCCAATACATAAAGCTTATTCTCACCACTGATTCACTGACTGACTGACTGACATATTAAAGTTCGATACCTTCCAGGTGACGTAGAAAGCTGAAATTTTGCGTGTCGATGGATATTGAAGCCGATATACCGGAAAAAAAGCACAGAACCATGAGTCCGTAAATTACAACAAATAAATGAAAAAGGCAAATGCAGGTGAGCGACCCGAGACAATGGGGAAGCATGGTTCGTTATTGCTTACAATGTGTAAGCATACCCTGGTAGTATAATATAAAACTAACCTAGGAAACACATTCGTAACTTAACTGTATTCATCAGCACTGTTTTTTTTGTTTGTTTGTTTTTTGTTACGTTGACTTGATTAATCGAGATCGAGATTTGGGCAAAAGGAAATATATGACTTAAAAACCTGGCCGGAAGTCCAAGGGAAGCGGTATATTGTAGTCCGGGAGCAAAAGGCAGATATGTTAGTGAACCTGGTTTTGCCGGATAAAGTTTTTTTTCTTTGCTGTTTCTTGTAGTCTAGGGGTAGCTCTTTATGATTCGGGGGGGTGACCGTTTGTAACCCTTGGGCAATTTGCTATATTAACCCTTTTATGCCGCTTACACCCAAATGCGCCCTAAAGTACTATTTTTTTGCGATATCTTGTAAATAGCTGAGCCTGGTGTTGGCGCAGTGGTTAGGGCAGCGGCTTGGGATCCCAGTGTCCTGAGTTCAAGCCCCGTTGGCTGCTGAATTAACACCAGGGGGTTGACTCAGCCTGTCATCCTTCCGAGGTCGGCGAAATGAGTGCCAGTGTACTGGTCCCGGTGTATGCCCCGGTTAGAATAGGTGCACCATATCCCTGTGTGTTGTAAGAGGCGACCAGGGTTGGCGTCAGGAAGGGCATCCGGCCATAAAACATTGCCTCAAGGAAAAGCCTAACCCCTGCACAGCAGCGAAAAATGGCTGTAAAAACGGTCATTTTTTTATTTATCTTGTAAATAGCTGTGACCCAAAGTCATCACATTTATTTTTCATCATTATTATTCACAAGGCAAGTATTTTACAGTTGATTTGGACACAATTTGCCCAAATTTAATGATTATTAACCCTTTCCTGGCATTCCTAGGGGATCAGGTCAGGTATGGGAGGGAGCATGTGCCAGAACAGCGCGTCGCTGCGTCCACTTTCCGCCGGTACTCCAGGGGCCTCCGTCTGGCCATCCCCCAGGCAGATGCCAGGCCCATCCCCATCTCCTTGAGATGATGGTCAACCTGTTGCAACCATGAGGCACGTGGTCGGCCCACTGGCCTCCTCCACTCAGGAGACTCCCTCGCTGAGAGAATCTGGTAAGCAGGATCAGCGTCAGGAAAACGATCCACATGTCCATACAGCCGCAACTGACGCTCACGGACTATGCAGGTAACAAATCTCATCCGAGTCTCTCTCAGCAACCACTCGTTGGACACAAAATCCGACCAGCGATAGCCGAGGATTCTCCGGAGAGACCTGGTACCAAAGGAATTAAGTCTCCGTCTCAGATCTTTGGTCAGAGTCCAAGTCTCGCACCCATAGAGCAAGACTGGAAATACCAAGGACCTGAAGACTCGGACTTTCGTCCTCCCGCACAGGTACCGGCAGCGCCACACCCCATGATCCAGTGAATCTATGACTCCCCAGGCCCGACCCAGATGTCTATTGACCTCTGACTCGCAGCCAGCAGAGACATGAATATCACTGCCAAGGTAAGTGAATCTCTCCACGACCTCAACATCCTCACCACAAACAGACACAGACAGGACAGCAGCATCCAAGATGTCACCGAAAGCCTGGATCTTAGTTTTGACCCAAGACACCCGTAATCCCAACGGCTCCGACTCCTCATTCAGCACCTCGAGGGCCCCCAAGAGGATGTCTAAAGTCTCCGCAAAGATGACTGCATCATCTGCAAAATCAAGGTCCGAGATCTTGACATTCCCAAACGATGCACCGCAACTTGATCTCTCCGACATCCTCCCTAGAATCAAGTCCATACAAGTGCTGAAAAGTGTGGGGGCAAGTACACATCCCTGACGAACTCCAGTAACAACTGGAAATAAGTCAGAGATGGTACCACCACACTTCACAGCACTCTCAGTACCAGAGTAGAGTTCAGACATCACATCGATCAGTTTTGGTGGCACCCCACGAAGACCAAGAATCCTCCAGAGGACATCCCGATTCACTGAATCGAACGCTTTACAGAGATCAACATAGGCTGCAAACAGCCCCTGCCGAAACTCTCGTCTGCGTTCGGTGAGGACACGAAGTACAAGGATACGGTCAATCGTTGACCTCTTTGGTGTAAAGCCTGACTGCTCTGGACGCTGGTGCTCAAGCAGATGGTGGCGAACCATATCAAGAATTATCCGAGCAAAGACCTTGCCCGGCACTGAGAGCAGCGTCACCCCTCGGTAGTTGTTGCAGTCTTGGCGATCACCCTTCCCTTTCCAGAGAGGGACAACAAGGCCCCTCTTCCAGTCAGTTGGGATGATGCCTGTGTTCCAGGCAGAGCACAAAACTGCATGCAACGACACGAGTGCAGCATTTCCACCAGCCTTGAGAAGTTCAGGATGGATGCCACAGATCCCTGGAGCTTTGCCCCGTTTCAACTGGTGCACCGCAGCCTGTGTTTCCACAAGCGAAGGTGGACCACAGTTGATTCGAGGGTCAGCAACAGGGATTGTAACACCCTTGACGTCCAACTCGACAGCTGGGGGATCAACCTGGTACAACCGCTCAAAGTAACTGGCCCAGCGGGCCTTCACTTCAGACTCCTCTGTCAAGAGCCTACCACTCTCTGCTCGAACTGCAGTGCTCCGAGGGATGGGCTTGGATGAACGTAATGCGCAAATTTCCCTGAAAGCGGGACGAGAATCACCTGTCCACAGGTGATGCTCTACCCCCTCACAGATTCCTCGCACATAGGCCTCCTTGTCCACCCTCAGTGCACGTACAGTTTTACGCCTCAGCTCCCTGAACAGCTCAGCTCTGCCATTCAGCCTGGCCCTGCGACTCTGGTCAATGGTGTCCAGTGTCCCTTGAGACAAAATTCTTCTTTGCCCTGCGGTGAGCTCCAAGGCATCCACCGGCAACATCAAGGACGGTGGTCTTGAAGGCGCTCCACAACTCTTCAGGACCCCCCAAAGCACCCAGACCCCCCAAGTGTCCACTCAGCCTGTTCGCAAACTCCTCAGCTACTCTCTCATCCCTGAGCTTGGCAACATCCAGCCTAGGCTGGGATGGTACCATTCTCCAGGATTTAAGGTGCAGCTTTAGAGTTGCTACAACAAGCCTGTGGTCAGTATTGAGGAACTGAGCACTCCGGTAGACCCTGCAGTTCTGGATCATCCTCCAACGATAGTCAATGAGGACACGGTCAATCTCCTTTGCCACACCGCCAGCGTTGGAATACCAAGTCCAGCGATGAGCTTGTGGGCGCTGAAACCATGAACCAGCCACCCTAAGTCCATGACTTCTTGCAAAGTCAAGGAACTTAGTGCTATTCTGGTTCATAGTTCCTGACAGATGGGGACCAACACACACCTCATAACCATCCCTATCAGTTCCAGTCGATGCATTGAAATCTCCCAAGACTAGAAGTGTATCTCGTCTGGGGCACTCGAGGGCACTCAACCACAGACTCGAGTGTGGCGTAGAATGTGTCCTTCACGGTGAGATCACTCGCCTCAGTCGGAGCATAAACAGAGACCAGGGAAATGACACCTAAGGAGTGGCGAATCCTTAATCTCATAATACGCTCGTTGACCGGTGTTACCTCAATTATCATTGGGGTCAGCTTATTGGACACAGCTACAGCAACTCCTTGGGTATGGTAACCATCAGAGCGACCAGACCAATAGTAGGTGTAACCACCCACCATTATCTCGCCGCAATCCGGTCTCCGAACCTCAGAGAGAGCTGCAATCCCGATGTCCAAACGCTTGAGCTCAGATGATAACAGAGACAGGTGATCATCCTCTCTTAGGGATAGGACATTCCAGGCACCCACCCGAAGGGACCGCCTCAGGTTAACCCAAGGAGACCGCCGTCTGGTGGACGACACCTCAGCACCACTCCGACACACTCTCCCGCAATTTGACCCAGGGATGTTACCCCGTGGTTTCCCTCCTATCATCAAAGATTGGGGGTCCCGAAGGCTTTGCCCCAATCCCGTCATCCGGTGAGCTGCCCTGCGAAGGGAAGCTGCACAGGAGGTACTCCCACGGAGTAGGTTTTCAGATTTTTTTGCGTTTTTGCGTTTTGCGGAATGAAGGGTTTTACGGTGGCCGGAGTGCAAATCCTGCCACCAACCTTCTAATAAGAAGTGACCCAACTGCAGGAGGACGTCCGCAGACACAGTTGGGCACTAGATATGGATGGCCGTTGGCTCGCAAGGAGCTCCTCCGCCCTTTGACAGGTTTTGTTTTTAATCCTGCTGGGTGTCCATATCCAAACACCATCCTCACCAGAAAACCTGGTGGGGGAGACGGTTTAGTCGCCGACAACCAGACCATGGGACAGGTTAGTACAGGTTTACATGGTACCTGTAGCAGGTCACAGATCGAACCTGACCTGACATCGATCCTAGGGGATCATATACCCCAAACGTAGGCCTACATTTCCTGCTTGATCTGTTTATATCACCCATGCATATTAAGATGAAGTATTGGCTGAGAGACTTCATGAGTTAGTTAAACTGACAAAAGGTGGCACCATTTCATTGTTTGAGATATTAGAAGCACATGGCTGGGCACCACTCCCACTCTGCTGTGCAGGTTTGTCATGGAATAGGCTACCAGACTTCCAGTTGTCAAGCTTTATATGAGGTAGTTAGTAAAATAGAATCTCCAGATTTAAATACTAGCCAAATTCAGATTGTATAAATTTAGTTTTAACAATGACAGTTATCAAAATGGGCATGACAGTACTGTTGTTGTTGGGTGCTGTCCTCTTTTAGCAGGGAACCGTACTAATAAATGTGAACCTTTGTACGGTACTAGTATTCAGGCACAGTTATAAAATGTTTTCTCTCAGGTTAGAATCTAATTTTTGACTTATTTATTTTCAGGGTTGACAGATTATTTGTTTGTTTCACGAATTTAATTGATCTTACGGTAGGTCAAACTAAACACATTGAGTGTCTAACCCAGTCTATTTTGCATCAATGTCAGCAGGTCAGAAAGCAAAAGATGACATTAAAATCCCATGCCATAATTTTGGAGTGGTTTTTGTGCAATAGTGCGTCAAAGACCCCTGTTGTCTATAGATGTTCAAATGGTTTGTGCTGGGTAAAATCAGTCAGGAAAGGGTTAATATTGAGTATTAAGTCATTCTATCTTTTAAGTTGTTTTTGGTTCCCTTATTTGTGACTAAAGTGAGGATGAGGTGGTTATTGTGCAATCATATGTTGTCTGTGTTCAAATTTTATGTCCTGGGTTAAAATAGCCCGGAAAGGGTTAATACTGAGTAATTCACAATTGTTTTCTATCTTAAGTTGTTTTTTGTTACATAATTTGTAAATAAACATCGACACAAGCAAATGTGATGATGTTGGTTGGGTTCATTGCAATAAATAGTGAAAAAACTGATTTTTTTCATTATTTATGCATTTACCGGCACAAAAGGGTCAATATAGCAAATTGCCCAAGGGTTGCAAACGGTCACCCCCCTGAATCATGAAGAGCGACCCCAAGGCTATAAGAAACAGCAAAGAAAAAAACTTTATCCGGAAAAACCATTTTCACCCCCACTGCTCCCGGACTATTGGGGACACATCTGCTCTGCACAGCTGGCAGTTCGAATTTCCCATCCAGTTGTTCATATTGTGTTGTCTTTGCCATCCAGCTGTAATTCATAATTTAAAATAAATATAAATATTTGCTTGGTTCCTTTTTATTTATATGTGTTGTGTTCTGACTTCTGATTTACAGCATATATTCAGAGCATAACAAAGTATATTTGGCCAACATCCACCCCATCCCCCTCTACCATTCCTCCATCCCACCCACAACCCCTGATCCCCCATTACCCCTACTAACCCACACCCACAAACCTCTCCTTTCCCTCACTCCTGTGGAAAGCAGGCATGGTCAAAGATGCCTCTGCCTCTGCAGCGATGATGTGTGATGAAGCACGCCGTTCTGTGCTCGTATAGATAAGATAATGGTTTGGTGGTGCCAGGGTATCTTCGGTTTATTAAAGCCTCACCTTACCACATACCATGATTGGTACAAAAGTTAGTGAATCATTAACCTGAGAACATGGTGCTGTAGTTGATGAAATGTGATTTACTATCGGTGTATAAATCGGAAATAACAACACGATGGTATACTGTGCGATGGAACCAAGGAATTGCCACACTTATTGAAGGCTTGACATTATCGCTCCTTCGTTTTGGCCTCGATAGTCGTCTTAATGCCAATATATCTTTATAAATACCTTTTTCTTGCACCGTTTCCAGTGTTCTTTTTTTTTTTTAAATACACTTGCACTGTGCAGGAACAAACCATGATTATGGAAATATTTTACCATTGCTCTGTTTTATTACTCACCTGCTGGGATAGATGACATGTTAAAATGAAAGTAACGTGTGAACAGGAGTTTTGATTGAATTTTTTTTTAGTATATAATGTGCATTGTTGCATTTTAAGGTATTTATTGATACAGCTTTCTGATTGTACGTGAAGCTATTCAATCCAACTACGACATGTTCAGATAAACCGTATTTGAATGTCTTGAACAAAAGACAACTACGTTTCTCAAAAGGCCAATAAAATGGTAATGTAGTAACTATAACAGGTGCATAAAGTTACTAACACTACCAACTCCAATCAAGCAGGTGAGTGTACCTGCATATGCTCGAGCTTGTGAGCAACATAGGTATACAAGCTGTTTACAAAAACTCCGTATGACACAAGGTGTTTAAAACTATTAACCTACTCATTAACGATATTAGAATTAAGTATCCTCAGCTCAGCGGAGTGCTGGTGGATATTTAACAGTGTGAATGTGTTGGACACACGGTGACCCTTTTATCCCTTCCCGAATACAACCCCGCCAGCGCCATAGGACGGAGCGGACCATCACCTGCCCTGCTCGCCAAATTGCCATTGAAGGGGAAGATGCACGGTTTGCTTCCACGCTTTTAACCAACAACCGTGTTTCAATCATCATCTCCATTGTTGTTTTTCACATTTGATCTTTGTACGTTCTTCCATGGAGTTTCTTCAATTGATGGCAGGGAGGAACTACGAATGGGGGGCAAGACGTGGTAGTGCTTTGCTGGTGGTGTGCATCTAGTGCTTCTTTTAGTTGAAGTTGAATTCTCCAAATTTCCAAAAACGGTTGTCTTGAGACATCTGGCTATCGGCGTCGGAGGCCTTTTGATCGCGGAAGGCTTCTTTGGAGGCGATTGATAAGTATGACTTTTTACGGGCGTCTTGGGGGAGACTTGTTCCATCGAGAGGGTGGAGGGCCCTGGAGAGCATGACCTTGTGCGTCCCTTGGCCGAAAGGGGCCGTGCAGGTTTTTCTTGATGAGGATTGGATGAAGGGGAGTCAAGAGCGCCGGCAGCCAGAGCCGAGTGGTCGTGAGGTGTTGGTGCCGTCATGAGGACACTTTTCCAAGAGAGTTGCCTGTGGCCAAATGCAAAGTGCAAAGTGATGTTAAGGATCACAGGTAGCAAACTTGATGTGTAATGCAGTATGAAAATTAATGACGAGTATCGGTGGTAAGTCCTGCAATACAGTACACACTACACAGGTATTATGTGCAGGGTGTGCTCTTTACCTGCCGAATAAGCAAGTGAGGGCTGTGGAAACGAGATGACCGTATAGTACAGGTTTTACTTGACGCGATGATTATATCGCATGTGTTCGAGCGAATGAGGTTGAACCCTTTAAATTGCTTGCCCCTCCATCGTTAGTGGTTGTAACTCCTGCTCTCACAACACATTGAATGATAATGCGAAGTAAACTCCGTTTAGTTGATGTTATCTCTATGCTTGCCGTTGCAGTACGAGCTGATTAATCGATTAATATTTAGGTTGTGTGAGGCGGTTTAAAGCTCGAGTTCCAAGCAAGGCCGCAGGCTTCGTCGCGGCGAACGGGCCGCGTCGCCATGGCAACGGCGGTCGCATCTCGTCGACGTTTCAGCAAGGGCGAAAAACTTTATTCGTTATTTCGAGGTCATAACGATTATATTCATGGAAACAGGGGCAGATATCGGTCTTACTCAAACACCTCACGATGCTGGTGCTTGAAGTATAAACTTTTGGTCTTTATGTGCGAGGGATTTCAAAAAAAGACCGCGGCGCTGTCACGAAGGGCTGAAGCTCAGTCGGTCTTGTTCATTCTCGATCTCCGGCGGAATGTTTTAAAACCGAGTACGTTCCGTACTGTGTGTTTACACTGCTGTTTAAGTAGCGCCTTATAGTTTACTGTTCGTTGCGGTACTGCAAGTGCGCCTCACCTCAGGAGTCGTGTAGTACGAGAGTCGTGCCAGACGTACCGTACGTTGGAGATCACGCGGCAGCAGCAGGGGTGACGGTACGAAGCACGAACGAGATCAAATGGGTTACGTTAGATCACGTACGAGCCTGTTGCACCGCTTCACGTCACGCCGGAACTCCCGCTTCATATCGAAACGCAATCCAGTACAATCCCATGACCTCTCTGTAATGTGTCGTTAGATCGTTATCTGTCTATAATTCCAGGTGTGTGTGTGTGTGTGTGTGTGTGTGTGTGTGTGTGTGTGTGTGTGTGTGTGTGTGTGTGTGTGTGTGTGTGTGTGTGTGTGTGTGTGTGTGTGTGTGACCGCTGTTTCTCGACAACCACCGGTCCGATCTAATTGATACTTGCCAGATATATTGCTGGGGACCTGAGGATGTGCCTTTTCAAGGTTTGATATTAATCGGACAAGTGGTTCCCAAGTTATGGCCATTTATTTACCAAACTAATGACAGGACACGGTGATATGACGTTACAATTCTTCTTCGTTTGATATGACGTCACAATTGACGCTGGGGACCTGAGTATGTGCCTTTTCAACATTTGATATCGTTCTTCTTCATCCGTTTCAGCTGTTTCCCAAGTTATGGCCATTTATTTACCAAACCAATGACAGGACACGGTGCGATGACGTCACAAGTCTTCTTCTTCGTTTGATATGACGTCACAATTGATGCTGGGGACCTCAGTATGACCTGAGTATGTGTGGTTGTTGTTTCTGGCATGCGGTTTTGAAAGTTTTTTTTGTTGTTTTTTTTGCACGTACGGCCACGCACGCACGTACAGGTACGCACTAGTAACACTAATACAGTAATCCAAATCTGTTAACACCAGATAACCAACGTGTATAAATGCAAACATCAGATAAACAAAGTGTTTATAGATCAAGACCTGCATGGTGTTTTCACAGCTCGGCCAGACCCCGTATGGACAGTTCGCAGGTTCTGTGAAGGAGGCAACATGTGACTAGAACTGGCAGAGTGCTGGGGAGATTGACGAACTATCTCTGCTTGTGACGTCACAGTCATGGTTCATAGGAATGTTCAACACCAGACCTTCCAGACAGTTCACTGTTCCCACTCACTGTGGGTTCAGAAATCTTGCTTTGGCCCCTATATTGATGGGGCACCGCGACACACGCTGGTAGCTCCAGAATATGAATTTGGTTGCGTCGGAGTGTTTGACCCTTTGGTGATGCAAGCAAATATGACCTTGGAGATAACCATAGCTCCTCTCAACTATGAACGTTGTGGTTCTTCACACAAACTCGTTGTCCAGGGTATAGGCAGGACATTTCTTGTGCCTGAGCATGCCTGGTTGATGAGGTTGTCATCGTCATGCGTGTTGGTGATTCTGGTTGTTACTAGCCATTTGACTTTTTTGCCCATCAGCAGTTGAGCAGGACTTGCCAATTTGTAGCTCACTGGGATGGAACGCCAAGCTTAGCAGTGCAGGATGAAGATCATTTTCCGCAATTTTTTATTTGCGGAGGATGAATTTCACTGTCTCGACTTGGCGCTCAATGAATCCATTAGATTTTTGAGTATGTTGGAGATGACATGTGTGTGATAAAAATTCCATTTCCCAGTAAGTGAACGAAATTCCACGCTGGAGAAATGAGGACGATTATCACTCATAAATGTATCAGGAATTCCAAACTCAGAAAATATCTGCCCCAAGGTCGCAATAATCGTGCGGCTGGGGGCGGACTCGGGTAGTTTACGGACAATAGGAAATTTTGAATAATAATGTGCGATGACAAGCCACTGAGCTGCATTGAAGTACAACAGGTCACATCCGCCTTTACTCCATGGTCTGAGCGGAATGTCATGTCGCTGTCGTGATTCAGGCAGCTGAGATTTCTGGTGTCGCTGGCAGGTCGGACAGCAGTCCAAAAGCTGATCAATGTCCTTGTTGATGTATGCGGTGTGCTTAGCCAGCAGTTTGGTTTTCTCGTGCCCAAAATGGCTTGAATGGAGGTTCTGCAGAATGTCATTTCTCATACTCTTGGGTGTAATGACTATCACCTTGAAGAATTACACCATTTTCAATTGACAACTCATCCCGAAAACTCCAGTATGTCTTAAGAACCTTTGGTAGGTCCTTCAGACGGTCTGGCCATCCACTGATAATAAAGTCTCGAAGTTGACTCAGGTCAGAATCACGAAGTGTTTCCTGTTGTAGCTGAGAAAACTTCTCCAGACAAGCGGACAAAATCCATATGCAAGTTCAAGTCGATTGTAGTTGTATTGAGTGGATTAGGAAGGCGGGAAAGGCCATCGGCACACTGATTGGCTGCCCCAGGGTGGTACTCCGTTGTAAAATTATACCCTTGGAGTCTGACAAGCATTCATTGCAATCTCGGTGGGGCGGCGGTCAAGGGCTTGTCACTGATTACCAGCAATGGTTTATAATCGGTGAGCACAATGAAACTACGATCATTCAGGTAGGTATGGAAACATTCAATGCCAAACACAATGGCCAATAGCTCACGTTTAATGCAAGTGTAACGTTGTTCAGTATCTGTCAGGGTTTCACTTGCATATGCCACTGGCTTTAACTGGTTTCCATGGACCTGAAGCAATGCTGTACCAAGGCCTCAAAGACTGGCATCACATTGGAGGTAGACAGGCTCCTCTGGATGATAGTAGTGAAGAAGAGATGTTTCTGACACCTCGTTCTTCAGATGATCTAATACAATGTGATGGTGCAGCTCCCATAGGAATTCAGAATCCTTTTTGAGAAGGTCTTTGAGAATAGCAGATTTCATACTGAAGTCATTGATGAACTGTGACAAATATGTCATGAAGCCGATGAAATGTTGAAGTTCGGGTTTTGGAATAGCTCTCAGATCTTGAACCTTCTGCTGTTCAGGCCATATTCCTTGTCTACCATAAGTATGACCGAAGGTGATGCTGGTCTTCTTGATGGAGCATTTGTTTGAATTGAAAATGAGGCCTTCACGTCATGCTGTTTCCATCAGCTCCTCAAGATGCCTGTCATGCTCCTCCTCAGTGGCGCCATAGATAGCGATGCCATCTGCTATACCAACTGCACATTTACAATCCTGCACAATACAGTCCATTTCCATCTGGAAAATGTCCTGGCTTACACAGTCCAAATGGCAATTGTTGGAATCAATACCGGCCCGCTGGGGATGAAATGTAAGAAGTTGTTGGCTGTCTCTATTGGGTCTTACAGACCAGCACCCTGACTTGGCATCAAGTTTTGAGAAGTATTTCGCTCCTGCCTATTTGTGCTTGAGCTCTTCCGTTGTAGGTATTTTGTGATATGGGTGACTCTGGCCTCGATTGAGATGTTTTGGGTCCAAACAAATCCGAATATTGCCGTCTTTTTTGTTACATACGTGAGAGAACTGACCCACTCAGGCAGTTCCTTGATTTTCCATGTGACTACCTGCAGAACCATCTCATCAAGTTCTGATTGAATTTTGTCCTTGAGAGCAATAGGGGTTCTACATGGTGGATCAACATGTGGTGGGACATTTGGGTCCACAACAAGACTGTACATTGTATGAAATTCACGAATGCGGTCAAATTGTTGTGGATATACATCCATGAGTTCT
>NC_140970.1:34416086-34458586 GCF_056783735.1 Eptatretus burgeri | reverse complement strand
TTGCTTTTTGTCGGTTTAACTCTGCTCTGTGTCTCCCCCTCCCCGATTATCGTTGTTAAATGTACCAGCTCGTTTTCTGTGCTTTCCTCCATTGGCCAAGCATGGTGCGTGTTGTGAATTGGTAGGGCCGTTCGTGCCGTGGATTGTTCATTTGGTCCGGTGCAGCTTTGGTAACTTCCGCTCGGTTACGCCGGATCCGAGTCGGTGATAGCGACTTGATTCAGACAAAGTCGGTCGAGGGTGTGATTTTTTTCCCCGGTAGTTGGACGACGTGGGTATTTAGGTATATTGAAATTTGGCAATTAACCCTACCCCACACTGTCAAAATATTGGCGACCACGCTCCGCTAAGGGACCCGTGACCTTTCGGACTTATCCGAGAGTCACGACCTAAATTCCGGGGTGTTCGGTGGAAACGACTCTATTGCTCCACCTCGTGGTCGTTTATCGCCACCTAACCCCGGCCCACAGCAATATGACCAGCCCAGGAGACATCATGGTTACTCGCGAGGTCAGGAAGTTCAAGACGCAACCTCCTTCCAGTGAGTAATCATGGACATGGATCTGTGAGTTTGTGGATTCTTCTCCAGAACGACAGGGTAAGACTGTGAGACTTGCCAGGATTGAAAGGCATGTCCTTTTGTCAGACCAGCAATGCAATCAATTGCAGATCAGTAGAGAGCGATGCATCTGCAGGTTGGCGGTCAATAGGATGGGGGTATTGTATGACAATGTGGAGTCGTCTGCAAAAAGGAAGTTATTTTTTTTTTTTTTAATTTTTTTTTTTTTAATCCAGAGTGTCGGAGAGGTGGTTTATGTATATGAGGAACAAGACTGGGCCTAAAACACTGCGTTGGAGCACTCCAGGCTCCACTGTTAGAGGTGAGGATATGGTTCCATTGACATTAACATTTTGACTGTGAGTGGAGGAGGTCGGAAATCCACTTCTGGACATGACGAATGCTCCAGGAAGCAAGCTTGACAAGTAGAGCAGGATGTCAGACGGTTTCTATTATCCAATATATATCCATGGAGATGGCCCTGAACCCTTGTTTGAGATTTAGGACCTCCAGTCGATACTGCGAGAAGAGCAGCAGTACATACAAAGTTGAGTGATTAGGATGGAATAACCAGAGTTGGTGTCAAAGCCACCCAATTCTCGCCTGTTTATACATTTATCGTTTTTAAAAGACTAGTCTAATAATTATTTTTTTTTTAAAGCATTGCAGTAAAGTATAATTTTAAAGCAATATATATATATATTTTTTATATTGTAATCAGTAACAAGAGCATAATATATGCCCGAACAAGAAGGTATATACAGAATTGTGCTACGACATGGAAAACAGCATCCTGGTTGCCATGGCAACCACTTTAGATGACGAACGTATGTCGTGACACACCGTCTCCACAGTCTGTACCGATGTACCAAATATGAAAGGTGAAAGTTGAAAATTTTGGGAGTTAGAGCGCGGACAGGAACGGATGGACGGACGGACGGACGGATGACCGGTATCACATAATACGCCGCAATATATATATATATATATATATATATATATATATATATATATATATATATATATATATATATATATATATATATATATATATATATATATATATATATATATATATATATATATCGGGCGTAAAAAAAACAGTGTGGTAGATAAAAACATTAGAAAGGAAAAAATAACTTGCACCAAAAACTTTAACATTTTCACGCTCACGCTCACGCCGGGGGTATCGCTATAGCTCTCTGTTCTTCGAACAGGCGAGCTAAAAACGAATGGTCAGAGATCAGTCTGTTTGAAAAGACAATGTCGGTAGCAATGATGGATTCCTCTTGATGTTGCTTGTAATTGGAAGTAATCTTACTGATCTGTAGTTAAGAGGATCTATTTTTCCACACTTCTCGTGAATGGGATTATTTTTTGCTGTGATCTCCAGGGAACCATGAGGTGGCCAAAGGAGTACAGGCTTAAGAGCACAGATAGAGGAGTTAAGCAAGAGCAGCAGAGCAAGATTTCAGAATGTGGGCGCTGAGTCCAACTGGGCCCATCACTTAAGCAGCTTTGAGGGAACAGAACTTTCTCTGCTTTCTCGAGTGAGGAGGACACAGTAGGTACAAAGGTGGGGACAGAGTGAAGTGGGTTTGTACACTTGATTTGGAAGCAAACACAGTTGAAAGGTTCTGCTTTATCTTGAGCAGTGTCTGTGATGACTCCTTTGTTGAGACTGGAATGGCACTCGGCAGAGCGCATACCTCTGCCAGGCTGTACAGTTTACATTTTGTATCCCACTGATAGGCCGTATCCGGATCTTCACCAAAATCGAATCAATTCGTTCTAGTCGCACACCCTACCTGTCCACCAAGTTTTGTCCAAATCCGTCCATAACTTTTTGAGATATCCTGCTCATCGACAGACAGACAAACAGACGGTGAAAACATAACCTCGGCCCACCTTCGTTGGCCGAGATAATAATGAGATGGAGGGACGGCCTCAAGATGGACACACACTTGTTGTGAGCCTTATGGAATGAACTAAAGTTACCTTCAATCGTGCAAGCTACTTGATTACAACCGTTTTCCCGCAAGATTCAGCGTATTAGGCCCGAGAAGGATTGGATATCCGCAGAGATAATTAGATATATCGGTGCATGAGAGAAAGTGGGCTGTGATGAAAGTATTCGCAGGCAGAATCAATGGCTGATGCTTGGGAAAAGTATCCCAATCCTTTTGTGAAAGGATAGATTGGCGTCAAAATTCTGACATTTTCCTATTCAACCAAGTCAAAACAGGGGTCAAAGCAGAACATTAAAAAAAATGCTTGTGAAACTTTTTTGCCATGTTTCAACTCTGCTTTCGGTGCGAAGCTCGGGGATTTGCAATGGCGTGCCATCGACTTCGCTCTCGTGTTTTGTTTTGTTTTGATTCACATCGAATTATCGTATGACTCTCGTTCTGATTATGTATTGTACAAGAACCTACAAGTTGACGGTCTTACCTTTTTTCTCGAGTTATGTCCCAACTGTTACAGAAGGATGTAGAGGAGGAGAGGAGATTGGGGCCATACTCTGTGCAGAGTGTTGGTGCTGCTTAAGCAGTCTCCTTGGCTAGTGGGCACAATCCTCGACGGGTCTCCACTCCGACACAGTACACCAGCATCCTGGCACTCATTTTGCCAACTTCCGAAATGAACCATCCCTTCATATGTTGGTGGTTGTTGTTGTTGTCAGAAGGATGACAGGCCGAGTTGACCCCACCTGGTATTAATTCAACAGCTGAGCGGGATTTGAACTCAGGACCCTAGGATCCAAAGCCCACCACCCTAATCATTAAGCCAACACCAGGCATAAGGATATAGAGATGCTGTGTATTTAAATCAAAGTCTGCATTCATTTGAACAAGTTCTTATCTTTCAGATTCGGTTGAGAATTCAGGCCGGTCGTTGTTCAACTCCCTCGTGAAAACCACGGCAATGCGGTGAGATTTTAATCCTATTCATGCTTGTTTCACATGCTTTCAAATATATATATTTTTTTTAAAATGCAATTTATAATTGTAGGCATTGAGGTAAGAGAGGTAGCTACCCTTACGAGTTCAAGTCGCTACGGTTTGTTTGAATCTGTTACATTCAATAAGGATTGTTCGCTTTGGGATTGTGGGTAACCATCCCTTCATATATCTCGTATGTTGGTTTGCAGGGGGGATTTAGTGCAGGTTTTCCATTTTGAACAATCGAAGGTTGAGCTTACAGCAGGATTTGAAGATGGCTTGGTCTCACAGTGAGTACAACCTGTTACTTGTGATGTGCAGACCCCTTGTGATCCCCCAAAACTTTGCAGACCACCATATACAACTATCATAGTGACGTGCATCTGCTTAGTGCAGAGGTCCCTCAGAGTGGGGGACAAGAAAGTACTCACCGAGTTGTGCTCTGAGGCTCTGATGACACCATGTACTTTACAAAAATAATTCCAAAATCACAGTGATATGGATTCGGGCTACGTCCTCCACCCTCCCTACCCCCCCTAAATCCCTCCCACACGTAGTGGACCCTGGCAGATGACAAATTTGGAACCATTGACAGAACGGACAAGGACATTTGACGGCAAAGGACATATCAAGACCGGATACAGATTTGAACCGAGGATTCCGTCATCATGAGCCACGTGCTCAGATGTGAACACCAAACAAGCCAATTCAGACTTGTACACAATCGACATCCTCTTCCTGTCTTGTCGGCTGACCACGCTTATGCCTTCTGTGCTTGCATCGATGACGTGGTGTTGAGCAGACTATATTAAAAACTGACAGCTTGTTTGGGATAAAATTGAAAGCTTTTGAATGTCTTTCGTATCTTGTCACCTTTCTTTTGTTTGTTTAAACAATCAGGATGTTGTTCCACGATTGTTTCTCGGACCCTGTTGGCTGGAATTGCACAGAGGGCATTTTAAATGAGCCTCTGGAGAGAGAAACCTTTCGGGAGATGGTGCAGAAGAGCGCCGGCAGCATTGGATCGCGTCCAATTACTGTGGCTTTTGACTCTCTTTCACCGCTCCTCTGGGCCAATGGCTGGCCCCGCCTCTGCCATGCATTGCATTCACTAGTTTCTCAGCATTCCAAACATGGTAGGTGAACTCAAAGGCTCAACAAAATGCACATTTTGTGGTTGATTATGTTCCATCATCTTGACCATCAAACGTGTTTAAAAATAAATAAATTGCACAAGAATTGTTGTTGCAATGTTGGCCTCGTGGTGAGGACACTAGATTAGCCTTCCAGAAGATGAGAGTTCAAATCCAGCTCAAAGCAGCAGTATTAAAGAATTTTTTTTTTCTCAGCTTTCTAAAGATTCTCATCTTCTGCAAACAGTTAGTCTCAAGAGAATTTCCATGTCAGATCCGGCTGGTTAGGTGATTTGAACATGAGACATCAATCCATATATAGTACCGTCGGACCCCGGCATTTGCAGGGGATACGTTCGTGAAAAATGCCGCGAATGTCGGGGCATTGTTTCAATGGGGAAAAGGAGGATAGGTTCCCGGCAGTTCATGATTCATAAGGAAAACCACGAATACGCGAAGCACAGGGCCCAGAACGCTGAAGAAGGTCACATTTAATGAACCGCGAATACTCGCGGTCCACTGATAGTGGAACCGTGAATGTCGGGGTCCGATAATGTTGTGATCTGGTTCTTAATGCCCCCAGGGGTTTTGGCTGACGCACTCATTCCCTTGTGAGGGGCACTTCAACCCGAATCCCCCCCCCCCAAAATAGAAAATATAAAACGATTCCCAAAAACTGATAATTGCAAGAATTGCACATCTTGGAATTGCTTGAGAACAGATATCGGATCATTCGGCTAATGGTTTGGGATAACCAAAAGTAATGGTCATCACCCACAAACTTATGGATCATGTCATTAGATTAATTGCTTAATTATAGATAGAGGTTGTTATTTGTGGAAAGTTTGATGGAAGAGGTTATGAATAATCTGTTTTAGTCTTGACATTTGATCACAACACTCGTTGAGGTATGATATTAGCAATGAATACCATGTATTTGATTTATTTATTTATTTATTTATTTTAATTGTGTATGATGATAGAGAAGTGTGAAAAATCAGTCGAGTGATGCAAAAACGCTTGAATGAGAAAGGGTCACTTGCATGGCATTTCGGTGTAAAAGAAACGGTGTATATAAAATCCCAGTAGTTGGATGTCTGTTCCATTGGTGAGGAGAGATACCATGGCAGTCTCTCACCGCTTGGTGTCTTATCACCTCCAAAAGAATGTTTTTTTTTTTTGGGAAGAGTTTTTGTATGAAAGCCTCTCACACCACAGTGCTCTTAACTTGACTCAAGGTCAGACTTACAATATGAGCCAATAGCAGTGAGTACTGTTCTTGAGTTTGGCTACAAATTGTGTATGGTGGTTGGTGGCAACACCAACATTATTAACACCAACAGCTGAGTAGAAGGACAAGATAGGAAACTTGGACAAACAATGGGTGGGGGGGGGCAGGAGAGTATGCATTGGGCAGACAAGATGGATGCAGAAGGAAACTCCAAGGAGGGAAAACTGGGAATTTGGGAGAAGGAGGAATTTGGATGGAGGAAGGATTGGGGTGGAGTGGGGGGGGGGGTGGGGGTAGAAAAGATCATGGTTTTGGATGGTGGATGATCTGAGATGGTGGTGAACAGCTGTTTTGAAGACCTGGAGGGAAGAATGAGATTCAAGAGAATGTGGAAGTTGATTCCACGGGTGGGAAAAAATAAACAAGAATGAATGAGCAGAGTTGAGCAGTGATCGAGGATTTAGGATGAAACTACCGAAATCCAGGATCACTGGTTGAAGTGGAGTGACCAACCAAATGGTCACTGGCAACATTTTAAGGAAACTGTTAATGTCTCCTATTATTCTAATTCAAGTAAATTTATGTCACATGTCTTTGTCATTTACTCTGCATATGTTTCTTTGTCTCTCTTTGTATTCTAACTGTAATGAAGGTCGCCATCACATCATAACATCTTGATATGCATTGCAACCCAATTTTATCCATATCTCGGGGTGTCGCTCTAGCAAGAAATGGGAATTTGGCGAGGATACCAGATCACTTACATTTTTCAAAAGAATATGTACAACCAATTTTATTAACATCTTTTAGTGCAAAAAAAAAAAAAATAACATTTAGCCTTCACTTGTATGATTGTGTGTAGGTATGAGCTCTTGTAGACTCCTCTGTCTTCTGCATTGTGACGTGCACCCCAGCGGTGAAACGGCGGCCGTCTGCCACATGGCTAATACCACGCTCACTGTGCTTACACCACCACCGAAACAGGCTCTGTCATCTTCCGTCGGTGAGATGCTGCAAATTGAGGCATCTGCTTGTCGCCAGTCTGGCCGTGGTGCCGTCGAGGTAGATATATCTATTCATCATTCTTTAGCATGTTTGTGCTGATATGTTAAAATGCCGCCATATAAAGCACTAACTTTGATGGAAAAAAAATTACAACTTGGAATTGCTTTGCTGGCATGTGCTTGCACGTAGTCTGGCATGAAGGGAAGTCGCTCGTTTAACTTGCTCTTCATGCCTTTTTTGCTGGTGGTGGTGGTGGTTGTTATACATAGTGAGGTTACTATCACTGATGGTGGGACATGTGATGATTATACAGAAGGCAACAGTCATCTTGGATGCAGACCTCACTGCGAATGTGCTTCTGCCGACTATGTTTGTCAAAGAAAAACTGACAGAAGATGTAAACAGCAAGGTAGGTTCTCATGTCGGAGCCAGATCTCATAAAATAATGTGTACTTCTTTGTTTTTTTTATAGCTGGCATTGGTACACCTTTATAATAGCAGCTGCTCCTTTTGAAAGTCCAATGCCCCTGAAGGATCACAGCTACATGATTACATTTTAAACTATAACGACACTTGGTAGAGCACATGCCTCTGCCAGGCTGAACAGTTTACATTTTGTATCCCCCTGATAGGCCAGATCTGCATCTGGACCATTCCTCCTTGTCACACACCAAAATCTAATCTTCTTATTGTCACCTAGCCAACTCATCCACCAAGTGTTGTCATAACGCATCCACAACGTTTTAAGATATCGTTTTTGTGTTCCTGTCTCTCAATGGCGAAGAATCACTTTAAAATTCTTGTGGCCGTATCCGTATCCTGAATTTCGCCAAAATCGAATCAATTCTTCCTTGTCATGCACCCAACCTGTCCAGTGAGTTTTGTCCAAATCCATTCATAACCTTTTGAGATATCCTGCTCGCAGACAGACGGGGAAGAAAACATAACCTATGTCCACCTTCGGTGGTGGAGGTAATGATAATTGACAATAATAATTATTATTGTCAATTATCATTACCTCCGCCACCTCTGCTCCGTAATTATAATTACGAGAACAACATGACCCCTCTTTTTTCCTCTCCCACACTCAACGGCCGTTCCGGATGTTTCCACTTAAAATAGCATAAATTAAAAAAACAGGAATTATTTAATACCTTTTGAATTTAATTGTTTTATTTATTAATTAGATTTAATTACTAATCATAAATTAAGTTACAAATTTAAATACTATCCGGTATTTCTGTTTATATTGTGAATTAAATTATGTGTTGTTACATGGAAGAGGGGGCCTGGTGTTGGGTTCGTGGTTGGGGTGGCAGCTTGGGATCCTAGGGTCCTGAGTTCAAGCCCTGTTGGCCGCTGAATTAATATACACCAGGAGGTTGACTCAGCCTGTCATCCTTCTGAGGTCGGCAAAAATGAGTACCAATGTACTGGTAAGGGGGACACTGTGTCAGCGACATAGCCGCGTCCCAACCAATGATGCAACCAGCAGCCACAGGCTGCACTCGATAGAGAGAGATGGAAGAGGTGGATGCACAGCTAGACTATGGTAAGAATAGTATGGACTGTGTCATCGAGTAGGGTAGATTTACTCCTGTCATAACCTGATGTTGGCTTAACGGTTATGGTGGCTGGCTTAAGATCTTAGGGTTTTGAGTTTGAGCCCATGTCGTGCTGTTGACATAACACCAGCTGGGTTGACTCAGCCTGTCATCCTTTCGAGATCGGCAAATTGAGAACCAACTTGCTGGTAATGGGCACAGCCGTGCTTCTAGAGAATGATGCAACCATTCGGTCAAACTTACTCTTTCAGGAGTAAGGCGGACATAATATGTGCAATGAGGGGACAGTGATTGTAAATAATAGATCAGAATAGGGTAATGGTATGTTGTGTAAAACCTCCTGTATAGGTGAGACCAGGTGGAGGACTTGGGCAAAAGGCACGGGAAAGCTTGAGGTTCTTTAAAAGGAAACATCACAGGCCGTTTGGCCAGAGGACTGCAGGCCATGGTGGTGAAGTAGACTGTGGAGAGTGGAAAGGGGCCACCCCACTGGTCAGGTAGGCCCAGAAATTGGCGCCTCCCGCAAATATCAGTGGCCGATAATTGGACTAGCCACGTGCTGGAAAGGTGGAGACTGTGGGGTGAAAAGGCCATGTCCGTACGTGTACGCAGCAGTTGAGCTTTTGACACCAGAGAAGAAGACATTTCTCCCTCTCTTTCTGCTTGGCCACCTCCCTTGTCTCCTGACCTCCTCATTGCCATCACCCCCCACATCGCATCTGATGCTGTTCCACACCAGCTTGTGCCACATTATCCTGCAACCGCAACCAGCTCATTCCAACCTTAAATCGTTGCCTGTGTTCCCTTTTTGTGGCTTGAGTCAATTATTGTTTTTGAGTACACAACTTTAATTGAGCTTGGTTCAGTCAAAGGTTGACCCTTCATAAAGTGTTTGCCATGCTGGATGATGTCGCTGTATTTTTGTCGGCAGTGCTTCAAGTCCAACTGTCTCCAGATTTTTCCACCCCCCCCGCCCCTCTTTTCAAGATCCAGGGTCATGGCAGAGCTTGGTTGTTGGTGTTGTCTGCATTTATTCCATTCATTACCAGATTGTTGTTTTGTTTTTGTTCCATGCTCCTCCCATCATCAAATCCCGTAACATCCTATAACTTAGCCTTGACAGCTATATCTGATAGTTATCAGAATTTGTCTCGAGGACTTTTGATGAGGGTCGACCGTTTGAGCTCTTCATAAGAAGGCTGTTTAGTTATTGATTTGCAGGGACACTCAGATAAGTATAAAATACAAAACTAGCAAAGGTAATCATCTATCTTTCTTCTACAAGCTGACAGTTCCTCCAGATGTATCCAATCTTCATCATACATTTTGGTTTGGATGTACTCGCATACGCAGCCGCTTTTGCTTTTTGCAACATCTCTTGATGCAAGGAGTGTTGTCGTATGTTCTAAACTTTCTCACAACTCGTACGTGGACAACGTTTTCTTTTCTTGCATTTTATTGCAATAATATTCATGAATAAGATCTATGAATGTGTAGAATTTACTATTCACAACTATTTTCTTGTGAGAAATATCCCCCCCAAAAAATTGAAAATGTTTTCTTCATTTCGAAATTGCTCTGTGTCGGTTGTGTTGCTTTTGTACCTTCCACCAGAATGATCCAACGGCAGACCTGCCCTTCAACCTGCGCTTGAGTGATGATGAAAGGTGTGCTCGTGACGGCCTGGTGCTACCATTTTATATCAGTGCAAAGAGGTACATTTGCAGGTTCTCAGCAACTTTAATTTCTTTATGTAGAGTCATCGACAAATCTTGAAAAAGTTTTGTTTATACTGTATTACAAACTGTTTCATGAGTACTAAAAGTTTTCAACATATTGTCGCGTCGACGGCTCAACTAATGTCGAGCTCATTGCGGCGGGAGGTTAAAATCCCGCGATGCATCAAACAGGTTTAACTCCTGTGGAGATTAATGGCGGGCAATGTGTGTGCGGGTCATGAGGAGAGACAAGAGAACCTTAGCTCTTTTAAAACCAACGGGTTTCTTCCTGAACCACAAGCAATAAATAAATCGGGGAATGGTGCTCGTGAGGAGCTGACGGCAGGTTGGGATAGGGAAAGAAAGGGGGAACACGGAATTGATCATATATAATTGAATACAATGTGAATAAAAATGAATCAAAAGAAATCTAAGGTGTCTCACTCCGTACTCAATTTCAGATGGGAAAGGGACAAAACCGGGGGACTCAGCTCTGGTGGTAGCGGGGGAGAAGGATGGGTGCGTAGCAGCCACGAGGAGGGATGAGGAAGCGTTGGGCAAGACGATGAGCAGGCAGCAGACGCCCAAACTAGCACAGGGCGAAGGCAGGCAAACTGGACAATCTCCTCCGAGCTCTCCTCCCTCCTGTTAGCTTCGCTCAACTCCTGTTCTCAGACTTTTTCTCCATTTTACCTCAGCCCTCAGCTCTCTTGATCGTGTTCACCGTTCTCCTCAGACCAACCACTCTATGAGCTCCTCCCTCTTCTCCCGGGCAACACTCCACCTCTGGAAGGCGTCTATAGCTCCGCTCCTGGAGGCGTTCATAGTCCTGCCCCCCTCTTCCTCTCTTGCCAAGTCTCCCAGCACCCCCGTTAGAGGTTTACATCGGGGTTTATACAAACAATTTCCTTAACCATAATCCCTGACTAATTATTACCACGCACCACTCTCTGTATATGCCCAGTGCTGGCTTAATGGTAAGGGTGGTGTGCTTGGCATCCTAGTGATCCTGAGTTCAAATCCCACCTGGCTGTTGAATGAATACCCAGTATTTGGCTGGTCCCAGTTTATAATAAGATTGTCCAGTATTTTGTGCTCTTTAATGGCGTTGGTGACACGCTTCACAAACCCGGTTTGGATGTCTACGAAATTTGTCTCCATTTCGACAACGACATGTTGTTCGACGACAGTTCGGAAGATATGTGCAGTTATTGATTCGATGTTTTGATTAGAATGATGTTTTTTAAAATCTAACCTTAGTGTACGATGGGTGGTGCGTAAATGTTGACCAACATTTACTTGGTTTTTCATACTGTATTTTATGTCGCCGTTATGCACTAATCACGTGTATCGTTTTACTTCGGCAAATTAGCATCAACAGCGGCAATGCCATGCCGTTTGACTGTGGCTCTTTATTAATTTACATATTCGATGAATTATAGTGTATTTGTATGATGTATACAAAACATACGCAGATGTATGTTTTCCGCAAATTCTAATTCGCCCAAAATGGTTTGAAAGTTAATCCATGAAAGATAATTCCCATGAATATTTAGTAAACTACAGTATGCTTGTCGGTATCTGAGCGTTTTTGCAGACACGTATCTCAGCCATATACCCTTTTCCCCCAACGTTTTATTTTCATCTGCCCTCTCTCATATATTCCCCCTTGATTTTTTTTCTCCATCCCTCTTCTCACTCCCCATGTAACAACTCCCCCCCACCCCCATTCTCACTTCTTTCCTGAGTGGTATAGGGGTACATCAAACATCAAGGCTTGGTGAAGGCCATTTTGTCATTGAAATGCTTTATCGGACCTCTGAGTTCTCAGTTGGTCTAACCCAAAAATCTCAAGTTTGTTGGGGCCCTGAGTTTTGCACTATTTCACGTTTCTTCATTAGTTTAACCTTATTATGTTTTGTTGGAAGATTAATTGCTTTTGTGTAGGGGAGCAAGAAGAATAGAGAAACCATAATCAAGATTGTCTTTCACAAAGTGTTTTTGGTGATTCGTGAAACTCTTGTTGCTGTGCGATGCTGTGACAGGAAACAGGCGATCCTGCAAGGGGCCGATGCTGATGAGGGGCAGATTTTTTACTTGCCTGACAGAGAAGATGATTTTGATGAGGAGGATCCAGATGATGATCTGGATATCTGATGGAAATCTTGACATCAAGTACAATTCCTGTTGGGTGTTCCCAAGCTGAGTGAAATACGATGGACCATCAAAGCCGAGCAAATGGTAGGATTTCCTTTGGAGTTTTGAGGTCAATGAAATGTGATCAGGAACTTGGAGCTTTGTATCGACTGAAGCTCAAACGGTGATTTGCAGCCTCGGGCTGCAAATTGCCGCTTCAGATCGAAAGAGGACAATTTGAAGCTGACTATTGTCTACCATGGCAGACAGCTGTCTGCCTGAACTTTATGTTTAAACCATTATTTATGACAGTTGCTCAAAACATTTTGTGTTTTCTTGTGTTCTTGGATCATTTTCCTATCTCTCAATCTCTTACACAAAGCTGGAGTGCAAATAAATATTTTGAAAACAAATATCAGCGTAAACATTGTGTGTTATTTAAGTATCGATCTTGTAAAGTATTTGCCTTACAGTTGACATTGATGCATGGGTAAAAGGACCATATATTTTATATATATATATATATATATATATATATATATATATATATATATATATATATATATATATATATATATATATATATATATATATATATTATTTACAGTGCCGATATAAAGTCGACATCCCTTTCAAAGTTTCCAGCTTTTGTTGCCTTGTAGCCTGGAATTAAATTACATTAAATCAGACTTTTTCCATCTTTATTCACACATCATAAAACATTCCAGAGTTCTTTGATGTGTTGGATGTAACTCCCCGGGATATTTTCCATTACCACAACTATATATATATATGTATATATATGTATATGTATATATATATATATATATATATGTATATATATGTATATATGTATATATATATATATATATATATATATATATATATATATATATATATATATATATATATATATATATATATATATATTTATTGGTGAGTGTGGTGGGATTGGGATCCGAGGATCCTGAGTTCAAATCCCGCTCAACTGTTGAATTAATTCCAGGCGGTGTAAACTCTGCCTGTCATCCTTCCGAGGTCGGCAAAATGAGTGCCAGCACGCTGGTATCCTGTGTCAGAGTGACGACCCATCCAGGATTGTGTCCAATAGCCAAGGAGACTGCTTGGGCAGCACAAACGCTCTGCATGGAGTATGGTCCCAATGGATGGATATATATATATATATATATATATATATATATATATATATATATATATATATATATATATATATTGTTGGGGCCACGGGTACCGAGACACCAGCTTGTCACTCAGGGGGATTAAACCCCGGTTGTCCTCGGTAGATCCAGACCTGGGGCCACCGCTCACAATTAACGTTGTGGCACGGTGCGTTGTTTTAAAACCACAAACGCCACCCAGTTAACCACCAGTTCCAGTGCCCACCATCTAATTATGCCGTTTAACTAGAGGTCACGTGGTTACCTGAGCAGGGAGCGTGCCCTCAGCAAAGCACCAATGTTATCTCAATTAGATTTTAATTAGGGCGGCCGAGTGTTTTAACCGCTGGTGCGTGCCGACTATTTTTGGTCAAATCTGTGGTAATTACCTCCCAGTCTATCTCGGTACAGACAATGCTCGACCAATGGAAGGAAAGGCCAAACACTGACAGGTTGGAAATCGACAAAATATTTATTAATAATAAATTAATAAATAAAAAGAACTTTTTATTTTCTGAGGTAAATAAAGAATAAATTTCAAAGCAAAATCAATCAAAATGCCAGGAAAGAGACAAAGAGCAGTTGCTTATCGGTGGTTGACTTAAGCCTAAGTCACATTTGCTCTATGGCTCGGATACGGCAGCTGTACCCCCCCTCCTAATTGACAGAAACGTGCGGCGCCCGCAGAGTTTCTGTGGTGGCCTCAGGGTGGCCCTACCCTGTATGGCTGTCTTTTACAGGCCGTAGCGGTCGCCGTGGAATTATTGCACGGAGTTATAACTTTTTTCATTTCTACGTTGGCCGGAGCAATTCGACAAGCCAAGCTGTGACGTAGATGTGTTCCACGTCGACCGTATGTAGGGCGTACGGTGGGCTTGCGTTATTCGTGTGGCTGCCGTAGGCTCTTATCAATGAAAAATGAATTTTGCCAACCCACAAAAAATTACGGCGGCTGCACTATTTCCACGGTCGCCGTAGGGTAGTCCTAAGGCGTCCCTGTGTTCAATGTACGTAGGCCTTGTGGTCTGTGTGACTACCTGCGTGCAACGCAGGGTCGACGCACGGTTCCCCTATGTTCGCCGTGCATCCTCCGTACACCCTCCGTGGCAGTCTGCGTCGACCGTGCGTCCACCGTGCGCTACCGCTAGAGATCGGAGTACAGGTGTTTGCCTATACAGTGGTGCCCCCAGAATCCCAATTTAATTCGTTCCAGGAGGCTGTTCGGATTGCAAAAAGTTTGGATTCCAAAACTATTTTCCCAATAAGAAATAATGGAAAGTGAATTAATCCGTTCCTGGACCCCAAGAAAACCCACTTTTAAGACACTTTCAACTGAAATTCCCCATGTTTAAGGTAAAATAAGATGGGTAAATGACCTTCGGTGGCGGTGTATTGTATGTAAACTTGTACAATCACCACATCCAAAGGTCCACACAGGCTCGAGCTCCGTCCTGGGTTCCGATCGCTCTCGCAATCTGCGAGTGCGCTGCCCCCAGGGCAGCTCATCAAACATGATGCCCCCAGAACCACAATCACTTTCATCAAATGCATCGGGCTGAGGTAATCATGGATATTCCAAATTACAACCAGTTTTTCTGTGAAATTAAATCCTTGCCCGACAGTCCGTCACACCATGTGATCGGATTGCTTTTTTGTTATTAATTAAAACACAAGATGAGTAAAAAAAACAAACAAACAGCACAAATCAAGGTGAAAACACAAGGTAAAGTAGCGATCGACACACGAGCGATGCTT
Source organism: Eptatretus burgeri (assembly GCF_056783735.1). Taxonomy (NCBI): domain Eukaryota; kingdom Metazoa; phylum Chordata; class Myxini; order Myxiniformes; family Myxinidae; genus Eptatretus; species Eptatretus burgeri. The sequence continues at coordinate 34,443,364 of NC_140970.1, read as the reverse complement.
TCACGAGGACTTCCACCGACGAACTGAATGAACAAAGCGTGAAGATGCGGGTCGAACAGGCGGGGGAGACGCACGTGAACAAACATGAACGCCACGTTGTGTTCGGTTTTTGAAAATGTGTTCGGTTTTTAGGGCAAAATTTTCTCAAAAATTGTTCTGATTCCAATTTGTTCAAACAATGGGGCGTTCGGATTCTGGGGGCACCATGGTACTCCGAACTGGTATATTCAGTTATATATATTATAGTTATAGTATATTCAGTAATATATATATTATAGTTATAGTATATTCAGTTATATATATTATAGTTATAGTATATTCAGTTATATATATTATAGTTATAGTATATACACATACTGGTATATTCCGAACTGTTATATTTTTATTTCAGTAAAAAAAAACATTGGTGTGTATATATATGTATATATGTATATATGTATATATGTATATATGTATATATGTATATATGTATATATGTATATATGTATATATGTATATATGTATATATATATATATATATATACCCACTCGTTACCGTCCATCTGGCTGCACGTTTGCCTTAGGGCCCCCTCCTGCGGTCGTCTTGCGGGCACCTTGAGACGACCTTGCGTCTACCTTTAATTCTATGGCCGTCGCAGGGACACCCTTAGGTCACCGTGCGACATCAAATCGAAGACCGTATGGCACCCCCACGTTTTCAGTCTCCACAATTTCTAAATACGCCGTGCGGCTCCCCAAAAAATAAAAAACGTATGTGACTGCTACATTGTGTGACAGTGGAAATACTGTAGCCGCCCTATAATTGCTAGTGGCCGTAGATTTTGTAGACCTTACGGCCGCTGTGCCAAATGTGACTTAGGCCTTACTTACAGCGAAACACAGACATGGGTACCCAACATATCATTCGGGGCGGGGGGGGGGGGAGGAAGAATCGTCTCTCTCACCAGAAAGTCGTCGTCCGTGAAGTGAAAACGTCCTGAAATGTGTGCGTGCGTGTCACGTCCGTTGCCAGCACCCAGCCTTGCCGTGCACCCTCTTGCGAACAGCCCCTAACGCCAGTCGATGTCTGGAGGGCACCGAGACCGTCCGTCACGGGTTTAGACCCTGGTGTTGTTGGTGACCGACCCGTGCCTCACTTGGTGGCGCTGCTCACACCCCCACGTGCACCACACGCTCGCTTCCTTCTCCTCTTTAGTGTGCTTACACCCGCTTCTTGCTCGCTTCTCAAGCTTACTTCTCGTTCTCTTCTCCCTCCCTGGCTTTCTTTCGCCCCCGCTTTCCTCTCTCCTCAGAACGGACCTCCAATCATTTTATATCCTCGGCGGGTGCAGTCCGCCCCAAGCTCACCCCGCCCCACTTGTGCACGGTTACTATGATGACCCGTGCGCTCTCAAAAAAAGGCGAGCGTCGGAGCTCGCGAAAGAATGTTGCTGAGGAAGAATGAGGGTGGCTTCAGTGCTCATGAAAGAAATATGTGTAAACCTGTCTGTCTTTAAAAAAAAAACCTTCCCGTAAGAGAGGGGATCTATTCTTTGCCCTTCTCAACGCATCACTTTTAAGATCCCACCAGACATGGGGATGGGGCTAATCTGAACATGCATTTCAGGAAATAACTGTTTGAGGACGTGGGTGTGTGGATGCCTTAATCAGACCGGATTCTGAAATCCGTAACTATAATATATATATATATATATATATATATATATATATATATATATATATATATATATATATATTTATTTTGTGGGCCGGAGGTCGGTGGGGAAAGTTTCATCGATTCCCACCGGACTATCCAGAATTGTAGACCGTCGCTCTCGGATAACTCCGTGAGTCGGCGGGTCGCTGAACCGACCGTGGACGCCAATATCTCAACCGCCTAGCGTGGGGTCTTATTGTCTAGAACCAATTTACCTAATTAACTACGCAATTTCGACTACCGGGAAACCACGCCCTCGGCACGTCTTGCTCGAACCGGGTCACCCTTCCGACTGCGGTGGAGTTCCAACTACCGATTACCAACTCCAGTTCGGGTGCAGTCGAACGGAACTGCCAAAGCCGTGCCGGCTAGGATGAACGGATTATCGGCTATAAAACCCGCCTAAACTCAGATCCGAACCATGCTGGACCAATGCAAGAAAGGACGGAAACGAACTGGGAACATTTCTACAATTGTTTTATTCACAAATAAAAAAGACACAGGGCAAGACTTATCGCAGATATGCAAGCAAGAATTTACAATGATGGAAAACACTTTACAGTTCTACTTATAAGACGGGCCCGCACACTCAGCCGATTTATTGAAAGATCCCCGCAGCCAGAGAGGGAGAGACGAGCTGGGGGTCACAGTTCACGTGGGTACCTGCACGTTGAAGGGAAGGAGTGCTCGTGGTACGGAACCTGCTATTGGTCATGCGGCTCGGCCCACAGCCACACACGTGGGGCTCGTGCCCGTGGAGGAAACCGAGCGTGGCAGGCAGAGTCCCAGGGCGGAGATCAGGGTCGCGGACGGGACCCAAGAAAACTCCACGAACGCCAGCAAAATGTAGAGCGCACACCAACCAACGTGCTCCTCCAAAAGAACTCTCGTTCCTCCTCCAAGAGACTTACTCAGAACCAACGACTGAACCCCCTCAGAACTCTTGAGACTCCTCTCCACAGAATTCCTCTAGCACCGAGGATGGTGTCGTCTTTTTATGGACCTCTCCGAACGGGGCGGGGGCTCGGTGAAACAGACGTCACCGTCCGCTATGATTCAACAGGGCTCCCATGGGTCTGCCCTTTTCTGGGCGGGGCACCGGCGAGGCCCGCCCACTCCACATGTGTGGGCTCGACAAGAAAGAATTGGAGTGCTTGGAGAAGCCGAATAGCAACTGCGGACTGGACGTTTTTCCCCGTATGCTGTGGCCAGCGAGGTGACTGTTGCAAGCGCTGGCAGGTACCGTGGTTGGTTGTTGATTTGTCTGTTGGAGGATCGTTGGATGGTTTGTTGGATGGTTGTTCGATGTAATAACCTACCTAAAAGGACATCGCAATGCACACCTTTGATTCTCCCACCAGACTAAAGGAAGAGACCTGTCTCGTATGTACTTAACGGAATAACTGACTCTTGGGACATCTGTAAGTTTGAATGTATATGGTTTCCAGATCCATAACAATGTATATATATATATATATATATATATATATATATATATATATATATATATATATATATATAAAGCCTGGTGTTGGCGCAGTGGTTAGGGCAGCGGCTTGGGATCTAAAAGGTCCTGAGTTCAAGCCCCGTTGGGCCACTGAATTAATACACCAGGAGGTTGACTCAGCCTGTCATCCTTCCGAGGTCGGCAAAGTGAGTACCAGTGTACTGGGCCGGTGTATACCCCGGTTAAAATAGGTGTACCATATACCTGTGTCGTAAGAGGCGACCAGGGTTGCGTCAGGAAGGGCATCCGGCGTATGTGTGCTAAACATGTGCTAAATCAGTATGCGGATCATACGGATGATCCGCTGTGGCGACCCCTACGGGAGCAGCCGAAAGAAGAAGAAGATGTGTATATATATATATATATATATATATATATATATATATATATATATATATATGTATGTATGTATAATATTGTATTCAAAGGCGAGGCTCTTGGAAGAGCTGTGGCACTGAATGGACAAGGTTGCAACAGAGCAAAAGGAACAGCATAAAGAGAGGGGAAAAACACCAAAAGCAGTGCTGATGGACAAATAGAGACACAAACAAACAAGGGTGGTGGAGGGTGGACAAGATCGATACAGAAGCAAACGATCTTACAAGTGGAATTTTGAAGTGAGGAGGGGTTTATGGGAGACTTTGTGTGCTCTGCAGAAACCGGGGGAGGGGGGGGGTACAAAGCACAGAAATTGTGGGTGCAAGAAGGAGTGCATTTCTGGATGGAAGATCAGAATGGGGGTGGTAGAAGATGGGGAAACCACTGACTTATCTTCGATGGTGAAATGATAGGCCCATATACACAGCTTCATTGCAGGTTATTGCATTGATCTTGAAGGCCTTGATTTCCTCAGCATTAAGCTGGCAAGCATGAGCACCAGCCCAGAGGGAAGAGCTGTACTCCATCAAGCTGTGGATGGATAAAGGCCTTCTGGGTGGATAAGCGTACAGGTGGATGAAGGAAGTATTTCTTTTGGAGGAAGATGCTCAGTTGGCTTTGCAGGCCAACTTTGAAATGTTATTTGCCCAAGAAAGATCATGGCTGATCGTGAGACTCAGGAGTTTGAGTGACTGAACGTCCTCAAGAGGATTGTTAAGTTGATGTATGGAAACTAAAAATGGGCAGTGTGGATTGAAGATGTATAAAGACTAGAAACAACTGAGATGAGATTGATAAGATGGATGAACGGATAGTCTCTGAAAAAAGATTCTCCTGGGCGATTAGACACAATCCTGGACAGGTCGCCACTCTGACACTGGATACTCGAATGGCTCAATCATCCCAGCAACCTGGTACTCATTTTGCCGACCTCAGAAGGATGACAGGCTGAGTCAAATCCACTTGGTATTTATTCAATGGCTGAGCAGGATCCTTGGATTCCAAGCCCACCACCTGAACCATTAAGCCAACACCAGGCATACAGTACACAATCATGATACCTTATCTGGCATTCCAATTCCAGATAAGCTAAAAATCAATACTGGTGAAGAAGAACTTCATTGGTATGGTCATGTAAAACGAAGGGCAGGAGATGAAGTTGTGAAAAAGCAATAAAGCTCGTGGCATGTAGAAGGAAGGAATCCGAGAAGACGTCCGAAAATGTCAAGATAGATGTGGAATGTTTGGGTTTGCACAAAATTGATGCAATGGATAGATCCATGTGGAGGAATGCCATTGTTTGACTAACCCCCTGGAAAAGGGGGAATATGGTCATAAAACTGTTGTTGTTGTGGATGAGGATGGAGTTGAATGATCTTTTGAGATGACTCTTGTAAAAAATTTAGAATAGCACCTACTGTCATAATTAGCGGCTTCCGGTTGGGATGGCTGGCTTGGCATCCTAGGGTCCTGAGTTTGAGCCTCATTGGTCGCTGAATTAACACCAGGTGGGGTTGACTCAGCTTGTCATCCTTCTGAGGTCGGCGAAATGAGTACTGTGTACTGGTATAGGAGCGCAGTATCAGTGGCATCGCTGCGCTCCTAACCAATGATGCAACCAGCAGCCACAAGGCTGCACACGAGGGTTTGAGTGTAGGGGCTCAGCACAGCTGTAAACAGTCACTGCGGTGTTTCACATGCAGGTTGAGGTATTTAATGTACGTGCCAGCCATCCATTGGAAGGACGTTAAGCTGGAAGTCCAAACTGCCAGTACTGGGGTATTGGTGGGTATTACCAATCCCACAGTGCTTTTTGTGAAGAGTCGGTGAGTTATCGCCGGTATCCGAAACAGATTCCAACTTCCTGCCAGTTGAGCAACAGACCTCGCCAGACGGTTCCAGAAAGACTTGGGCTCGAACTGTTCCCACTGATCGACCGCACAAGGATATGGTCATAATTGAGACTTTTAAAGAGGAAAAGAAAGAAGAAGACTAATCACAGAAAGGGCTCTTATTGTATTAATTACTAATACTTGTTCAGTTGTCTGAAAATATTATGACCACACACACACGTGTCATCAGGATTTCCAGCTGGAACTACTGTACTTTTTTTTTTCTCTCGTCTTTTGTTCAGAAATGTCGAGTCGATTCTGCAGTCCCTTTTTAAAGAAATGCGAGTCCAATTGTCACACTCGCAAGCTTTGTGTTTAGTTCAATAATGGCTGAAACCTTGAAAAATACAAAAAGGTTTCATCAGTTTTAGAAACCTCTTTAAATAATCTCAGCTTACCAAGTACGTGCGGTCCTCACTTTCCTTCCTTTGTGAAATTAATGTGCCATCTTTTGGGATTGAAAAATATTGCTTTGACTTCAGACCGTTGAACGTTGTGCTATTGCATCATGCTCCTTAATTTCACACGTCATTTGGGGAAGCAGAAGTGGAGAATTAACGAGTTTAGTAACCAATGACGTCATACATAACTGTGCAATAAGAGTGTGGTCCCTTTCACCGACTCGTGGTGACGTCACCACACAGCCAAATTGCCAGGTTCAAATTCAGCAGAAAGCCGTCTTCGTTTGCACACCTGGTATCGAATGATGCTACCAAGGTGTGTCATACCACATCATGTCAAATCACAGGTATGAGTCATCCTCAATACGTATTTAATTTATTTTTCACATTTGAACCTCAATGAAAACTGTCCTGAATGATGTTGGTTTTACAATTATGTGAAATGTGTTCTTCATCGGTGTAGTGATCCAATGTGTTCGTTAATGGTCACCTTCATCCAAGGTGACGTAATTGTGCAATGTCGATAACCTTGTTCCTTTTTTCCAACACTTTAATTGTTTAATTTAACCCCATCATGAATTTTGTATTTTGTTTTTTCAAATGATAAACGTGAGACTCGCATCATGAGTGTTCCTGTGTATGATACCTGCTGATAATCTGGCTAGTTAATTGCCAGTATTCAGTTTGACTTGGGAAGAGATTGTGTTCACTAGAGAATGGTGCATGGAAGGGATTAACACATTGTGGAAGAATCAGACGTGCTGTTCCTGCAGTTAATATTGGTATTGGACTGGCATGTGGAGATGACTTCACAAGGGGAAGAAAAGGGGAACAAAGGTGTGGGGAGATGACTTCACAAGGGGAAGAAAAGGGGAACAAAGGTGTGGAAGGAAGTAAGCATTAAGCCTGGTGTCTACAAGGGCAACAAGGAAGGGGTTATGAGAGAAATGCATATATTCTGACAGGACTGGAGGGGCAGAGGACCAGCAAGGCAAAGGAAGAGGGGGGCAGTGGGAACAGTTGCTAGCTGCGTTGCTCCGTCCCGGGGGTGGGGGGGGGGGCAGGCTCCGTGGACAGGATTCCATCTCTTCCCGGGGTCACGGGGCTTAGGCGGCCTCTTCCTGAGCCTGGTGGGCTCCGTCCGGAAAGATTAATTAGATTTTCTTTGTCCAATCTTTCGCAAATGATTTGATTTCCAAATAAAGTTAGGTTCCAGCCTCCCCATCTTGCTCTTCCACGAGCCTTGACCTTGTATTCAATCGTGTGTGTATGTATATATATATAATATGTATGTCTGGTGTTGCCTTAATGGTTAGGGTGGTGGGCTTTGAATCTTAGGATGCCGAGTTCAAATTCCACTTGGTGGTTTAATTAATACCAGGTGGGGTTGACTCTGCCTATCAATCCTTCTGAGGTCTGCAAAATGAGAGCCAGCATGCTGGTATCCTGTGTCAGAGTGGCGACCCATCCAGGATTGTGCCCAATCGCCAAGGAGACTGCTTCGACAGCACCAACGCTCTGCACAGAGTATGGTATGGATATATATGGTATATATATATATATATATATATATATATATATATATATATATATATATATATATATATATATGTGTATATACATGAAGAAACACTAGCCAGATTTACCCGGCGTTGAGTGGGATGAGAAATGTGAATAAGGCCTCAGTCACATTTGCCACGGCAGCCGTGGGGGTCTTCAAAATCTACGGCCACTCGCAATTATACGGCAGCCGCAGTATTTCCACGGTCACACAATGTAGCAGTCACATATGTTTTTATTTTTCAGAGAGCCGCACGGCATATTTATAAATTGTCGAGACCGAAAACGTGGGGGTGCCGTACGGTCTTTGATTTGATGTCGCACGGTGACCTTAGGGCGTTCCTGCGGCGGCCATATAATTTTCAAGGCAGACGCAAGGTGCCCGCAAGGCAACCGCAATATGACCGCAGGGGGACCCTAAGGCGAACGTGCAGCCAGACGGATGGTAACGAGTGGGTTATTGTATTATTTTTTTTAACCAGTTTTTTTTGTTTCGGCTTGTCGAATTGCTATGGCGAACATAGAAATGAAAAAAGTTATAACTCCGCGTTATAATTCCACGGCGACCTTACGGCCTGTAAAAGATAGCCAAACGTCGTAGGGCCACCCTGAGGCCACCGCAGAAACTCTGCGGCCGCCGCACGTTTCTGTCAATTCAGAGGGTGTACGGCCGCCGTATCCTCGCCGTAGAGCAAATGTGACTTAGGCCTCAGTAATGCTTTGTAACGAAAGGAAATTTGGAGAGTGCATTACCCTCTACCACCAACTCTAGGTGGTGCTACATGGCACACGTTCACATTGTGAACTTACGCCCTCCCCTCCTCCGCCCCCAACACTTCACGTGAGCCCAAAGCCATGTAGCCTGTGTTACCCCCCCCCCCCCGCTCCCCCACTCCACACACAATGTTTTCTTTGTACTCGAGTTTGGAGCTTGTAACTTAAAATATTTGGCCGTGCATGGAATACATACAAAGAGACAGAGAGAAACAGATATTTTTGCCTTTTATACGTATTGATGTAAAGTTCTATTTTCTGTCTGTTTGACCATCGATAAAATAGGCCCCACCGTTAGCAACCCCATCATACTGCATACCGTTGGAATCCTCTTAGCAAATGGATATGCAAGAAATCATTTTCAAACGTACAGGGTGGGGGAAAGACCCCAATTCTCTCTATGTAAATGTGTATCGTATTGCGCTACCCGGTGGAAGGCACCTTTACAAATCATCTTCTTATCTATAATCACAGGCCTCGCGTTAGCTTAATGGTTAAGATGGCTGGCTAAAGATCCTAGGGTCTTGAGTTCAAGCTCCTGTTGCATTAACACCAGGTAGGGCTGACTCAGTCTGCCATCCTTCTGAGGTTGGCAAAATGTTGGCAAAACAATGATGCAGCCAAGCAACCACAGGCTGCATACTAATAAATAAACAAGCGGTCATAGACTGGTACTTATGAAATCGTCAACTTGACCTCTGACCTTGTCTAATAAAAGCTGTCTCTCGAGAAGGTAGCGACGCAAACCAGAAGTTTCTACGATGATTCTGTACCAAACCATCAAAAATCGAATGTTTGACCTCAATGTGACCTTGACCTTTGACCGATTTTGACTAAAATCTAATTAGTACTAGCCATCAGCCTCCTGAATCACGTGGTGTAATTTGATATTGGTAGCTTCTTCCGTTCTCGAGTTATCGTGCCGCCAAACAAACAAACACACAAACACACATACACACATACACACAAACAAACAAACACACAAACAGATGACGGAACTCATCAATAAGATTTCGTAAGTAATAAATAATCTTTATCGCCAGCTCAATTCTGGCACCCAACAACCAGACACGAAATGTTGTCTACCCAGAGGCACTGCAGTAGCCATTATTGTGTAGTAAACTAGTATTGCCTTATTGTATCGTATTATTGCCTGTTATTTTATATTAAATATTATATTAATCATTGCATTATTATTATAATTATAATGATAGTATTGCCTGCTAAACGATATGTGATGAATTCATTGGACTTGTACATAGTAACTGGCTCTCTTTTTCTAAAGTCTAATTTTTTTTCTGTACAAGGTGCGGGTACCTCCGCTCGTATTACATATCATTGATGTCCAATTTAAGAATAGACACATCCTGGCCAGGCAGTGACAAAACAGACATGCACATGGGATTCTCAGCCTGGTTTACCAAATGTGGGAACACTACTCAAACTACTTTCTGTACCTGCGCATCCCTTGTCAGCTGGATTTGTATCAGGTTGAGTGAGGTAACAGTTTATGAGTAACACAAGTAAATATTCTGCGGAAAATGAGGCAGGTCTGCAAGCAGACTCAGAAAGAAAGGGTAAAGTATGAATGGTACACAGGGAGAGGCCATTTAGTCTGTCATGCCAATATATTGTTACGGATTTCAGAATCCGGTCTGATGAATGCATCCACACATCGAGGTCCTCAGACAGTTATTTCCTTAAATGCATGTTCAGATTAGCCCCATCCCCATGTCTAATGGGATCTTAAATGTGATGTGTTGAGAAGGGCAAAGGATAGATCCCCTCTCTTATGGGAAGCTTTTTTTCTTTACGACAGATACGTTTACACGCATTTCTTTCACGAGCTCCGACGCCCGCCTTTTCGAGAGCGCACGGATCGTCATGGTAACTGTGCGCCAGTGGGGCAGGGTGAGCTTGGGGCGGTCTGCACCCGCGGAGACGGCCCGGATATATAAAACGAACAGGAGGGAGGTATGTTCTGAGAGGAGGAAAGCGGGGGCGAAAGAAAGCCAGGGAGGGAGAAGTAAGCTTGAGAAGTGAGCAAGAAGTGGGTGTAAGCACACAAAAGAGGAGAAGGAAGCGAGTGTGTGGTGCACGTGCGGGTGTCTGACAAGTGCCAACAACGAGACAATTTGTCCTTCGCAAGCTAGTGTGTGGTGCGCGTGTGGGTGTCTGACCAGCGCCAACAATGAGACAATTCGTCCTTCCCAGTGCTTGGGCAAGTGAGCGTGTGGTGCGTGTGTGGGTGTGAGCAGCACTGCCAACAAGTGAGGCATGGGTTGGTCACCAACAACACCAGGGTCTAAACCCACGACAGACGATCTCGGTGCCCTCCAGACTTCGACTGGTGTTCAAGGCTGTTCGCGAGAGGGTGCACGGCAAAGCTGGGTGCTGGCGACGGACGTGACACGCACGCACGCATTTCAGGACGTTTTCACTTCACGGACGACTACTTTCTGGTGAGCGAGACGATTCTTCCCCCCCTCCTCCCCCTGAATGATCTGTTGGGTACCCAATACCCATGTCTGTGTTTATTTGTAAGTAAGTCAACCCCTGATAAGCATCAGCTCTTTGTCTCTTTCCTGGCATTTTGATTGGTTTTGCTTTGAAATTTATTCTTTATTTACCTCAGAAAAAGCCTGGTGTTGGCTTAGTGGTTAGGGTGGTGGCTTGGGATCCAAGGGTCCTGAGTTCAAGCCCCGTTGGCTGCTGAATTAACACCAGGGGGTTGACTCAGCCTGTCATCCTTCCGAGGTCGGCGAAATGAGTGCCAGTGTACTGGTCCCGGTGTATGCCCCAGTTAGAATAGGTGTACCATATCCCTGTGTGTCATAAGAGGCGACCAGGGTTGGCGTCAGGAAGGGCATCTGGCCATAAAACATTGCCTCAAGAAAAAGCCAAACCCCTACACAGCAGGGAAAAATAGCTGTAAAAACGGTCATTTTTATTTACCTCAGAAAATAAAAAATCCTTTTTATTTATTTATTTTATTATTAATAAATCATTTGTCGATTTCCAACCTGTCCGTGTTTGTCCTTTCCTTCCACTGGTCTAGCATTGTCCAAACCGAGATAGACTGGGAGGCATTACCACAGATTTGACCAAACATAGTCGGCACGCACCAGCGGTTAAAACGCTCGGCCACCCTAATTGAAATCTAATCGAGATATCATTGGTGCTTTGCTGAGGGCGCGCTCCCCGCTCAGGTAACCACGTGACCTCTAGTTAAACGGCATAATTAGACGGTGGACACTGGAACTCGTGGTTAGCTGGGTGGCGTTCGTGGTTCTAAAACAACCCACCGTGCCACAACGTTAATTGTGAGCGGTGGCCCCAGGTCCGGCTCTACCGGGGACAACCGGGGATTAATCCCCCGGAGTGACAAGCTGGTGTCTCGGTACTCGTGGCCGCAACATTATTTACATCCTATCAGCTTGAGTGACATTTATGTTTGCGTGGTCTGTCGTCCTGTAGTGGGTGCGTTCATGTTTTAAGCCAGTGCTTTTCAACCTTTTTGTTATGTTTTTTTTTCCACGGCTCATTTTCGAGTTTACTCGATCATCGTGCCACACTGAACCAAATTTTACCATGTCGATGATAGTAATTAAAATGAAGTTTAATTATGAAATAAAATCCTAATGAACATTCAGCGGATAAAGGCGATTGTAAACTTAATATTTTTCAAAACTTTTCTCAAATATGTCATTCAAGATCACAGGCCAATCAAATAATTCTTCAAAACTGTTCCCAGAAACAATCAAGTGAGATATTGAAGGCCTGACGGACTATTTGGCATGAGTGAGAAACTTGTGGTTGTCTTGAGGAACAGAGGTGCTTAATCTTTGGCAAATGAAGTGAAACGATTACAAACCCAGTCGTGCTGCTCCATTGATGTTCTTTGACTCTTATTACGGAAGTATCATGGTCACGGGGCGGTCAGGTCAGGTCAGGTATGGGAGCATGTGCCAGAACAGCACGTCGCTGCGTCCACTTTCCGCCGGTACTCCAGGGGCCTCCGTCTGGCCATCCCCCAGGCAGATGCCAGGCCCATCCCCATCTCCTTGAGATGATGGTCAACCTGTTGCAACCATGAGGCACGTGGTCGAGCCACTGGCCTCCTCCACTCATGAGACTCCCTCGCTGAGAGAATCTGGTGAGCAGGATCAGAGTCAGGAAAACGAGCCACATGTCCATACAGCCGCAACTGACGCTCACGGACTATGCAGGTAACAAATCTCATCCGAGTCTCTCTCAGCAACCGCTCGTTGGACACAAAATCCGACCAGCGATAGCCAAGGATTCTCCGAAGAGACCTAGTACCAAAGGAATTAAGTCTCCGTCTCAGATCCTTGGTCAGAGTCCAAGTCTCGCACCCATAGAGCAAGACTGGAAGTACCAAGGACCTGAAGACTCGGACTTTCGTCCTCCCGCACAGGTACCGGCAGCGCCACACCCCATGATCCAGTGAATCCATGACTCCCCAGGCCCGACCCAGACGTCTATTGACCTCTGACTCGCAGCCAGCAGAGACATGAATATCACTGCCAAGGTAAGTGAATCTCTCCACGACCTCAACATCCTCACCACAAACAGACACAGACAGGACAGCAGCATCCAAGATGTCACCGAAAGCCTGGATCTTAGTTTTGACCCAAGAAACCCGTAATCCCAACGGCTCCGACTCCTCATTCAGCACCTCGAGGGCCCCCAAGAGGATGTCTAAAGTCTCCGCAAAGATGACTGCATCATCTGCAAAGTCAAGGTCCGAGATCTTGACATTCCCAAATGACGCACCGCAACTTGATCTCTCCGACATCCTCCCTAGAATCCAGTCCATACAAGTGCTGAAAAGTGTGGGGGCAAGTACACATCCCTGACGAACTCCAGTAACAACTGGAAATAAGTCAGAGATGGTACCACCACACTTCACAGCACTCTCAGTACCAGAGTAGAGTTCAGACATCAGATCGATCAGTTTTGGTGGCACCCCGCGAAGACCAAGAATCCTCCAGAGGACATCCCGATTCACTGAATCGAACGCTTTACAGAGATCAACATAGGCTGCAAGCAGCCCCTGCCGAAACTCTCGTCTGCGTTCGGTGAGGACACGAAGTGCAAGGATACGGTCAATCGTTGACCTCTTTGGTGTAAAGCCTGACTGCTCTGGACGCTGGTGCTCAAGCAGATGGAGGCGAACCCTATCGAGAATTATCCGAGCAAAGACCTTGCCCGGCACTGAGAGCAGCGTCACCCCTCGGTAGTTGTTGCAGTCTTGGCGATCACCCTTCCCTTTCCAGAGAGGGACAACAAGGCCCCTCTTCCAGTCAGTTGGGATGATGCCTGTGTTCCAGGCAGAGCACAAAACTGCATGCAACGACACGAGTGCAGCATTTCCACCAGCCTTGAGAAGTTCGGCATGGATGCCACAGATCCCTGGAGCTTTGCCCCGTTTCAACTGGTTCACCGCAGCCCGTGTTTCCACAAGCGTAGGTGGACCACAGTTGATTCGAGGGTCAGCAACAGGGATTGTAACACCCTTGACGTCCAACTCGACAGTTGGGGGATCAGCCTGGTACAACCGCTCAAAGTAACCGGCCCAGCGGGCCTTCACTTCAGACTCCTCTGTCAAGAGCCTACCACTCTCTGCTCTAACTGCAGTGCTCCGAGGGATGGGCTTGGATGAACGTAATGCGCGAATTCCCCTGTAAGCGGGACGAGAATCACCTGTCCACAGGTGATGCTCTACCCCCTCACAGATTCCTCGCACATAGGCCTCCTTGTCCACCCTCAGTGCACGTACAGTTTTATGCCTCAGCTCCCTGAACAGCTCAGCTCTGCCATTCAGCCTGGCCCTGCGACTCTGGTCAATGGTATCCAGTGTCCCTTGAGAGACAAAATTCTTCTTTGCCCTGCGGTGAGCTCCAAGGCATCCACCGGCAACATCAAGGACGGTGGTCTTGAAGGCGCTCCACAACTCTTCAGGACCCCCAAAGCACCCAGACCCCCCAAGTGTCCACTCAGCCTGTTCGCAAACTCCTCAGCTACTCTCTCATCCCTGAGCTTGGCAACATCCAGCCTCGGCTGGGATGGTACCATTCTCCAGGATTTAAGGTGCAGCTTTAGAGTTGCTACAACAAGCCTGTGGTCAGTATTGAGGAACTGAGCACTCCGGTAGACCCTGCAGTTCTGGATCATCCTCCAACGACCGTCAATGAGGACATGGTCAATCTCCTTTGCCACACCGCCAGCGTTGGAATACCAAGTCCAGCGATGAGCTTGTGGGCGCTGAAACCATGAACCAGCCACCCTAAGTCCATGACTTCTTGCAAAGTCAAGGAACTTAGTGCCATTCTGGTTCATAGTTCCTGACCCATGGGGACCAACACACACCTCATAACCGTCCCTATCAGTTCCAGTCGATGCATTGAAATCCCCCAAGACTCGAAGTGTATCTCGTCTGGGGCACTGATCAACCACAGACTCGAGTGTGTCGTAGAATGCATCCTTCTCGGTGAGATCACTCGCCTCAGTCGGAGCATAAACAGAGACCAGGGAAATGACACCTAAGGAGTGACGAATCCTTAATCTCATAATACGCTCGTTGACCGGTGTTACCTCAATTATCATTGGGGTCAGCTTATTGGACACAGCTACAGCAACTCCTTGGGTATGGTAACCATCAGAGCGACCAGACCAATAGTAGGTGTAACCACCCACCATTATCTCGCCGCAATCCGGTCTCCGAACCTCAGAGAGAGCTGCAATCCCGATGTCCAAACGCTTGAGCTCAGATGATAACAGAGACAGGTGATCATCCTCTCTTAGGGATAGGACATTCCAGGCACCCACCCGAAGGGACCGCCTCAGGTTAACCCAAGGAGACCGCCATCTGGTGGACGACACCAGATGAAGTGAAACGATTACAAACCCAGTCGTGCTGCTCCATTGATGTTCTTTATTTGACTCTTATTACGGAAGTATCATGGTCACGGGGCGGTCCCAATAAATATAACCTTATTGCCACTTCCATGGCTGGCATACACTGATCAGAGAGGTTGTGATGGATTTCGCACACGACATGCTTTTCATGACAGGAATTCCTCACCTTGCCCTGCCCACTGACAAGAGGTGTATACACATACAATATTACTCTGACTATCCTGTCTATAAATTACATACACTGCCTCCTCAGCATCACTTGTAACTGTGTTTTTCCTCTCTGGGCCATTCATAACATCTGGATGCAAATATGAAATCGGCAAAGCCAAAAACGAACGAAGAACCGGAGAAAACTAAATAACTGAAAAATATGTACAGATATCCAAACACGGTGGAGTTGAGAGTTAGATCATGTTATTCATCACTATACTGTATGTACAACAACTTGAACAAACCTCAAGAACCACCACTTGATTTACACTGAAGTTATTCATTTGAATTTGGCTCCACGGTACTGTGTCATCATGCGGTATTCAAAGAAGCAGACGATCACCCATCATTAACCTTGTTAGTTTCCGGTATCGCCTCCATTGTGCGTTAAATGCAAACTAATTTTTATCTTTGGTTTGTTATCCTCGTTTTCTTTATTGGTTTGTCGTCCACAAAATATATCAGTAAATGAAAATAAATTTTTCCTTTTAATTTGGCAAATTGATGACCCACAATGCAATATGAACAAATATTGTGGCTTCAAATGTGGTGACTTATTTTTTTTGAATGTTATATTTTGAACATGAATTGGAAAACAAACCTGCAGTTTAGCAGTACCTTGGCTCTGAAATTGGCTTGATCATGCATGCGGAGGGAGGAGTGAGATAAGTTTTTTTTTTTTTCTCGGCCTGCCTGTCTGCTCGTTAAACAAAATTGAAAATCCTTCCTAACAGGAAAGTCACTGCTTTTAGCAACGTCAAAAAGGACACAAACAGGTAAGAAGAAGTAATGCAACGTGTTAAAGTAGTGTAAAAGACGCTGCATCAACGGCGATAAACTTCTCCCCCCAATTTTTTTTTCTGCAACCTTTAAAATCTTTGTTTTATTTAATTTGAATTATATACTTGAACACTGGAGAACACAAATCGCCTTGTTGTCACTTTGAAAAACTTTTTGTTTAACAGTACTGACGGACCCCACTATTCGCGGGGAATAAGTTCCTGAAAAATGCCGCGAATGTTGAAGTATGTTCACTTTATGACCTGCGAATACATGGGGTCCGTGAATAGCCGGGTCCGAGAGTACTTGGAAAAAAAAAATAAAAACTTCCGGCATTTTACACAATTTTAACCAATCAAATTTGCTGCTTGCAGACTCCGCCCATGTTAAAGACCGTGGGCTGCCTCGTTTTATCTCCCAGTCTCGTGGTACCCATCTTAGAACAACACGATTATCTCTGAGCATGTTCTTTGGAATGAGAAAAAGACGAACTCACTTGTCATGTTGAGATGTTGGTGCAAATATGCGTAAAATTGTTTTTTATTGGCAGCACTGCAAGAAGCAGCACCTCTCTTCTTCTGGAGGAAATGACGAAAACCGGGGCGTGTCGAGAAAACTGTTATCAGATCATAAAAGTGAAAATATCGTCTTGGAACCTCAAAATCATCGTATTTTGAAAAATATTATTGTACATTGTCAATTTTTTTTCATAATGAACCTAATAACATTTTACTGAGCAAATAATCAATTAAGGTTAACCATAACGATGATTTTGTTATGTCATGAGACTCATGTAAGTTCATGCAAATCAATCGCACTCTATCCACTTGCTACATTACGCCTACGACAATCTGTGAGACGTGAAATTCAAGATCAAGTACTTTTGTGACTTGCTAAAAATGGAATGTCTGCTACATGTTGGTGAGGTTAACTCTTCAAAGAATATCACAATTTAGTGAAACCAGCTGGACTAGAGTCGAGGAATGTGTTCAGAAGTGGCATTTTTTTTATGTGGGGAGAACAGAAAACTTGTTGAGCGACATTATGATCCTTTCTGGTTAAATTAGATTCAAAATTGGGGTACCATAGACGGTCATACATGCTTCACTAACAAAACTACTTTGGAGAGGACATCAGTGCGTTGCGAACGTGCAGTAAGTTCGGCCATTGCATGTACGAGTGGCGTCACCGACAGCAGTGTAATTGATGATGATGGTTCTTTTAAAGTGTCAGCTGAGACAGCTGGTGGAGAAGAGGTTGGAGGTGCAAGGTGAGATGGCATTGGGATTTGTGGACCTGGAGAAGGTCTGCGACACTGTCCCGAAAGAGATGGTGATGGCGACTCTGAGATGAATGGGAGTGTCGGAAGCAGAAGTTAGGTTGGTGGAAAGGATGCACAAGGGAACGAAGGGAAGAGTTCTATTTCTTCCAAAGGAAAGGAGCACTCCTTTTTTGCTACAAATCTAAAGTTCAGGGATGATCTGCAACACAAATAATGCACACACATGCAGACAAAAACATGACAATTGAGAAAGCATTATAGTCCGGCAGACAAAGTGGGATTTCTTGTCTGATCTTGCAATAAAGGGGTCATTCCATGTCAAATCATCAAAGAATCTGCCGTCATCTCTCAGATTTTTGTAAAACTTTGGCAACCAATTGGGACCCATGAAAAACGGCAAGAACTCATATATTTTTGCTAACAGCCTCTTAATTAGTGAGATGCAGACTAACGAACTTTGGACTAATTATCACGACGTCGCGAATTCAAATGGCCATATCTCTAAAAGTATAACACCTAGAGAGCTGGTTTTGGTGTCATTTTATAGGTATTTTCATGCCCTATGAATTTGTCTGGGCAACATTTTCCTACCTCCAACCACAAAAAAGTTATCACAAAATATAAACTTCAATCGTGAATCCCCAAAAAATGTATCCTTCAAATTTCCTCAAATTCATCCCAGAGGTACCTTATGATGTCAAGAAGCTTCACATAAGTTTTGTGATGGGCACTCCAATAGTTTCTGAGATATGAGCAATAATGTACATGTACGTATGGCATATAGGTTCGAAAATCAGCATTTGTAATGTATTATACAATCATTCTAACCTAGCCATGACAGGGAACACAGGGAACAACCATCAATTGCTTTAAAGTATCATATACTTTCATTTTCAACTGGGCCTGAGGGGAAGAAACAAGTGCTGCTGTTACTGCATTGAAGAGGAAATTGAAAGCCTAAGTCAGGTTAGTGAACACTGTGTACTTGAACTCACTTATTGATTGTATAATACATTACAAATGCTGATTTTCGAACCTATATGCCATACGTACATGTACATTGTTGCTCAAATCACAGAAACTATTGGAGTGCCCATCACAAAATTTATGTGGAAGCTTCTTGACATCATAAGGTACCTCTGGGATGAATGTGAGGAAATTTGAAGGATACATTTTTTGGGGATTCACGATTGAAGTTTATATTTTGTGATAACTTTTTTGTGGTTGGAGGTAGGAAAATGTTGCCCAGACAAATTCATAGGGCATGAAAATACCTTTAAAATGACACCAAAACCAGCTCTCTAGGTGTTATACTTTTAGAGATATGGCCATTTGAATTTGCGACGTCGTGCTAATTAGTCCAAAGTTCGTTAGTCTGTATCTCACTAATTAAGAGGCTGTTAGCAAAAATATTTGAGTTCTTGCCGTTTTTCATGGGTCCCAATTGGTTCCCAAAGTTTTACAAAAATCTGAGAGATGACGGCAGATTCTTTGATGATTTGACATGGAATGACCCAAAGTTCCCATAATGGGTTTTTCTAGATTTTGTATCTTCAGACCATTTAGAATCTGAAGCTTGAGGATGTGAAGCTGGCATCCTTAAGCATTTTGTGGAAATAGCTGATTTATATGGTAACTGTTCCCCTCTGTTTGCATGTAAATGAGAAAAACCAAAATCTGCATATTTCATCAACTAAAACTGATATCAGATTCGGGTCCAGATCCTCAACAAAATTGAATCGAAACGTCCTTGCCATACACCCAACATGTCCACCAAGTTTCGTCCAAATCCATCCATAACTGTTTGAGATATTCTACTCACAAACAAACAGGGATGAAAACATAACCTCCATCTACCTTCGGTGGTGGAGGTAATAAGGTGTCCTTGTCTATGCTTTCTGACACAAGGAATCCATTGGATATTACAATGATGATTAAAGGTCAATTTCATACCAAGGTCAAACAAATGAAATACAACGTTTTAATGAAATTTGAACAAAATTAAGATACATTCCCAAGGTTTATACATGTATACACAGTAAATCGAACTTACATGTATTTGATTTGGTACTTTAATGACTGTAGAACCCAAAGAACCCTTTTTAGGTCATTTCCAATGACCTAATAATATTGGTGAGAGAAAGGGTAATATGGGTCCATCCGTCTGTTCACAAGGAAGTTGAAGCGGGAGATCTGGTCATTAGTGATCGTGATAGAGGTCGATGAGACGTACACGATGGTTTGACTTTCAAGGTCACCGGAGGTCAAGGTCAAGGTCACGAGGCCTTTGAAGTTGCGAAAATGACGATTTTCAAATTCTATCTCCTCCGCCATTTCTCAAGCGATCTTGAATTTGATTGTAGCAAATGAATCTATGGGACAATATCTAAATTTTGGTCAGGCCGGATTTTCGATATTCTCTTTTGTTTTCGTGTCACGTGACTTCAAAGTTGGCAAAAAAGGCGAAAATGACGATTTTGAAAATCTATCTCTTACATTTCTCAAGCAATCTTGAATTTGATTGTGGCATATGAATCTATGGGACAATATCTAAATTTGGTCAGGCCGGATTTTCGAATTTCGCTTTCGTTTTCGCGTCACGTGACTTCAAAGTTTGCAAAAACTGCCCTACCTTCAGGAGGCTATATATTTTCTCGCAGAAGTGACTGTCACTCCCGCACGGGTGTATTTGTTCTATTTATTTTCAGCAACAAACTGCAATGTTGGACTCGAGACCTCAATATGACATAGTCAAGGATAGTTAAGGATGTGATCAGTAAGTAATGCCCTTCACGTTGTTAAATGTTGGCTTTCGATATTTTCATAAAACAAGTATGGAGTGTGTATTCAATAAAGTTGGTGGCTGCAGTAATCCCGGTCAGCCAATATCAGTTTGCATGCAACGATGGATACCAGGTATCATCGATGCAAGCAAACTTACGGATGATGGTTGGCATGTGAACATTGACAGGAAGGAGTCGATGATCCCAGTTTCAGGTGCACCATTACAAAAACTGTCTCTCTATACACTTCAAAGTCACAACTGAAGACGTGCCAAAAATCGGAAGCTCACTCCAATTCCCCACTACCTCAAGGAAAAGGTCAATGTCGCTGTGACCTTCACCAATGATTTCTAGAGACTGCTTGTTTTGTGGAGAGCCATGTGAACCAGATAAGAAGAATCTGAATTGATGAATGCGAATAGTATTAGGTAGAAGTGCTGATTGTGGCCATCATAAACCATTCAAAACAGCAATACCGGACAATTGTCATGAGTGCGGAGATCAACAGGGTAATGAAGTTTTAGTGAGTGCGAGGAGCTGTCAGTCACCTGCATGGAGCAGATGTACCACCATGGCTGCTTGCATACAGCATAGATGTACCACGATGACTGCTCGCATACATCACAGATGCACCACCATGACTGCTCGCATACAGCATAGATGTACCACCATGACTGCTCGCATACAGCATAGATGTACCACGATGACTGCTCGCATACATCACAGATGCACCACCATGATTGCTCGCATACAGCATAGAGGTACCATCATGACTGCTCGCATACAGCATAGATGTACCACGATGACTGCTCGCATACATCACAGATGCACCACCATGACTGCTCGCATACAGCATAGATGTACCACCATGACTGCTGGCATACATCACAGATGTACTACGATGACTGCTCGCATACATCACAGATGTACCACCATGACTGCTCGCATACATCACAGATGCACCACCATGACTGCTCGTATAAATCACAGATTTACCACCATGACTGCTCGCATACATCACAGATGTACCACCATGACTGCTCGCATACAGCATAGATGTACCACGATGACTGCTCGCATACAGCATAGATGTACCACGATGACTGCTCGCATACAGCATAGATGTACCACCATGACTGCTCGCATACATCACAGATGTACCACCATGACTGCCCGCATACATCACAGATGTACCACCATGACTGCCCGCATACAGCACAGATGTACCACCATGACTGCTCGCATACATCACAGATGTACCACCATGACTGCTCGCATACATCACAGATGTACCACCATGACTGCTCGCATACATCACAGATGTACCACGATGACTGCTCGCATGCAGCACAGATGTACCACCATGACTCCTCGCATACATCACAGATTTACCACCATGACTGCTCGCATACATCACAGATGTACCACCATGACTGCTCGCATGCAGCACAGATGTACCACCATGACTGTACGACCAATTTTATGGCACCCAAATCGGTACAGCTTGCTACTGAAGGTCACGCACTAGTTACGAAAGATCCACCGGATGACAAAATGGTTTCTGACATATTGTCGGTGCTGATAGATCACAGATAATAAATTCTTCAGAAATATTCAAACGATACCAAAGTTTTGGAGATGTTATCACGTCAACAAGAATGGTACTGACTACAGTGTAAACACATTTCACAGATGATCTCATTTTTATAGGAACAGGCATTGCAAGTATACTTGTATTTTGTGATTGCAATGCCAAGGATGTGTTCAACATAGTTCCTGATGATGACTTGGAACAAGCTATGAAAAAAGTGGTGAAGGATGTGAAAAGCAACTCTAAGATAATGCCTTCCGATAAAGATGTTTACCAGTGTTGAATGAACACTGATTTGGCAGAAGAATACATGAGTCAAACCAAGATGGATAATCTCGGTAAGTTTTTACCAAACCCAACTCAGAATCTTCTGAGTTCCGATGATTCGTAACATGATCACAAGTGTGCTCAGCAAAAGCCTGACTCCACTGCAAATAACAATGGGTGTACTGATAAGGAAAAATAACAAATTCAACAGTTACAAAAGTTTGGTGTTGTGTGCTCATATGAAGTGTGGAGGTTTTGCCAATCTGCAGCCACTGCATCATAACAAGTTGCAACAAGAGGACTTCTCCTTACATCACAAGAAGGATCAGGCCTTGTACAAGTTGTTGTGGACATCTTTGATTGGAACATTTCTCATCAGAATGGGTTGCAATTGACCGATGCACTTGTCATGCTTCTGACAAAGGTGTGACAAGGGAAATGAAACTGCTGCCAGAAACAATAGGACACATCAGGAAAGACAAAATGACTGTACAAGTGGTGACTATGTCCCAATAAGACTTATGATGGGCCAGAAGACTGATGTTGGCTTAGTGGTTCGGGTGGCTGGCTTGGGATCTTAGGGTCCTGAGTTCAAGCCTCTTTTGTCGCTGAATTAACACGAGGTGGGGTTGACTCAGCCTGTCATCCTTCCGAGGTCGGCGAAATGAGTATTGGGGTTGGGCACAGCATCAGCGGCATCGTTGCACCCCAACAAAATGATAGCTACCCAGCAGCCAAGCTGCCATACGGGTCACAGGGTCACAGGGTAAGACCCGCAACCACATGCATCTCCGAAACCTTTGATCGATATGGAATGGAGCCATCTGATCCAGACACTATAACAACTATGCTGGAGGCAGGCAAGTTTGTGAAGTTGGTTGGACAAAACACCATGGTGTTGAAACGCGACCAGCAACTTTACAAAATCGCAGTGAACGTTGCACGGGCATACCCAGACTTCCTCTGGACTTCTTCTTTGTTCATATGTGGCACAAGGCTGCAGGGTAGCATCATTGGCTGTGCTGCTAATGCAGTGCCCTCTGCGGCTTACGGCAAGAATTTGGAAGTTGTTCATGGTGCTGGCGATGGCTCGCCTACTCTTCATGAAGGACACCATGGGATCTGTAGCGTCCAACTAATTCTAACAGACGGGATTCCAGTTTAACATACATCCGAGGGATGGCACACACATTGATGAATCACCCTGCCTGTGAAACACCAGGATGACCGTTTTCCTTTGGCCTGACGTTGAACTGTTTGGTGACGGTTTAACTCTCCTTTTTATCCAACTTTATAGAAATCTGGCTCAGGATTCAGTTATCACAGAACGTCTTGAAACTTTCTCTGACCAGTACTTTGTCGACATGATGCTAACTTTAAAATTTTAAACTAATTAACAAACAAAAAAGTTTTTAGACTGATGTAAGATTCAGGGAGGAAGGAGCTCGTGCAAGTTGTTACGCACGACAGACATTGGCAGATAATGCTCCTTATCTTTACATGAATTACAAAGCTGTTCATAGACAATGGACAATATTTATGCTATATGGGATTTGGTTCTGGGTTCCCCCCCAGCATGCCGAGCCATCAGATGGGAATTTGCGAACAGGCCAACCAAAAACCACCCTTGTATTTAAATATTCACTTTCGTCAGCTATCTTTGCACACTATAGTTATGCTGATAATGTCTGGCTGCAAGATATCCGCATATACCTCATGCCGACTAAGACCCTAATTAGTCTCACCCCAAAGGAGAAGTGAGGCTATTGTGTGTGTGTGTGTGTGTGTGTGTGTGTGTGTGTGTGTGTGTGTGTGTGTGTGTGTGTGTGTGTGTGTGTGTGTGTGTGTGTGTGTGTGTGTATGTGTGTGTGTGTCCACGTCTATATATTTTCGCTTTAAAATTGATTTTCTCTGCAACCGCTTGTCCAATCGATGCAAACCTTTAAACATAGGAAGGACTTCCCATGGAGAATGTTTTGTTCATTACTCTGATGTCATAGGTCACACGGTATGGCAGTCATATAGAGTAAAGAAAATTTGGACATCTTTTTCCCCGAAACTGCTGAATGAATTTTTTTTTAACTTTGCATACATCATCAACTCTCCATGGGGTATATCGTGTGATAACGATGATGTCATCGGTGAAGTAGTATTCCAGCCAGGTTGAATCGAAATCCTTATCTGAAAAATCTGAAGCGTCACATGTCTGATCTACGACCGGATGTGAATGAAGAATTAATTTATGACGTCATCGGTCGCGATTGAAAATAAAAACGTTTAAAAAAAAAAAAACTTCTTCTCCAGAACTGCTTAACAGATGATGTGAAACTTCATACGTATGATCGACTAGCGATGGAGAATATAGTTTGAAATTGTGTTTCATAGTCACCTTAATTGACGCAATTTAGTTTGAATGTGCACAAAAGTGCTTGTTATAAATATCCGAAGAATCAATCAATAAAGCTATAGATAATGGCAAAAGGTAAGTGACATCATAGGGTTCATGGGTGATACGGGTACATGGATCATAATAGCAGCGTGCTCAGTTAACGATGGTGGTTTTTTTTTGTTCAGAATGAGTGAGTGAGGCACGATTGTGCTCTGCTGAGTGGTGTTCTAGTTAACTCAGCAATTCTGTGGCATTCCTCCTTTTGAACACCACCTCTCCAGGCATCGGTTGTCAACAATAGACTGGAGCTGTAGAACAATAGACTGGAGCTGTAGAACAATAGACTGGAGCTATGTGCTCATTACATCCCTTTGTAGTTTAGATAGATTAAGCGTTATATATGTACACACTGTATTTTCACATCAAAACGCACCTTGATCATGTGTTTTACACTAACGTGTAATATACTATAATGTAATATACTTGCACTATCCCCCCCTTGACCCCTTCACCTTCTCCCTCCCCTTTCACATTCCCCCCCTTGCAGTTATTTTCGCCAGTTATGCGAACACGAGGCTTAAATAACGAGTACTGCGCATTAAGGGCGTCTCCATTCGGCATGGACGTCACTGCAATTTGTTATTCTGGTTTATGCAATTGGCTCGACAATGCTGAAAGTCATGACGTCATTTTGCATTTTGAGTCACAAAAGGATGAACTTTTCCGCCTTACCGGTGGGAGTTAAAGGGTCGAGATTGCTGTTGTTCTGCACGGTTCTTGTTGCTGTGATTCTAAACTCTGGTCAAACGAAAGTTTTTGTTTTGCCTTTTTTTTTTCCCCCTGTCGGACAGTCGGAGTGATGCAATTCCTACTTGGAGAGTTTTAGTTCGAGCGAGTGTTTTCACAACCTTCCAAACTGCACACCGAGCCGTTTGCGACACACGAGGGGTGGAAGGGCTGTGTCGGGTTGATATAAATCCCACTGGGGAGAGTGGGAACCCCGCACGCAGAACCGGACCGACGCACTTCGACTCAAGTCTCATCAACACCAACGGACTCATCTTTCGCAGTACGGTGCTGTGTATTTACATGGTGAGCTTTTATTTAATCCAGCTGGTTCTCTCTCGAATCCGACTGTGCAGAGAAGTGCAGCTGCACGAAACCCATGTAACCTCTGAGATCCACCTGCTTCTCGCACCGCAGGTGAGAGCTGTTCGCAATACAGGTTTGTTCTGCTCTGATAACCCATCGCGTAAAACCACAGTGGCCAAGGTGTTTCTTTCAAACTGTGATTTGGAGCTTGTTCCAATTCATTCTAGTTTTGAATGTGAAATTTATTTTGAAAGACAACTCCAATATATAATGAATCCTTCTGTTCTTCTAGCCAAAGAAAGCTGCCAAAAGGTACAAATGGTAAGCCCTTTACTGATTCAAATCTTACCTGGGTTCCTCTCCATCTGATAACATTGACAAGTCGCACATACCGTACAGTACATGACAATCCCAACTGTTACACATCCCCATCAGCCGCCAGACTGGTTTCATCACTTATTGGCGAATCATCAGTGGCAGCATAGACAGAAACCGAAGCTCCCAAACATGTACCATGTGCAATGCCAATTGCAGTTGACATATAAATATCAACACCCAATTACATCTCTCTTCCATAATTGGAGGGAACGAGCAATTAGCCTCACCAAATCAATATTATTCCCAGATGGCTAGGATCATCGTATAATTTATTGCCCCCTGCCAAGGTATATATACTTCATCAATTAATTTAAAAAAATATATATATATATACATATATATTTTTTTTTATATATATATATATATATATATACATATATATTTTTTTTTATATATATATATATATATATATATATATATATAAAACCATTTCTTTCATGCAAGCTTCTGGGTCTCACGATCTGCCATGATCTTTCCTGGGAAAGCCACGTTTCCAACCTGGCCTCCAAAGCCAGTCGCCGACTGAGAATCCTCCGTCGTGCAAAGTCCTTCCTTGGCTCACCTGAGCTCCTGACCACAACATACAAAGCTTTCTTCCACAGCCTGATGAAGTACTGCTCTCTCCTCTGGGCTGGTGCTCCTGCCTAACCTTTCTCGGCTTCACCCTGTGGAAACCGAGGCATTTCGCATCATTGGCATCTCCCGCGATGAGGCTGAGTCTTTGGGCCTCTCACTCTCTCATCACAGGCAGGTCGGTGGTCTTTCTGTCTTCTCCTGTCTCCTCTCCAGTCTCGCCACCCCTGCTCTGTCTGCGATTATGTCCCGATCATATTGCCGCAGGGCGCACAACGTCTGCCAAAAACCCACTTCTGGTAAAACTACCAAAATCACGAATCACTGCTCACCTTCACTCTTACATTCTTCTTTTTTCCCGCCTTTGGAATAAACTTCCACACTCTCTTCAATCCCATTCTTCCCTCCAGGCCTTCAAAACAGCTGTTCACCACCACCTCTTATCACCCCCCATCCAAAACCTTGATCTTTTTCTACCCCCATTAATTCACCCCAAACCCACCTCCTTCAAATTCCCTGCTTTCCTTCCTGAAAGTCCCTGTAGTGTCCATCTTGTATACACCGTGTTCCCCGCCCCATCCCTCTCCCTCCCACAGATCTCCATTTTCTCTGTTCCCCACTGTTTTGTTTTTCCCTCTCCTGCCCCTCTTGTCTCATGCCCCCATTGATGTGCGTTGTGTGTTGGCTCTCATATGAGCCTTGACAATGCATACAAAAACAGACTAAAACCCCCAAGGGGTTATTTTCCACAAGTGTGTGTGTGTGTTTGTATGTGTGTGTGTG